>NW_026596069.1:7687898-7712760 GCF_907164565.1 Psammomys obesus
TCCCTCCCTCATCTCCTCCCAGGCCACCCTCCCTCCCTCATCTCCTCTAATGCCCCTTCCCCTGTCCACCTATAGGGGAGGTCCTCCTCCCCTTCCCTCTGACCCTAGCCTATCAGGTCTCATCAGGTTTGATTAGGGCAAGACATGGTCTCAATCTCAAGAGTATTCCAGTGCCTGAGAGACAGCCATGCTCAGTCATGGGGTGGGCAGTAGAGGCAGGTATCCTAGAATGACCAGGCCTAGGTATGTTTAAAAGATGAATGCTTAAAGAACCGAGTATTTTTAACAGCTGAATTCTATTGTTAAATTGTTGAAGTACACTCAGGTTTGGTTGAGACAGAATATTTGCAATTTCATATGTTTTTTAATATTCCTCTGTGTTTCATTATTATACTTGCTTTGTTTGTTTTTTCTATGCTTGGCCTGATATGTACTGGGCAAGCACTTTATGCTATGCACTGCAACATATACAGACTCCTTATAATATATGATCTAAAGATCATTGTGTCTTAAAGTAATAGACACTAGCACTGTCCTCTCGTTCCTGATTTTAAAAGTACAATTATATGTCAATCTCTAATAGTCATTCACCTTTTTAAATTTTTCTTTTTCTTTTTTATATTAATTACAGTTTATTCACTTTGGATACCAGTTGTAGCCCCTTCCCTCATTCCCTCCAAATTCTGCCCTAGCTTGCTCTTCTCCTCCCATGCTCCTCTCCAAGGGAGGTCCTCCTCCCCTTCCATCTGATTCTAGCCTATCAGGTCTCATCAGGACTGGCTGCATTGTCTTCCTCTGTGGCCTGAGAAGGCTGCTTCCCACTTAGGCAGAGGTGATCAAAGAACGGGCCACTGAGTTCATGTCAGAGGCAGTCCCTGTTCCCCTTACTAGTGAACCCACTTGGATACTGAGTTGCATGGGCTTCATCTACTAAGGGGTTCTAGGTTATCTCTACGCATGGTCCTTGTTGGAGTGTCAGGCTCAGAAAATACCCCTGGACCCAGATTTCATGGTTCTGTTTCTCTCCTTGTGGAGCTCCTGTCCCTTCCAGGTATTTCTATCTCCCCCTTGGTTCATAAGATTACCTGCACTCTGCCCAAAATTTGGCTATGAGCCTCAACATCTGCTTTGATACACTGCTGTGTATCTGTGGTAGGCTCCTATCCTGTTCCCTGTTTTCTCCCTCTTCCAATTTTTGTCGTGTTTGCCTTTCTTTATGAGGATTGTTCATATTACCTAGGGTCCTCTTTCTTGCTAAGCTTCTTTAGGTGTACAGATTTTAGTGTGTTTATTCTATATTATATATCTAATATCCACTTATAAGTGAATATATACCATGTGTGTCTTTCTGCTTCTGGGATGCTTTACTCTGGATAATCTTTTCTAGTTCCCACCATTTGCCTGAAAATTTCATGATTTCCTTGTTTTTAATTGCTGAGTAGTATTCCATTGTGTAAATGTACCACAATTTCTGTATCCATTCCCTGGTTGGGGGCATCTTGGTTTTTCCAGTTTCTTCCTATTACGAATAAAGCTGCTATGAACATGGCTGAGCAACCATGTTGTGTACTTGAGCATCTTTTGGATATATGCCTAGGAGTGGTATGGCTGGATCTTGAGGAAGAACTATTCCTAATTGTCTGAGAAAGTGCCAGATTGCTTTCCAAAGTGGTTGTACAAGTTTATACTCCCACCAGCAATGGAAGAGGGTTCTCCTTTTTCCACATCCTCTCCAGCATGTATTGTCACTTGAGGTTTTCATCTTAGCCATTCTGATGGGTGTAAGGTGAAATCTCAAAGTGGTTTTGATTTGCATCTCTCTGATGACTAAGGACATTAAGCATTTCTTTAAGTATTTCTCTGCTGTTCTATATTCCTTTAGAGAAAATTTTTTGTTTAGGTCAGCAACCCATTTTTTTAATTGGGTTACTTGATTTGTGCTTTTTAACTTATTCGGTTCTTTATATATTCTGGGTATTGGCCCTCTGTCAGATATAGCGTTCATGAATATCCTTTCCCAATCTGTAGGCTGTTGTTTTGTTCTGACGACAGTGTCCTTTGTTTAACAGAAGATTTTCAGTTTCATGAGGTCCCATTTATTGTTGTTGATCTAAGAGTCTGTGCTGTTGGTGTTCTCTTCAGGAAGTTGTCTCTTATGCCAATGAGTTCAAGGTTCTTACCCCATTTTTTCTTCTAACAGATTTAGTGTGTCTGGTTTTATGTTGAGGTCTTTGATCCACTTGGACTTTAGTTTTGTGCAGAGTGATAAATATGGATCCATTTGTATTTTTCTACATGTAGACATCCAGTTAAGCCAGTAGCATTTGTTGAAGATGCCATCTTTTTTTCAATTGTATGCTTTTGTCTTCTTTGTCAAAAATCAAGTATCCTTAGGTATTTAGGTTTATTTCTAGGTCTTCTATTCTATTCCATTGATCCACCATTCTGTTTCTATGCCAGTACCATCACATTTTTTATTACTATTACTCTGTAGTACAGCTTGAGATCAGGAATGGAGATGCCTCCAGACGAGCTGTTGTACAGGATCATTTTGGCAATTCTGGATTTTTTGGTTTTCCATATGAAGTTGAGAATTGTTCATTCAAAGTCTGTGATAATTTTGTTGGTATTTTGATGGGAATTATATTAAATTTGTAGATTGCTTTTGGCAGGGTGGCTTTTTTCTCTATGTTTATTCTACTAATCCATGAGCATTTGAGATCTTTACATCTTCTGATATCTTCTTCAATTTCTTTATTCAGAGACTTGAAATTTGTTTCAAACAGGTCTTTCACTTGCTTGTTTAGAATCATTACCAAACTCATTCTATGAAGCCACAGTCACCTTGATACCTAAACCATACAAAAACCCACCAAAAATAAGAGAACTTCAGACCTCTTTTATGAACATTGATGTAAAAATACTTAACTAAATACTTTCAATCCAGATCCAAGAACACATAAAAATATCATCCACCAGGACAAGTAGGCTTCATCCTATGCATGTAGGGGGGGAGATTCAATATCTGGAAATCCATCAATGTAATCACTATGTAAACAAACTGAAGGAGAAAAAACACATGATCATCTCCTCAGATGCTGAAAAAGCATTTGACAAAATCCAACACCAATTCATGTTTAAAGTCTTGGAGAGATCAGTGATACAAGGTGATATGTATAGATATATATACCTAAACATAATAAAGACAATAAACAGCAATCCTATAGCCAACATCAAACTAAATGGAGAGAAACTTAAATCAATCCCACTGAAATCAAGTGCAAGGCAAGGCCGTATCGTCTCAACACAGTACTTGAAATCTTAGCTAAAGCAATAAGCCAACTAAAGGAGATCAAGGGGACACAAATCAGAAAGGAAGAAGTCAAAGTATCATCAAAGTATCATGGTTTACAGATGATATGATAGTATACATGAGCGATCCCAAAAATTCAACCATAGAACTCATTCAGCTGACAAACACCTTCAGCAAATCGGCTGGATAAAATATTAACTAAAAAAAAAAAATCATTAGTCTTCTTGTTTATGAAAGACAAAAGGGATGAGAAAGAAATTAGGGAAACTATACCCTTCACAATAACCAGAAATAACATAAGTACATTGGGGTGACTCTAACCAAGCAAGTAGTCATTCATTTTTATCCTTTCAATTTAAAATGCTTCTATTGGAAATGACACATTTAGGTACATAAAAATAACACAATATAAATATTTGAAAATATAATTAATGTGAATATATACTTAAAGTGTGAATAAATATTTAAATATTTATATAAATATTTAAATATATATTTAAAGTATATGTATATACTTTATACATATATATATACATATAAAGTAGATGTATATACTTTAAATATATATTCACATTATATAGACTACAGCCTATAAACACTCCTATCAGAGTGTTTATAGGCTGTAGTCCATCTAGTCCCACAATGGCTGTGTTTTCAGAAGAAAGTCCAAGGATCTGCTATTTTTTTTCTATTTTTGAAGTTTCCTTTATTCTACTTTTCTAATATTTCATAATTTTTTCATTAATTACACTTTATTTACTTTGTATCCCCCCACAAACCTCTCCCTCCTTCCCTCTCAGTTCCACCCTCCCTACCTCTTCTTCATGCATTCCCCTCCCCAAGCCCATTGATAGGGGAGGTCCCCCTCTCCTTCCTTCTGATCCTAGTCTATCAGATCTCATCAGGAGTGGCTGCATTGTCATCTTCTTTGGCCTGTTAAGGCTGCTTCCCCCTCAGGGGGAGGTGATCAAAGAGCAGGCCAATTAGTTTATGTCTGAAGCAGTCCCTCTTCCCATTACTATGGAACTCACTTGGACACTGAACTGCCATGGGCTACATCTGTGCAGGGGTTCTAGGTTATCTCCATGCATGGTACTTGGTTGGAGTATGAGTCTCTGGAAAGTTCCCTGTGTTCAAATTTTCTGGTTCTGTTGCTCTCCTTGTAGAGTTCTTGTCCTCTCCAGATCTTACTATTTCCTGCTTCTTTCATAAGATTCTATGCACTCTGCCCAACAGTTGGCCATAAGTCTCAGCATCTGCTCTAATAGTCTGCACGGCAGAGCCTTTTAGAAGCCCTCTGTGGCAGGTTCCTAACTTGCTTCTTGTTTTCTTTTTCTTCTGATGTCCATCCTTTTTCTTCTTCTTTTTTTTAATTTTATTTTTTTCTTATCAGTTACATTTTATTAACTCTGTATCCCAGCCGTGTCCCGATCCCTCATTCCCTCCCAGTCCCTCCCTCCCTCCCTCCTCTCCACCGTGCCCATTTCCAAGTCCACTGATAGGGGGGACCTCCTCCCCATTCATCTGATCCTGTTTTATCAGGTATCTTCAAGACTGGCTGCAAAGCTCTCCTCTGTGTCCTAACAGGACTGTTCCTCCCTTGGGGGGGGGGGGGGATGGCGACTGAGCATTTTAGTCAGGGTCCTCCCTCTTGATTAGTTTCTTTAGGTGTACAGATTTTAGTAGGTTTATCCTATATTATATGTCTATATCAGTGAGTATATACTGTGTGTGTCTTTCTGCTTCTGGGACAGATCACTGTGTATGATCCTTTCCAGTTCCTACCATTTACCTGCAAATTTCATGATTTCCTTGTTTTTCATTGCTGAGTAATATTCCATTGTGTAGTTCAGTCTATGAACATATATGGGCTCCATCATCTTACTGCTTGATTCTGTAATAAGAAAAATAACCCAGGAGTGTCTCAGAATAGTAATTAAGTGTTTCATAAGTAGTGTACAAATCTCTGTTGACAGTATTTCCAGCAGAGAAGTCAAGTATGCAAATTAACTTCAAAATGGGGATAGGCTATCAAATTCTCAACATTCATCCTTAAGCTGTTTTATGTCTTAACATTAGCTACTCTTAGAATCATACTAGCTCAACAAGTCAATCCTGAATCATGAAGTCATCTAATGACTTCACTTACATGACTGTCAAATGTTTTCTTCTAAAATTAAACCAAAACCTCTTTCTTGTACCTATAAGCCCCTTTACCTGCTCCTCATTGGGAAAAGGGATGTGCATCATGTCACTGAATTTAATCACATCCTTAAGCAATGTTAAGAGCAGATTCAAGTATTGAGTTCTTGGACTACATGAAGACAGGAGAATGTCTGTTGGTATTGATTACAATTGTCATCACCCAGAAGCTTTACATGTACACAGTAACACACATACTTACTCACATTTGCATGCATACATACACAGAGAGAGGTGACACATATAAATGTGTACACACATGTACTTACAAACATAAATATCTATACACATATATACATGTATATGCACATGTGCATCCATAAATCTCTCCCACTAAGTTATACATCCTTCTTAGTGTCATGCTTTTTGGTAATCTTCAAATAAAGAAGATCATTTTGAAAGCATATGTCTTCTCCATTTCAATATCCTTGACATTAAAATGGAAGGAATTACTATAACCATACCAAATTAAAAAAGAGAAATCTCCTTTTTATTCTTGCTTTCACTCTCACAGTACAGAGGAACTCTACTCTGTCAGTGTAGTTCTCCACAAACTCCTCCCAGAACAGTATTACAGGCACTTCTCAGTTTGATGTCTTGAAATCAATTCAGTCTGGCCTTCCTTACCCTAGATGTCGAGAATGTAGCGTCATAGTCTGCGTGCCACCTCAACACAGCTCAGTACACTTGTTTACACTGTTTTGTCAACCAGCTCTACATCAAGTCACCTTGATTACTCCTCGTGAGGCTCAGTTAATTTTCTAGGCTACTCATGAACGTGGAGGAGTCAATAACAGTCTTAAATTGTCATCAAGAAAGGGCTCCAGAATCCACTCATGATAGTGTGTCCCAAGTCTTCAGAAATGGACAAGTGTGGGAGAAGTCATTTGAGATGACATCACAAACTCAAAATCTGCTGTGCAGATCTGACAACTCCCTATAACATAAATATCAGATTGATGATTGATTCATAAAAAAAATTCTGGAAGACTGGAGTTCCTCCTTTCCACTGTTTGAACTTTACCAGCAGCCACCTTCATGCGCTTTAATTACACAATAGAGCTTTTACTGTTCTTTTTTACAAAACCCAACAATATGAATTGTTACTATGATCAAAGTTGCAGGACTACGACTGACCCAGATAGGTCAGAGAAGCAGTAAAGGTGCTGGAAAGCCCTGGAATATTACAGTACAAATCAGTGGTATTATAAACAGAAAAAATATTTTGATGATTTTTTTCTTTATTCAATTTTACATTGACTTTAATATTTGAAATTTTAAATTAAATTTTCATAGTTTTGTCTTGTGTTTTCAGTAAAAACACATCAAGTACATAAAACATTTTTATTATTATTATACATATTTTTTGAAACACATATTTGATATAGTCACATGCACAACATATTTAATGGCTGAAAGTTGAGAATTTTTTTTTTGAAAACTATTACCATACATGTGTAAAAATTGAACTCTGCAAAGGGTTTGCATTGCCTACTGTGTCATGATTCAACAGGGACTTTTAAGCTGTATCTATTATATGTGTTGTGTCTTATTACAAAACCTTACATAGATCTCAAAGCTGGACACATGTCAGAATACCACAGGTAAATACTATGTCTTATATCTCCATATTCCCTTTCCATGAAAAAAGAAAAACCTGCCTATTTGAGAAGTGTGGTCCTTTTATTTAACAGAGAAGATACATGGAATTTTCTCCATCTCTGTTACTTACTTTAAAACTCAGGATTAAGAAAATAATTTAGAAAATCCAAGCCCATTATATTTGTTGATTAGAATGGCTTAACTATTGCACCTTTTCCTGATGTTCTTTTTCATTTGAAGTTAAGGATTCTATTGGCTTTGATGTTTTCAAATGTAAAATTTAGGCTTTTAATTTGGAAAGTCCTTAAATGAAAAATTCTAATAATTCATTAAAAATAATTCATGTTTCACCTCCAGTACTAAATGCATGTGTGTTAGTGTAAAATAAGAAGCATTTCATGACAGCCGCTATGAAAAGTGCTACAGTTGAGTGGGCTCATCTACCCGTGTGTGATGTTTCTCTTTTAGCTTATCAGACACTAGATCCTGATTACTTCTTGCTATATAATTTGCAACATCCTAGGTTGTTGCTTTTTGTCATTAGTTATGAACACTATTCCTCAAGAAGTCTGTCTGTCCCAGCCACCATGAGGGCTTTGGACATTTCCTGCCACTTTTTGGCAGTGACCACAGAACATCAGAGGGAAAATGGAGATAGAAGACATGCTATGTCATTGTGGATTGTGACATGTCTACAGTTTTAATTTCTAACTCACCTCAATAGGACTGTAACTTACAAAGAGTTATGTGGTGGCTTTTTTAAAGATTACTTGATAGCACTCAACTTCAAATAATGGCAGATTATTAGATACAAAAAAAGTATATTCAGATGGATTAACCATAATCAAACCACTAGTAACTTTTCTTAAATTAAGATTTAACACTTATGAATCTAAAATATACCCGACATTTTATCATACTTTAGCCTCCCAGCTTCTAAGCAACCATTCTTTACACTGTTCATGTCATTATGAGTGGCAGATGACAGTAACTTCAGGTTAAAGGGCAAACACAATTGATTTCCTGTCACTGAGCCTGTGAAACTGACCATACTCTGACACACATACTCTGATACTTTATAAAGTCTCATAATTGACTGTAAAAGAGGAAAGTAATGGAAGGTGAGTGGTACTGGAAAAAAAATGTGAGTAGACAACAGTTCCTCAAGGGAGAGGAAGGGAGAATGTATTTATAGAAATTTATGCTAAGATTCTCTCCCAAAATTAAGAAGATTGCTTGTGTGTGTGTGTGTGTGTGTGTGTGTGTGTGTGTGTGTGTGAGTGAGTGTGTTTGTCTGTATTTTCCTTGGGTTTTTTGATAATTTTTTTAGAACAGAAAAGATGTTTGGCTAAGGGGAGGGGTTTGACCATAGGAATAAATGAATAACACAGGTTGACAGGGAATCCTAATTACTTTTGGCTCAAAAATATGAGTACACTCTTGAGATGTGACCGAAAATTATTGTGGTAAGGCATAGTGTTTTTCCTAAAGCCCCCTTATCTCTAATCAGACTCAATTGAGACTGATAATTGAGTCTCAACTGATAATTGAGACTCAAAATATTGTTTCCAAATATGTAGGCCATGTAGCCAGGTTCTTCTCTGACTAGCTCATAACTTAAATAACTTATTATACTAATGGATTTTTGAATCTACATTCTGCCACATAGCTGGTTACTTGGGCCCAGGTACCATGTGGTCTGTCCTCTTCACAACTTACATGTTGAATCTCACATGCCTGACACCTTCACAGAATCCCTTCTGCCTATTGAATGTCTCATCTTCTAATTTCTGCATCAGGTATAGGCGGTAGGTTTTTTAATGACAGGTTTCACAGCCATATAATACACAAGAAATTACCTCTACAGAAAACCTATTTTTATGTTACAGTCAGGACCATGGCACTGTAACACCAAGATGATGACTAGAAGATAAGCCAGGTTCCCACAGCTACCAAGTCAGTGGTATATTGGAATGGAGTGTGTGTGTGTGTGTGTGTGTGTGTGTGTGTGTGTGTGTGTGTGTGTGTTTTGGGGGGGTAATTGATATGCCCTAATTAAATATTTCCTCCATCTGTATTTTCAACACAGTTTGTGTGTCCATTCTCTTTTAATAGTATGCCACTATGACCCTCATAGTTATAGAATTTTTCAGTGAGTGGTATTTTGCAAAATTGGTGTCCTGAATACTTGGTGTCAATTTCAGAAGACTCAGAAACTATACTCACTAGTTCCTGTAGCTAGAAAAAAGAAAGAAGGACAGAAAAGAAATATCTGGGCTTTCTACATCTTCTCCCTTTTCTTCTAATAGTGCGTGGACTCTTTTTTGGTCTAAACAAATGCACAGAAGGACATTTTTTTTTCCATAGAAAGCATTGCTTTACACTGAAGAGCAATCAACGTACAAATTTCTAGAAGAGTCTATGAGCCCCACATGAGTGAACTGAATCTACTTTTAAAATCATCTTCTCTTTTACTGTTTCTTATTTCAATGGTCTAAAAATAAAGACTTTTTTGAATATGACTCATTTAGAGCCAATGTTCTAAAGACATGTGAATTCCATGCCACTGAATGATCTAATGTGAATGTGGAAAGCAATCAGACTAGCTCACGTTCTCACCACAGACAGGGCACACAATGCTCTCTCTGCCCAAGTAAACTGTCCTAATCAAACACGTACAGAATGCATCAGACCATTAGCCACGGGCTGCTTTTTATATATCGCAAACAAACCCAATTACACGGGGAGGAATATTGAAGCACCGCATGAGAAGTTATCAGAGGGCCTGCAGAGATTCCCCTGGAGCTGTGAAGCACAGACACAGTCACCAGTGATTTTCACTGTCTTAGATAATGTGCAAGGACCATGGTGCTGATTACCCCTTAAATCACACTCTCCCAGGGAAAGCAAAGGCTTTAATTCCCTTAATGGGCAGGAACATGTCCCTACTTCCTTCCTTTTTCACCTTCAATACTTCCCTGGCAGTGGGAAGGCACAGTGTTTATAAGTGTATATGCAGATGTGTGTCCCTGTAAGGAAGGAAACAGGTCTGAAGTTTCTGGTCTTAGATCTGCATTATTATTACTTTTTTAAAATAGTTTAAAAGTATGCTGCTCAGTGCCAGTTTGCTGTCAATATTTGAATTTGGGTGAGGAGGCATCTCTACTGACATGCTTTGTGTTTTGTTTGTTTGTTTTATGTGTTCATCCACAACTAATCCTCCAAGCCCTACTAGAATTCGAGTTCTCCACAGCCTAAGTGGCCAAAGAAACAGAGGGAGAAATGGTTGGTGAAGTTAACTGTGGCATATCTACCTTCATTCAAATAACTCTTAAAATTCTACTGACTCAGTGACCTTTTTTAATCAGGTGCTCTTAGTGGCCAGGGGAAGTAAGACACGCAGAACAACTACATTTTACTGTTCTCAATTTGGAAGCAATAGGAAGCACACCGACTACAAAAGTGAAGAGAGAAATAAAAAAAAAAAGACAAATGACAATTGAACTACTTAACATTGGCAAATTATGTATGTGAGAATCAAACAACAAAATCAAAGATAACAGAAAGCTAGAGAAATAGTAACATCAAGGAAGACACAATTTGATCTTAATATATAATGAGCTCACAATACTTATTAACGCAACTGTGACATGAACAAAAAATCCATGGGTATTTTTTCTTCAAAAGCATGAAACCATCATCTTTATTACCAATACAATATCACATTCATTTGTCTGCTTACATTGGCTGTCTCATTGGCTCATAGGTGCAAATCGTCAAGCGACAAATAAAACTAATGGAGATGAACATGAGAAAATCTTAATGCTGATATGTAATCAGCAAATAAACATAAGTATCATAGATATTATGTACCAATCAGTCCAATGCAGCCACTTTTGATGAGAACTGATAGACTAAGATCAGAAAGAAGAGGAGAACCTCCCCTATCAGTAGACTTGGGGAGTGGCATGCATGCAGAAAGGGGAGGGAGGGTGGGATCGGGAGGGGAGGAGGGAGGGGCTTATGGGGGGATACAAAATAAATAAAGTGTAATTAATAAAAATAAAGAATCCAATATTAATATAATAACTATTTTTTGTTCCCTCTTAATACAGCCTGCTGCTGAATTCACAGATTCATAGATGCTTTTTTATTTGCTGTGAATGAAAACAATTCTCATGAGCAGGGAGTGAGACTCCCTCTGCCTTCTGTCTCCTGCTCATATTTATCATGTTGTACGCATATAGGCACATATATATGATATATGACTAACAGAAGCATCTACGTTTCTTCCTTCACAGTGAACATGGTCCAGTTACCTGCATTTACACAAAGCATTAGTGAATACTCAGCTCAGGGCAAATAATAGAAGCAAAAGCATCTATCAAGCCAGCCCTCTGGAGTTTTCATGGTCTACTTCTTTGCTGGAAGCAAAGATGGATAAAAGTATTTACCTCTTAAATGTTTACCTAATACTGTATGAAGCAGTGACCTTAAGTGGTCTTTACAGCTCATAGACCACAAACACAAAATTATGAATGAGCAATTTTTATTCTACTGAAACTAATGGCTGTGGCACACTCTCTTCCTCTTCCGGAGAATTATAAGCAATATCCTTTGGCTGAATTACTATTATTCATAGATGGCAGCAACCAGTTTTCTGAGTCTCTACTCAGAGCTCTATGGGGAAGAGAAGGTAGAAAAGTTGTAAGAGCAAAAGGACATGCATGACTCTAAGGAAAACGATATCTTCCATACTCAACAAGATTGACACATATATGAATTCACAGATACCATAGAAGCATGCACACTTTTGTCTGTATAGGTTCAAATAAGATGGAGCCTCAGTGCTGAGAAGGAGAAGTGGACACAAGCTTCTACCGCAATCAAAAAACTATTGGCATTTGACATCTGCTTGCAAAGAAAAAAATAGTTTACTCCATTTGCATTTGACTAAACAAGAGTAGGCCCCATATCCAGCCCAAAATGGCCAATACAAAATGAACGCAATGAAATATCACACTGCTTTGCTTGTGATAAAAAAAAAGACTATTTACTAGTCTTTTGCTTCTACGTTATGTTTTCTACTTTTTTGACTTTATGTGTTTGTATGTGTGTATGAGTGTGCTTATGCTTGAGTGTATGTGTTTCTTATTTTGTTTTTCTTTTTTTCTGATATGTTTTTTTTTTTAATTTAGTTTGTCTATTTGTTTTCTAAGGAGAGAAACAAAAGTAATGATGTTTGGCCTGTTAGAAGGTAGAAAAAAACTTTCTGAAAGGAAAAGCACAATCAAAATATAGTGTATGAAAAAAACTCAAGAGATTGATTCTTCAGATAACCAGTTAAGAAAAAATATGAAAGAATGACTGCAGGAAGGTAAGAAACAAAGTATTTATTAATGCCCATTCATCAAATTTGGCTAAAGTCAGGAAGAAGGAAAATGGGATCAGAAAGGAAAGAAAGAGAAAGAAGGGAGACAGAGAAGGATGGAAAATAGAATATTTCACAACAGAAAAATGATTAATAAGTATTAAACTGATCTAACTGGCAAACCATCATTTTGTAACTGTCAGAGTGAAATTAATTTTAAAAACTGACACATATTCTAATATAAGCAAACTTACATTAAAAGCACCGTGTTTGCAATCTCAAGGTATCTCATTATAGCAGAGTTATAACAAAGGTAAACTTCAGAGTACATTGGCCCATCTTAGTCGTATAATAAAAGTGTATTTCAGGCTGGGAATCAAGCTGCAGCAGAGGACTTGCCTAGCATGTGGGAGGCTCAAGTTTAATTCCCAGTACTATCATGTTAATAGTAACTATAAAATTTGTCTCTGGTAGAGCCCTTGCCCAGGCTACTGGGTTACTGAAAACTGTAACACTAGAGAAAATGTGACATGGTGTTATTGCCAAGTAAAGCTATTGTATTAGTCAAATAAAAATATTAAATTGTGATTTAAGAACTTGAAGTAATATCTTGACCTTATTATGTTGTTATTTTTCAGTTTGAGTAAAGGCGTGAGTGTAGTTGCCTTTATCCACAATACTATGCTTTCTTCAGCATTTCAAATCCTGGATTCTGATTCAGAGTTTTCTGTATTATTAGACCATTTTCATGACTTTTATTTTCACATCTGATTCTCTGTCTATATGTTCCACCAAATGTCTGACCTCACACAAGGCCCCTTCTCCTGGACAGATAATAAAAGGTGCAGATCAAGTTCATCCCCTTCAAAGCCTGCAGACCCCTTCCACCTTGGCTACTCACCCTCATCCCATGTGCTCAGCGACCACATGTTCTTTTACTGTGACACCAGTGAAAGTGGGATTTGGTGCTCCTTCACACCCCTCCAGAGACCTTTTCTTTGCTGAAACTTTTGCAACTCTGATATGTTTCCTCAATTTCCCTCAGACATGTATCTTACAAGTACATTGTTCAAACTGACAGCTGTTGCTGGAAAGCCTCTAAGGTACCAACCATGGGTCCAGAGCACTTTGCTCCACACGTCTGTGCCAGACACTTCACACATACCCATCTATAGAACTTTAAATTTTCCTTTTCCAAATTCAGAACCCTTTATTTTTTTTTTATTTTCTCTATCTCTGTGTCTGTCTGTCTATCTGCCTCTCTCTCTTTTTCACACACACACACTCTCTCTCTGTATATGTGTGCTCACTTGTCATTATAGGTGAGTGTGTCAGCAATGTGGTGGGGTAGCAAAGTTGGCCTTTGGAGGTCCTCTTTCATCTTTTGTCCACTGTGTATTTTGAGACCAAGCAAGCTAGGCAGTCCAAGTGCTCTGCTTGTCTTTTGAACCAGGAATGGGATTGTAGCCACCTCAATTTTGAGAGCAGTTGACTTGTGTATATTGGCATGTGTCTGACTTTCTTTGGTCCTAGGGATCCATGCTCAGCCTGTATGCTTGGACAGCATGCACTGCATCCACTGAGCCATCTACATAGTCCTTCTCCTTATCATTTTCAAATGACTTCTTTCAGGTCCCACAATTCTTCCTTTTCTATGGCACTTATCTCTCTCCCTTATGAAGTTGTTTTTATTTTTTCTTTTAAATCATCTTTTTTCTCTTTTTTAATTTTTATTTTTATATTAATTACAGTTTATTCACTTTGTATCCCAGCTGTAGCCCCCTCCCTAATTCTCTCCCAAACCCCTCTTCCTCATCTCCTCCCATGCCTCTCTCCAAGTCCACTGATAGGGAGGTCCCTCTCCCTTAAATAAGCTTTAATATAGGTTCTTCATGTAGTCAAGGCTGGACGCAACCTTTATGTGAGGCTGAGGATGACTTTGAACTTTTGATAATCTTGTTTCCACTTCCCGTGTTCTGGTAATATAGGATTGTCCCACTATGTAGGGTTTGATAGGGTACTGGACAACAAAACCAGGGCCCTGTGCACACTAGACAATCTGACAATCTATTATTTAATTCCTAGTCCTGGCTTTATTAAGGATAAAGGTCATGTTGCTATTGTTTTGCCTTCTGTGACTAACAGATTCCTATAATTTTCTGTGTCATTCAGGAAGGATCTGGCTGTAGGCTGAGTATCAGTCACTGAGAACAATGAGTGGGCTGGAGCAGAGCTCACCACCTGGATGGAAGATGCTCAGAAAGCAAACTGCTCCCTCTGTACAGGAGTGTTCTCCGGACAGCCTGCATAGTGCTTAAGTAGCAATTTTCAAGAAAGCCATCTTCTTTTCTCTATGAATGTCTTTTATGCATCTTTAGAGTCTGAGAATTCCCTCAACTCTCCAATAAAAATGAAAAATGCTCCCATTCCAAGCAAACACAAAACATATATGATATGGTAAAATCCTTAAGTTCTATAAAAGGCTGCATTCTCCAAGGGGCTACTCCAGCAAGCCTGCAAAGCTTCTTCTCTTCTCTTAGCACAGAGCTAATGACATCTTAGTATGCAGGCTCAATTACAGATTGCCACACATGACTCTTCTGCATGTGTTTCATATATTCAGCATTACCTTCACAGCCCAGGACCAACCAACATTTAGCCCTTTCCTCTTGTCAAAAAGTGCTATCTTTTTGTTGTTCTGTGATTCCGTCTAACTTTATTCTCTTTCCACGTGACTCTGTTTTCAAATTTATCTTTGCACCGTTATGTGCCAGACATTTTGTGACATAAAGAGTAAGATTTAAAAGCATTCACGGAATTAATTTGAGTTGGATATGTCCACAGCTGTTTCACTTATCTTGAGTATAACAGTCTCTATTTACATCATATTTATTTATCAAAATATTATTCACATACAACAAAATTTACCATTTTGATGTATACATTAGGTTCATTCACGTTTAGTAGAAAGAACTGTACAGTGACCACTGTTATCTTCTTTTAGGAAAACTCCAAACCCCAGACCTAAACATCTAACATTTTAACAGCTTCTTTATATTTCCACTCCTTCCTGACATGAGAAGACTCTTTGGCTTTTTTTGTATCAATATTTGTTTTCATTCAGGAATTTTTGCACAAGGGAGAGAACATAGCTTGTAACAATGTTATCTGGTGTCTTCTCCTTACAGATGTTTTGGGATCATCTGTAATATAGGTTGTATCAAGACTTCCTTCGCTCCTTTAAAGTCATACATTGGTCTATTATACATACATAGCAGATTTTTGCTTATCCATTATTTGACTTTTTAATAACATGATCATGAACATGTAAAAATTTATGTTTATTCATGTTTTAAGTTCTTTTCTGAATCCTCTGATAACTTTGTGTGTAGCATTTTCTAGAGTGTGCTAGCTACACTGATATTCACATCAATGCCCGGAGTCTTGTTTGCTAAGCATTTTCACAGACATTTAAATACCACATTTCCTTTTTAATACAAATGAGAAATTGAGCGTGTAGTGAAAAGCCTGTGTGTATTCTTCCTTATCGGAACTTCTGTAATTCCAATGTACTTATCTGTCTAGTCTACCCTCCAAAAAGCTGGCAAGGACCAGGTCAGAACCATGTGGCCTCTGAGGGAGAAGTAGCCAAAGGCAGCTCCCTCTGGCTACCTGGGTGCTTTACAAATTTTACATATTTTAAATTTAACATCCTGTTAGTTAAATTTGTTCTTTGCCAGTTTCACACATGCACGTAATGCACTATGTTTCCACTCATCCCTACCTTCTCCCTCCCACTCCTTTTAGTTTGTCAATCACCCTAAATCCCCACTAGGCCATTTTCCACAGTAATGGTGTTTCGTTTTCTTTTTTGATTCTCTGAGTTTAGCTACAGTTATCTCTGTGTTCGTGAGTTTGGAACTGCCCATTGAAGGTTGGTGGGCTCACCATAGGGTTCACAACTAAAAAGGTCTTTCTTTCTGTCAGAATCTTTGAGTAGCCAAGGCACCAACAGGAGAAATAGGGGCCCCACAAGTTCTTCAACTATTCATGACTGCTCGTGGACAGAACCAGACATGTGCAGGTCCAGAATAGATGTGATTGATTGTGATCTATGTAATAAAGCATCACACATGTTTTTTTTTTTTAATTTCCTTTTTGAATCAGGGTCTGGCTCTATAGCTCAGATGAACCCGAGACCTGGGGGATCCTCCTGTCACTCTCTCCCAAGTCCTGGGATTACTACCTGTCACCACCATGCCTGGATACACTGATTTTCAATTAATATCATCTCCAGGTAGTTTAATGGGTAAAAATAACGTTTTTTAATCAACAAATGACACTGACATGTGTAATATTAGTGTGCACAAACAAACCCTAAAACCTTTAACTCATTCATACCTTATAAAATGTCAAATGGATCAACATGCATTTATTTCTCCCTTGAAGTACCTCTGTTCAGTTTATTATGGATGTAACATTCTTACATCACAGTGCTTCATAATTTTGCCTAGATAAGTTTACACTTGAGTTTTTACTCTACTTATAAGAGAATCTCCTGTTTCCCTGTGTAGATGGAAACATAGAGAAAGCCAGTAGGCCATTGATTCTAAAATGTCTCAGAAGTAAAATTCTCCATACTTGCTAAATTTCAGCCTTCTGAATTTCCTTTACCCATTGGTTATAAGAAAACTAATCATGAACTTAGTGGTGGACTCTTTGACCACACCCACTTTAGGGGGAGCAGCCTTACCAGGCCACAGAGGAGGACAATGCAGACAGTCCTGATGAGATCTGATAAGCTAGGGTCAGTTGGAAGGGGAGGAGGGAGGACCTCCCATATTAGTGGACTTGGAGAGGGCCATGGGAAAGAGATGAGGAAAGGAAGGTGGGATTGGGAGGGAATGAGAAAGGGGGCTACAGCTGGGATACAAATCAAATAAACTGTAATTAATATAAAAATAAAAATGTAATTAAAAAAAGAAAAGAAAACTAATCTTTGGAAATTTCCAAAAGTACAATAGTCTATGTTTTCTTTTATTTTGTGTTGCTTATTTTGTGTACTTGTTTTTTATTTATTATTTTTAACTAGATTTTTAATGACTGTAACTATTGATTTTCTACATTATTTTTAACATTATTTTTAAACAATACTTTCATTTTTTCAGTTTGATAAATAAATGTTATTTTGCAAAGATTGACATATGTATCATTTTCAATCATTTTTTTCAGTGCTCACTTTATCCTTATCACTTCTACTGTAAGAATAATTCATTTTGCATACACTGCAATTTTATTTCAATAACAGAAAAGAAGTTAACATGTAAGAAATATAAGTGAAACAGTTACAATGAAAACAGCGGAGTAATGTAAAACCTAAACAGAAAACATAGCTGATGCACTATGCTTTAGCATTCATCACAAAATTGTTTTAGAAAGTTGGAGACATAAATAAATGATAGGTATCTCACACACTAAGCTTGTTGTATTTTATAATGGTTCATATTTTGGGAATATTTGAATTATGGCAAGTATTATTGTATGTGGCATATAAATATGTTTAATACTCAATCCTTTGTTATTAAAATTATTGTTTTCATTATACTTGGTTAAGGAAACTGACTTTTTATTTAATAACTTGTTTACTATTAGGATGCATACATTTAGGAATCTCAAAAGACATGGCTCAAAACAACCTCATTTTACTTCTACAACTACGGTCTTAAAGGACTCATTTTCATCAAATCTTATAAAAATTATAGATGTGATCATGTCCAACTTGGAGGAAATCATTTACTTATTGTGTCCCAGAGTCTGAAACCACAGTACATCTTGCAAAATTGTCTTGCCTGGAAATAGAGTCAGAGATACCAACAGGAAAAATGGGAAGGAACTCTATTTTTATTTCTTTAGGAAAGAGTCAGGGGAGGAAAGCTAGATTCAGCATAGAGCATTTAGAAAATATCTGTAGGCTCAGGTGACACAGAGGATACATTGGTCTTGTCCTCAGCTCAGAAGCAAGGAAACACTGAGTCAGTCTTCCAATGTATCATAGGCATACAGATGATAAAGTCAATGTGGATGTTCCCTGGGGTGATTGCTTTGTATTTGAAAGCCATGTCAAAAGGCACATGCTTAGGAATACCTAGCTAAATATTGGGGGAGTAGGAATGCCAGGGTCAGTTGGTGTAACTGATGTCAAATGCTCAAACTCTGAAAATAAAAGAAATGCTGAATACTTTTCCCGTACCCAATTTACATCCCGGTGTAAGAACATAAAAATCAACTGATATAGTAATGCTCATTTGGGATTTTTCAATAAACCTTTTCATTTCAATTCAAAACATTGGTAGGCCATCTAAACTGATCTGTGATTTTTACATAGAAAAACTATTAAGTATGAAAATTATACCAACCTTTTATCAAAAGATAACAGAGTACTATGAAAGCATGCACATGTTGAATGTAGATAAATTTGTATAACTTTTTAATTGATTAGTTTATTTAAATATTGACCTTACGTCCTACTCTTAGCCCACTCCCTTTTTTCCTCCCTGTCTACCCTCCTTCCCTTTGCCCCTAAACCTCCTCACCTACCCCTCAGAAAAGGGAAGCCCTCACACCAACCCACCCCCAGCACATCAAACTACATCAGGATTTGAGCAGAATCTCTCCCTTGATCTATTTCACTTGTATAAAAAAAATGGAAAAGTCATGGCAGATAAGTACTTTTCAAGTCAGTATCAATACAGATAAGAACCAATTTCTTTCATAGAAGCAGTTATAACTTCAGTCTACTCTCTTCCTAACAATAATAATAACAGCCCAAAACATCATCCTTAAATGAGTTAGAATATTGAATAAACTGGGTTTTCCAAAGCATTCTTAGGAATATAATCTAGTAATTTGTTGTAGAAAGCATGTAAGAACTTGAGAGTTATTTTTACCTGCTTTTGAAAACTAAAGAGTAACTTAGCTTTCATCATCTACCCTTTTCTGATTGTTGTTAAGTGAAATTAGAATACAGTACCAAGAAGCAGGTATAAGAAAAGATATTTTCTGAGAAAAAGTTGTATCAGATAAAGTATCTATAATCTCATTGAATGCAAAAGCCTATCATGTATATGAACTACATGCAAACTTTCATGGTACAGGTGTAAAAAATACAGGTGGAAAAGTTTGGGTGTATAATTACCTTAGTAGACTTACTTAGTATTAACCATTATTAGCCACTCTGTATTCCCAAAAGACATTACATTTCCTAAAAGATAAAATGCAAATACAACTAGTTCTTTTTTTTTCTTGCGCCCTTCTTTTTTTTAATTTTATTTTTTTCTTATCAGTTACATTTTATTAACTCTGTATCCCAGCTGTATCCTGCTCCCTCATTCCCACCCAATCCCACCCTCCCTCCCTCATCTCCACTCTGCTCCTTTCCAAGTCCACTGATAAGGGGGGACCTCCTCCCTATTCATCTGATCCTGTTTTATCACGTATCTTCAGGACTGGCTGCAAAGTCCTCCTCTGTGGCCTAATAGGACTGCTCCTCCCCTGGGGGGGGGGGGAGGTTAATGAGCTAGCCATTGAGTTGCTGTTATAAATAGTCCTTGTTCTCCTTACTATGGGAAACCAATTGGTTACTAAGCTACCACAGGCTACATCTGAGCAGAGGTTCTAGGTTATATCCATACATGGTCCTTGGTTGAATGTCAGTCTCAGAAAAGACCCTGTGCCCAGATATATTTGGTCCTTGTGGAGCTTCTATCCTTTCCCCATCATACTAACTCCCCTTCTTTCATATGATTCCCTGTACTCTGCCGAAAGTTTGGTTATGAGTCTTTGTATCTGCTTTGATACACTGCTAGAGTCTTTCAGATGCCCTCAGTAGACTCCTGTCATACGTTCAATGCACATCCCAACTGTCTTTCTAAATGAGGATTGATCATCTTACCCCATGTCCGCTCTCTTGATTATCTTTTTTAGCTGTATAGATTTCATTATGTTTGTCATATCTTATAGGTCTATATAAGCAAGTATATACTGTGTTTGTCTTTCTCCTTCTGGGATACTTCACTCAGAATGATCTTTTCTAGATCCCACCATTTGCCTGCAAATTTCAAGATTTCCTCCTTTTTGATTGCTGAGTAGTATTCCATTGTGTAAAAATACCACAATTTCTGTATCCATTCCTCCGTTGATGGACATCTGGGTTGTTTCCAGGTTCTGGCTATTACAAATAAAGCTGCTATAAACATGGTTGAGCAAGTACCCTTTTGTGTACTTGAGCAAAGTTTGGGTATATACCTAGCAGTGGTATATGTGTTAGTGGCTGGAATCAAACAGCAATAATTAATGTTCAACATATTGAGGTAGTTGTCACCCACACTATGTTGTCAATTTGGGTAGGTCATTTTGGATAGTTCCAATGAAGATGGTCTTACAACTCAAATCCATTGGGTACACACACACACACACACACACACACATACATATATACACATACGTGTGTGTGTGTGATGATGATGATCTCAAACATTGGCCATTCTTTCTCTCATCATTTTGCCTAAGAGTACTGGCGTTTGTGTCATTACCTGAGCTACATCATAGGCAGTGTTGAACACAGTAAAGTTCAAGTATTTTGAAAAACTAATACTTTCCTAGACAGCTAGAGGAAGTACTTAGCCACAGTAGACTAGGTCCAACACTTGTCTTCTATTATATGTGTAGGCCTTCAATGGGGAGGTTCCCTAGGTTTAAATCATAATGGGGGTGCAAAGCCCACAGAGTAAGCATAGTGAACATGATGTACACCGATATAGTTACTGTGGGCTTTGGTCACAGTCTTTCTCGCAGCAACAGAATCCTGAGTATAACATATATGGGTCTTTCTTTCTATTTCTCTTTTCAAAGGGGCTAAGAAAATTTTAGACAGATCCCTATTTTCTGAGAGCTTTACTTTGTCTTCTATAGAGACCATCAAACGGTTAGGACTTTTTAAGTAATAACAATAGGATTAGACCTGACTGAGTTAAAGGGTCCTAGACATACGGTAAAGTCATATCTGAGTACTGCCAGAGTTGCCTGGTATATGAGTGAGTGATCTGAGAAAGAAAATTTCCTTCCATGTGGATAGACAGCATCCATTGAATGAGGACCTGGGTTGAACAACTACATTGAAAATCAGAAAGGGTGACTTCCATTCTTTCCATTGGAAATTAGAACTCTGGGTTCTCTACCTTGGAAACCCACTCAGTCGTTGCAGTTTCTTAGTTCCTTGTCACAGAGTCACATTATTGGAATCTGTGGGTCCTAGATTAGGAAGTTGGTCTAAAATGCACTATCCATATCCCATACTCTTTAGCTCACATGAGGTTATCGGGGACCCCATTGTTGCTACTTATGTGAGTCAAATTCTCTGGAAACACCATCACATATGACTGATTTTATAAGTGTTATTTATTTCTGGCCCTCTCTGGGAAAGAGTGACTAATACAACAGTGAACATTGAAATGTTAATACTTCATATAAATTTTGGCTATCAAATTTGTTTCACCAACTTAGCATGTCTAGTAGTATATTAAGTAGAAAAATAAGTAATTCAAATAGTCAATGAAAAAGGATTTGTGCCCAAAGGCAAGAGAGAGGGGGAGAACAAACAGAAGTGTTGTAGTAAAGAGGAAAGAGGGATAAGATATGATAAACAGAGGAAGCTATAATCTGTAATAGGGGGCTTTAGAATGGTGGACTTCTAAGCCAATGAAAAAGAAGGTTCAAAATGCCACTTTTCATTAGTCATCAGGCAAATGCAAATCAAAGGACCCTGAGATTCCATCTTACACATGTCATAATGACTAATATGGAGGACAGAGGGCTTACAGAGAGAAGAGAAACTGTGTGTGGGGCACCCATGAGACAAGCTGGAGACTTATGACAGGGTAGGCTCCTGGAAGACATAGGGGTAACTCTAGCTGAGACCCTTCGTAGTGGGGGCATAGAGATTGAAGAGGTTACCTCTAAGCATACAGGACTCCTATTGGGAGGAGAGGAACATCAACCCACCCACAAAAACTTTGAACTGAAATTTACCCTGTCTAGAAGATGGGCAGGAATAAATATAGAACAGAAATTGAGGGAGGTCCAACCAATCTCTGGCCACACCGTGAGAGAGAGCCAACCCCTGACAGTATCAATGACACACTCTTGCTATGCTTGAAGAGAGGAGCCTAACATAGCTGTCCCCTGAAAGGTTCCACACAGCAATGGATCAAAACAGATGCTGAGACTCACAGCCAAACACTGGGCAGAGGGCAGGGAGTCTTACAGAAGAGTTGGGGGAAGGATAGAAGTACTTTGAGGGGACAGAAGCTCCACAATAATAATCAACAGAGCCGATTAACATAGGCCCTGGGGGTAGGAAGGAGCTTAGAGATACTGAAGCACCAACCAAGAGCCATGATGGACTGGACCTAGACACCCTACATAGATGTAGCTGATGGGCAATTTGGTCTTCATATGGGTTCTCTAGTAAGGGGACTAGGGGTTATCTCTAACAAAAGCTCTGTTGTATGTTTTTCAATTACTTCCCCCTGGCTGGGATGCTTATCCAAGCCACTGTGGAAGAAGATACATTCAGTCCTGATGCAATTTGATGTGCTGGGAAGCAGGGGAGACTTCCCTTTTCTGAGGAGGCGTGAAGGGGGAGTGGGAGAGAAGGGAGAGAGAGTGCGACTTAGAGGAGAGAAGGGAGGGGGCTAATATTAGGATGTAAAATGAGTAAATAAATATTTTTTAAATGCCACTTTCCCACTGCACAATGTCAGAGTCTTGGTACCAGCAACGAGGCCACTAAAGTAATCTGGATGAGAGATAGCTTTATCAATACCTATGTTGGAAGGACAATTTTACCAAGCAGACAAGCAAGGGGTTTAGATGACAGCAATTATACAGCAGCCATTGAAAAATTAGCTGGATCTGTAGTACAGGCTTTCTTGTAGAAACTAACAAGATAGAATTCTGCTTAACTCCTACTATTCACAAAACACATAGGGAGGGAAATGAGCCAATTTCAGAAAACTATGTGCCTGGTGACTCTATGCTTGGCAGAACTCTGGGATGCCCCGTTCATTGCAGGTTTAAATGGTGCCTTCAGATATTTTCGAGTCCTGTGCTGTATTGTGGGGCACTTCAGGTCTCTTCCTCCAAGGCACAGTGAGTGTTGTAGCCCTCACTATAGGACAGGTTGCTCCCTAGGAGCACTTCTTTTTCATAAGCCATTAAAAATGTCTCACATATCATTTTATGATAACTTCACAAAAAATTTTTTTTAGGTGACCAGAGTTATCCCCTGAAGATATAACTAATAATATTACTTCGTAATCCTCAAGTTTCTGTGGATCTACATTAAAATGAAACTAATAAAACCCATAAGGTTTGTAATGAAAGTAACCCCGGAGTTCTAGCTGGAAAAAATCCAAATGTCAAACAAGCTAGTTGGTAAGACATCATAGTGCAGCTCTGCTAAACCTTCAGGGTTCTTTCAGGAAACCAGTGAAGCAGAATTCATGATATCATGAGTTTTATGAGGTGAAGGTGGTAGATATACAGTGTGGATAATGCCTTGTAGATTAGACATGGTTCACCTATCTATCATTCTGTCTGCATTTCAAGAAGGATGAAGAAACAGAATCTCCTGTAAGAGGCCATCCAGAGCTAACCAGTTGTCTCTAGAAACATCCATGAACAAGATAATACAGTACAGTTACATAGCTCTGTGTTGGGGTCCTTGAAGAATGTAAAGGCAATATAATCTCAGCAATGGAGAGTCCAAACATCTCTAGGAAAATCTAAAAACTTAACTACCCATGACTAGAAGAACCCAAAGAAGTGCAGTGATACCTTAAAGCGCTTTTCAGATCACACATTCAAAATGGGAATTTCTGGAGGTCCCATTTATTGACTGGTGATCTTACAGCCTGTGCTGTTGGTGTTCTGTTCAGGAAGTTGTCTCCTGTGCTGGTGAGTTCAAGGTTCCTCCCCACTTTTTCTTCTAACAGGCTTAGTGTGTCTGGTTTTATATTGAGGTTTTTGATCCACTTGGACTTTAGTTTTGTGCAGGGTGATAAATATGGATCTATTTTCATTTTTCTACATGTAGACATCCAGTTGGACCAGCACCATTTGTTGAAGATGCTATCTTTTTTTCCATTGCATGGTTTTGGCATCTTTGTCAAAAATCAGGAATCCATAAGTATGTGGGTTTATTTCTGAGTCTTCTATTGAATTTCATTGATCCACCAGGCTGTTTCTATGGGAGTACCATGCGGTTTTTATTATTATTATTATTATTATTATTATTATTATTATTATTATTATTA
>NW_026596069.1:7712770-7724581 GCF_907164565.1 Psammomys obesus
TATTATTATTATTATTATTATTATTATTATTATTATTATTATTATTACTATTACTGTTGCTCTATAGTAGAGCTTGCGATCAGGGATGGAGATACCTCCAGATCTTTTATTGTAGAGGATTGTTTTAGTGATTCTGGGTTTCTTGTTATTCAATATGAAGTATCACCCATAGCATTAATACTGAAGTTGCCACTAACTTCTGTGAATAATGAATCCCTTCAAAAATATTTACTCAAATAAATGAAGACATCTAAATAAATACCTCTAAATCTTTTAAACACCATGACTCAGTGTCCGTTTTATTTTCATATTGCCATGTTAAAACCCCCCTGACAAAAGCAAAATAAAAGAGAAAGGGTTTGTTTAAACTCACAGTTCTAGGTTACAGCCCAATCACTGGAGTGAGTCAAAGAAGCTGGTCACATCCAATCTGGGATCAGAACAGAGAGCAATGTACACATACCGGGTAGTGCCCAACTCGCGTTTTTTACCTTATTCAGTTCGGGAACCCCTTCCTCGGAAAGGTGCCACCCAGAGTGGATATGGCTGTCCACCTTAACCAACTTACTCAACATGATTCCCAGCCACATGTCTCAGGTGATTCGAGATGTTGTCAGTTTAACATTTAACACTATCGCGATGAAGGTGTTTGTTTAAAGAACAATTTTTGAATTGCAGATTTATACCAAAACAACCACTTATATTCATGTCTCATGATACTTAATACCCACAGTTTACAATATATGAAACTCTTGGGGTCAGTGGAGTGAATTATGGTATGTATCCAGCCTCTGCATTACTCACTCAAAACAGCAAAACACCATAAGTCAATCATCTCCATGGCAGAGCCTGTGTGAGACAGAGGACAAGTAGTGGCTGTGAGCAGTCAATCATGTGAGGCACCCTTCGCCTAATGCTGACTTTACCTCCTAGGTGTCCTTGTAAAATCTTACAATCATTTATATTAAGAATTTGATTGTAGGAGCTTAGCTTCAGGATCAGAGACCCTTTGTCCAGAATCTGTGCTTTAGTATAGCACACATGGCTGCTGTCTGCTGAAAAGCCCTCAAAAAATATGACATATATGTGTATATGTTGTGAGCAAAAGTGATTCTATACATATATTCAGGGTGATGCCCTCTATCTACTACAGCAATTTCATACCAATCTTTGCCATTATTGTTCTTATGTGAAAAATAAGAAGAGGAGGGGTTTCTATTTAAATAAAACAGTCAACCACCTAAATGGTCAGCATTTTTATGACAACAAATGTATTACAAAAGGAAAATACATTTTAACATTTTGTGAACAATTTCAGAAAATATTCATCTGTGTTATTGTATTGTAGCATATTTGTTGTTACAATAGTATAGTCAATGGGAAAATGGGAAGTACTGATGAATTCTGTTCAACTGCAGAAATGTTTTGCTGGCTTTGTGTGCTTTGCTTTCCTCTTATCTCTGCTGGCTCTCCCAGAAAGTTGCTTACAGTAAAGAGGACTGTGACATATGAATGCTGAAAGAATGGATCAGCTCCGTGTTCTAACAGGATGCAAGCTCCCTGACTCATCCTATGCTTCTTAAATCAGGAGTTGCTTTTGCTGTGACATTTAAGACATAATCTCACCATGAAATCTATGAGAATTTTAATGTTATGTTATGAAATTTTAATATGAAAGTATTTGTATTTTACCATTTTGAAATGATCCTGCAGTAATAGTTATGTATATGCACAGATTAGATGTATAAAAATGTAATGTTTGAATGTATAAGTATATATGTGAGTGTGTGTGTGTGTGTGTGTATGTGTGTATGCATACATATGTAAAGTCCTGACTAACTATTGGACTATTCAATCCTAATTTTCAAGTGAGAAAAATAATCAAAGAATCAACATATTAAAATCTAATAATATTTATAAAATTCCAAAGAACACAAAAAAAATGCAACAAGTTATTAGACTTCTCCAGAAGAAAGCTTCAGTCTATAGAGATAATTCATTAGAATGTCTAAGTCACCTTGGGCAGACACATTAATGATAGGCCATGGAGTCACATGAATTGTCACTGAGATTAATAAAGAATCAACTACTTTAAAAAGAGTTTTACAGTTGCTTGATAAAGTAATATTTACTTTTACATAACACAGAAGTTAAACCGTGATGAGTCAGAGACATGAAAATAAGTCCCAGCAAAGATTTGTACAGGCTTGTTTAGAGACACTTCACAAATGTCTCAAATAGGAAAGTCTTGAAAATGTCCTCCAGCGGGTGGATGAAAGAACAAGCTGAAGTATACTGACAGTGAAATACACCCCATTGGCAGGCCCAGTCACACGGTCAATATCGAGCCAGCACGTGGACTAAAAGAACCTGGGCAGAAATGAGCAGCTTCGTTTCATCCCATTAGTGTGAAACACAGAAAAGACAGCTTCAATCTGCAATGATAGAGAACAGAGAGAAGTTGCCTGGGGCCAGAGGTGGGTGGTGATTGACTGAGATGTGTACTGAAGACTTTTGGGTGCAGAAAACATTTTCTATCTTTAGGGTGGTTGTAGTTACATGGGGAAACTCACTGAAATCTGAAAATTAATTTTAAAAATAAGCAAAATATATTTAGGTACCAAACATGGGAATTTAAAAGCTGATGAGAATACACAGTGCAAGACAAACTTGTAGGAGCAGTGGTCATATAACATAAAAGACAATTAACATTCATAGTAACTATTAGTGTTTGAACCCCTTGTGAATGGGCTGAAAGCAGAGTTTTCAAAAATAATTGAATTAACATGAACATCTTACAAATAACAGTGTCCAGATAGAATTTCAGAATTAGTTTTTGAGATTCTATAGTTTGTTCTGGATAGAACAAATTAAAGATTGTCTTCTATTGCAAAAATATTCTATCACGAAGACACATAGTCACAGTACATATGTGCTTTCTTAGAGACAAGCCCACAATAATTACAGATTATTTGTATAAACAATTTGCATGGTAGTCAAGAAGTATGCATTTTGTAAAATTTATATTATGTGTTAAAAGTAAATTGAATTTTTTGCCCTCTTTAACATTTTTCTTAGTAAGAGACTACAATGTAGTGATAAACATTCTATAGACAAGTAGAACTCACTACAACTTTTCTTCATAAAGCCTTGTTCATTGTATAGAAGCAGACATGTAGCTCCTTTTTATATTGACAAGTAGCATTTGCCACTTGGAGTGGTTGAAATTATTTTAAGTTATGTCAACTTTAAGGAGACTTACTGTAATTAAACACTAGTTTAGGGTGGGAAGAGGTGAATGGCTAAATATACTCAACCTCTGGGTAAAGAAGCTGAGTTCCAAATACTCAAAATGTGTTCAAAATTTAAATATTTCCTTTCTGCTTTGTTTTTTTAGAACTCAAGAGTCACGATGAACAGAACATAGAGACTGGTCAAGGATGGACTTCAGGAATTATGCCTGTCAGGTGTACCCACAAGCATCCAGGACTTCACACTATCATTGTCTCTGGTCCTGAAATATTTCGGCTCCATCTCAACGTTGAGATCTATATGTTTGCTGATCACTCTACTTATAAAGCTTTTATGCCCAACCTTAAGATTGCTTTCTTAATTCCTTTGTGAGCTCCCTCAACTGTCTGCTC
Organism: Psammomys obesus; assembly: GCF_907164565.1. NCBI lineage: Eukaryota > Metazoa > Chordata > Mammalia > Rodentia > Muridae > Psammomys > Psammomys obesus. The sequence continues at coordinate 7,716,415 of NW_026596069.1, forward strand.
AGAAAGCCTTTTCTATGTTTCAGTCTGTAGGCATTTTGCATGCAACTATCACCCCCACATATAACACATATAAACTTCTGGCATGCCTTCTCTTCTTTGTTTTCACCTTAGCATTTAGATGTGGAATTTTTTTAGATACATAAATGGGTTGGCAGATAGAATACAGACAGGATATAGGATATAAAAATATATTAAATCATAGAAGATACATAGACATACAGATGGATGATAGATCTAGCATATATAGGATAGATAATAGAATACACAACTATAAATGTGTGCATTTTCATGTGTATGTTTTAATGGTATTTTCTTCAGGTTATTTTTGTCTCTTCTTCAGAGTCTTCTAAGAACAGAAATGTTTTCATGCCTGTAACTGACCTTTGCCAAGGACCTACCATGGATGTTATATGCTGTGTACTCAACAAGCATTCATTTCATGTTAGTTGTTACTTCTGGACTCTTCATGGTATATGGTCTATTGACGTCTTTTACAATTTCCAAAAATACAATGCAATTGGTAATTGAAATTGGAATTAAACCAAATAAAGTGAAGACATGAGTAAATGAAGTGATAGGCCTCGTACTGTGCATCACGTTGCATCATTCCCCAGAACTTTTTTTTTTTCTATTTTTTCTTGTTGCAAGGTACAGAAACCTTTGTCTGGAAAGTAACAAAGTAAAAGCCTTTATGATGTTTGACATGGTTCCTGACACCAGCAATTGTCCATAACTCAAAAAAACATGTATCAAAAGGGTAAGTAGAAATGAGCAACAAGACACAATGAGGCACACTTTTAATTCCATCAGTTGGAGTCAAAAGCAGGTAAAATTTGAGGTGTGCCTAGTCTGCTTAGTGAGTTCCAGCACAACCAGAGATATCAGGTAAAACCAGAAAGAAAGAAAGAAAGAAAGAAAGAAAGAAAGAAAGAAAGAAAGAAAGAAAGAAAGAAAGAAAGAAAGAAAGAAAAGAAGAGAAAGGAAAGGAGAAAGAAAGAGAGAAAGAAAGAAAGAAAAAAAGAAAGATAGAAAAAGAAAGAGAAAAAGAAGAAAGAAAAGAAAGAAGGAAAGAAAAGAGAGAGAGAGAGTTTTTTGCCATAGTAGACAATGGCTACTGATAGAAGATGTAGTTTTCTTTAGGAAAAAGCCTCCAATCCGAAGTGGTCAGCCCTAAATACATGTATGTGTGAGCAACACTTATAGGCCTCAGAATGATCTGTACATATATAAAACAGCAGTATTTAAATTATAGAGAGGGTTTGAATTTGAGAACCATGAGGCGTAGAAGGTAGGTTCTAAATGAGGCAAATACAATGTATTCATGTATGAAATTCTCAGATTTTAAGAAAGCAGTGCTCAGTATCTGGTGGTATCTGAGTTCACATAATCATTTTGGAAATCAGTAAGAGAGTTTTTCAAAAAATTAAAATATGACCCAGAGATTTTTCTTTTATATAGATGAACAAAGTTAATCCAGTAATCTTCCTTTTAGGTATATGTCTAAAGGAAATTAATACAGAAATCTTCCTTCTACGTAAACATTCAAAGAAAATAAGCTGCCCCACTTGTACATTACTCAAATTAGTCTAAACATATGATCATCCATAGTGTTCACTGAAAATGAATCTATAAAGAGAGTGTGATATAAATTTGTATATTTAGGATAAAGAGGAGGTCTTCTTCATCTTCAATATTCATTATTTATTCATTCATTTGCTCACACTTTTGCTCTAGATCCTGCTGATTAAAAGCCTAACTTGGGTATTTTCCTGTCTTGCTCTTCATATTACTTCTTTTTTATATTAATTTTTATTTTTTATATTAATCACAGGTTATTTACTTTGTATCCCAGCCGTAGCACCCTCCATCATTCTCTCCTAATCCCACCCTCCCTCCCTCATCTCCTCCCTGCCCCATTACTTCTTGACATAGGGTCTCTCATCGAACCTAAGCTCACCAGTTGGCCATGGTGGCCCGGTCTTAAATCTTGGTTTCTGGGCACTCATCTGTCTTAGACCTTCTAGCAGTAGAGTACAGATGCGCACCACTAAGACCAATCCATCAGCTCTTAAATACATATCATTTTTATTTCACAGTTTCACCACAAAAAATTGTAGTGAAAACAATCAAATAAAAAAAAAATCCCAAATGTGAAATGAGCTTCCAACTTTGTGATGCACTGTTTTATAAACTACACTGCCGGGAAGTTTTTTCATTAATTGATTAATTTATTTATTCACTTCACATTCTGATCATAGCCCCCTCCATCCTCTCTTTCCATTACCTTTCTGTGCAGATTTTTTAAATTAAAAAATGAGGGGAAAAATATAAACCTAAGTAAGTTGTAATTTTTTTTCATGTGTTGCATGGTGTTTTCAGTGAATAAAGCTAACCTATGAATAATTTTGACCTTGTAAGATTTGTGAGAATTCATGAACCATCTTTATGGTGTGAGTATATCCTGCTTGGCACAGGGAAGTCCTTCCATCTGTATTTATATTCACACATAATTTTCTCCCACACTCAAGACATTTAAGTATTTCTCACATGAAATAAACACACTGCATTTATTTTAGAATAAAAAGAAAAAAATGCAAATTATACATTCTTTGTTTAGTAAAATATTGCAGATTTCTCATATAACATAAGGGAACTTTAAGTTATCCAAATCATGGCCTCTTATGCTCTTTCCACTAATAACCTCTTCTTGTTAAAATATATATATATATATATACTATCTTTGACTGATAAAATATGTTTACAAATCAAACATTTACTGACAACAATTCATACAAATGTTTATTTCATAACAGTTCTTTGGAATTTATATGTGAATGTATATACATATATATATATTTACAACTAATTAGAAATAAAAGCAAATCTGAATATTAGAGGGTTTATCTGCTTATTTTTAATCACAAATTAAGTCCTGGTACTCTGTTTGGTAATATAGAGTGTGGAGCATCTTCAGTGCTCTTCAGGGTTGACCTATATCTTATTTTCATACTTGTCAATGGTGAGAACACCACTTCATGAAAATACATTATGAAACGACCAAAATATATCTGGAGCCACTTCAGAAATTACCAATGATTTTGTAAAATCCCAAGCTAAAATTTACTGATTGCTTTTAACAGAAACCAGGTCCGCAATTCTACCAATAGCTCTACAGTCACAGGAAGATTCACGGTACACTAGTTAGATATATACGTGCTAAAGAACGATGCTAAGAAAATACCATAAATCTTTGTTAGCTATGATTAAATCATTATGTTTCTATAGGAAACAGAAACTTTGTATGTTTAGTAAAAACACCAATATTCATAACAGTATAGTCTTGAATCAAAGAAGACCTACTATGGAGCACTCATTGGAGTTACCTGCTACAATGGAGAAATGAATAAATCCTGTCCTTAGACCCAGGGCTACAGTGGAGTTGAATGCTACAACTCAGCTGAGCACTACCAGCAACACCTCCAATTTTGTGACACATGAAATTTTTAATTAAGTTTTGGCCACTGAACATTGGAAAAGCTTTTCTTTTCCTTTACAGAGAACCAATCATTAGGCCCCTGAAGATTGCATTTAGGAATCCACAATCCAGACTATGGTCAATGCGCCATTGAGGATGCATTTCAAACATAAGATTTATGCACAAAGCTATCTTTTCTCTCTAATATTAATAAATAAATCTGATATCCCGAGAATGATAACAACCTTCTTAAGTTGTAAGTATAAATAAAAATAAAACAAATAATTTTTAAAAAAGAATATGAAAGTCAAATATATGCCACACTAAAAATAAACAATTTGACATCTCTATTCTGAACATTTTGTTTAAGTAAATAAATACAACTTCCCTTCAAAGAGCCAAAGCTCCTAGCAGGATGTGTGAACCATTTTCTTTCCACTAGTTACAAATAGATTTTAAATGAGGTGTAGATTTTATGTGACTTATAAGTGTGCATAACAGAAATCAAGCTGTTCAACTTTCTCTGAATAGCATGCTGTTCAAAATGTATCCATTTTGACATACATGGCTTAAATACATTTTTCTGTTTACTGTTCAGTATCTATAAGGATATGTTATTTGTTTCCTCCGGTGTGTAGACACTTGATGTTCTCAGTCCTCATAATGCAGTAATCGAAAACATTCTTGTTCAGTCCTATGCTCTGAGTTTTCTGGTATTATTTGTTAGTTACAAGAATCCCATGCTACCAGACAATGGTAGCTTTATGTCATTAGTTAGCATTCTGTCCTCATAAGGCCAGTGACTGATGTCACACAGAGCCAATTTCCTGATGTTGTCCAACACATGTCAGTGCTGTGCATGGACTGAATCTCATATGAGGTCACTTGGACCTTTCTGATTCTATCCTTGATTGGCTATAATAATTTTAAATCATAGTTAATACCAAAATCTATGACAGATTGTACCCAGGGAACAAATCCTCTGCACATCAAGAAACTAAATGTAGAGCAGAACATTCATGAACGCTGAAAACAAACCTTGTGTGGTGTTGCCTGTCACATTCATAAAAATGCATTTTCAGCTTGAACTGAATCTTCAGTGGTTGAGACCATCACAGAAAGTATAGCAAGATATAGTCATGCTTTTTTGTTATTTTACAGAGAGGAATATTGATATATATGTTATATAATATGGAAAATATATTATAAATATTTTATTATGTTATATATAATTATACTATATATCAATGATTACTATGAATAATCACTGATATTCATAGCACTGATATTTACTTCATTAACTTCCTTAGGTATAAATGCTCTCATTAGTTTGCATCCTCTTTAGTCTTTCCTAGTGCCAGAACTACAAACCCTAATGTACCGTAGGTGCAAGTATTTATGCAATAAAGTGTACCGCTATGTCAGAGAGTACCCCCGTCTTTGCCCTTTCCCTTTTTAATTGATAACACACATTATAACACTGTCATATTATATTGCTATATTTTTAAAGTACATGATTAAAAATAATATTGCCTTTAAATTTTATTAATATACTAAATAGAATCATTTGCCCAGTGTCAATATGTTATGTGCTGTCAGTCAGCTGCAGGAGAAATCTCTGAATTTACAGTCTGATGATTTTTCTTAAATATGCCTTTGTATCAGTAATAAGCAAGTGTCCTTTTATGTTTTCTGTTTATAAATTTTTGAGTTGTTTTTTTTATTAATTACACTTTATTCATTATGTATCCCCCCATAAGTCCCACCCTCCCCCCTTTCTGCATGCATGTCCCTCCCCAAGTCCACTGATAGGGGAGGTCCTCCTCTCCTTCTTTCTGATCTTAGTCTATCAGTTCTCATCGGAAGTGGCTGCATTGTCAGGGTTCTAGGTTATCTCCATGAATAGTCCTTGGTTGGAGTATGAGTCTCTGGGAAATTCCCTGTGTTCAAGTTTTCTTGTTCTGTTGCTCTCCTTGTGGCGTTCCTGTCCTCTCCTATAAGTGGACTTGGCAAGGGGCACGGTGGAGATGAGGGAGAGAGGGAGGGACTGGGAGGGAATGAGGGATCCGGACACGGCTGGGATACAGAGTTAATAAAATGTAACTGATAAGAAAAAAATAAAATTCAAAAAAAAAAAAAAAAGAAGAACTGGGAAATAGTAAGAGCTTGAGTTGTTTTTTTACTACTCCTGATTTGTTACATTCTTCATGTGTTCCGGAGGAATAGTCTTGTCATTTAGGATAATTTAAACATTTTCTTGCTATTTGTTATTCATTAACTTTGTTTATTGTGCCTTTCTCAAGAGAAGTTTAGATTTCATTTTATTTTAATTGAATATGTTTAAAATTATTTTAAGATATTAACATATAATTAATTTTTCTGTAGTAGGTCAATTTATATTAAGATCTATATTACAAAAATGTGCATAATGTATCATATGTATAATTGTCCTAGTTTCATCATCCATTTTGTAATTTTCTTTCAAATGTTAGTTTGGGTGAGCAGCTGTCTGTTTCTCTGCATTTCCCCACTGTCCTGCTCATTTTCCCTCCTGACTTCTGTTTGTTTCTGAACTTTGCTCCAGCTCTTCAAAGAATTCAATATTAGCCTTGTGTAGCCTTTGCGAGATCTCTAAGCTTTCTGTTTACATTACCTTATCCTTGTGCATGGCTTCCTTATATTACATTTCTCATTTTTAAGGCCAATTTCAAAGAACACTCTGACAACCTCCTCTGGGCTGAACAAACTAAATGCAACCATCATTACCTGCTCTAGTCATAGAGAGTGGCTGGGCAAACAGCATGTTTAGTCTCCGTATGCATCTGTCTTAAATTTTTTGGTCCATGAAAAAAAAAATAGGATAAACATACTAAAATCTGTACACCTAAAGAAGCTAATCAGGAAGGAGGTCGCTGGGTAAGATGACCAATCCTCACTCAGAAAGCAAATGGATGGATATTGGAATAAGGAGAAAACAGGAAACAGGACGGGAGCCTACCACAGAGGGCCTCTGAAAGACTCTACCCAGCAGGGTATTAAAGCAGATGCTGAGGCTAATAACCAAACTTTGGGTAGAGTGTAGGGAATCTTATAAAAGAAAGGAGATAATAAGACCTGGAGGGGACAGGAGCTTCACAAGGAGAACAACAGAACCAAAAAATCTGGGCCCAAGGGTCTTTTCTGAGACTGATACTCCCACCAAGGAGCATTCATGGATATAACCTAGACCCCTGCCCAGATGTAGCCCATGGCAGCTCAGTCTCCAAGTGGGTTCCCTCCTAAGGTAAACAGTTCTGACATGAACTCAGTGGCTGGCTCTTTGATCACCTTCCGCTGAGGAAGGAGCAGCCTTATCAGGTCTCAGAGGAAGACAATGCAGCCAGTCCTGATGAGACCTGATAAGGGTCAGATGAAAAGGGAGGAGGATCATGGGAAGAGATGAGGGAGGGAGGGTGGGATTGGGAGATAATGAGGGAGGGGGCTACAGCTGGGATACAAAGTGAATAAGCTCTTCTTGTAGAGCTCCTGTCACATGTGTTTTTTTTTAACTGTTTTTGTTTTCATTTGGTTTGTTTGTTTGTTTGAAACTAAGTGACAGAAGTGACAGAAACCCTCAGGTTTTAGCATATGTTGGCTCACATTGCAAACTTGCAAGATTCTAAATGACATGAAAGTCTTAGCTTGAGAGAAAGGTTATGGCTTGTAGTTGCATCAGGTGCTGTATGTTAAATGTATCCCACCTGCGAACAAAAAAAAAAACCCATCTCTTCTCAAGATGGGGAAAGTACATTCCAGGCTGACCCAGCGGCACTCTACTCCTTTCCTGGAAAGATATGGCAATGTCTTAACAGCAACCCCAGGTTAAGAGTCACTGGAGCTGCTACAGAGGCAAGAATACAGACCCCAGTGTCTGTGTGCTCTTGTCTTACCTGTTTATTTTCATTTGTGAGTAGGGTTGTGGTAATTGTTTAATTGTTCATATTGGCTTTTTCATTTTTTATAATTTATGTTTTTACATTGATGTCTACTGAAAAGATAGTGGTATCCAAGATTATAGAAGGCAAAAATAAACAAATATCCTGCAAGTAATGATTCCTCTTATCTACCAACAAGTTCCCTCTGTTGAGCGTAAACTTAATTGTAATGCATTTCCTTAATGGTTCTGTTAATTGGTTAGTCTGATATGATATCTTTGAAGGGCTGAAATAGGCATTAGTGTTTTCTTTTTCCTAAAAGCTTGTAATGATACAAACATGTGGAAATAATGTTTTTTCAATATTAGGCAATTTAATGAAAACAGTTATAGTTCAATTTCCTTTGAGTTGTGTTGATTTGTTCAACCATATGAAGGCTTAACACGGGGAATATTACTGACAAGCACAATCCATTTACATAAATCCTCACAACAAACAGAAAACGTTTCTTCAAATTTTGGCGTCCTTTAATTTTCTTTTATTGCAGGGAGAAAAATTTAAAATCACAAAATTGTGGTGTGGTGGCTTCTACATGTAGCCCTGTTGCTTGGAAGAGGAGGACTGTGTAAGTTGAGGCCATCCTAGATTTAATGCTGAGTTCCCAGCTCTTGCTACAGAATGAAAACTGGCTACAACAAATTCATAGAGAGAAGAAGGAAGGAAGGAAGGAGGGAAGGAAGGAGGGAGGGAAGGAAGGAAGGAAGGAAGGAAGGAAGGA
>NW_026596069.1:7724591-7792900 GCF_907164565.1 Psammomys obesus
GAAGGAAGGAAGGAAGGAAGGAAGGAAGGAAGGAAGGAAGGAAGGAGCACTGGGAGGGAAGGAGTGGGGAGGGAGGGGAGATAGAAAAAAATCTAGTGAGAAAGATAGAGGTAGACAGAGAGAACACAGGGTGAGGCAAGGGAGAGGAAGAGAAGTGGCAGGAGGGAAGAAAAGCAGGGAGGCAAAGGGGAAAAAGAGTAGGAAGAGAGTTTTTTTTTAATTTAACAATATGTTTTTTTAATTTTTTTTAACTTTTATTATTACACTTTATTACACTTTATTCACTTTGTATCCCCCCATAAGCCCCTCCCTCCTCACCTCCCGGACCCACCCTCACTCCCCTTTCTTCACGCATGCCCCTCCCTAAGTCCACTGATAGGAGAGGTCCTCCTGTCCTTCCTTCTGATCTTAGTCTATCAGATCTCATCAGGAGTGGCTGCATTGTCATCTTCTGTGGCCTGGTAAGGCTGCTCACCCTACAGGGGGAGGTGATCAAAGAGCAGGCCAATCAGTTCATGTCAGAGGCAGTCCCTGTTCCCATTACTATGGAACCCACTTGGACACTGAACTGCCATGGGCTACATCTGTGCAGGGGTTCATGTATGGTACTTGTTTGGAGTATGAGTCTCTGGGAAGACCCCTGTGTTCAAATTTTCTGCTTCTGTTGCTCTCCTTGTGAAGCTCCTTTCCTCTCCAGATCTTACCACTTCCCACTTCTTTTTTTTTTATTTTTTTAAATTATTTATTAATTACACTTTATTCACTTCGTATCCCCCCTGTGGTTCCATCTCTCCTCCCTTCGCATTCCCTACCTTTCTGCATGCATGCCCCTCCCCAAGTCCACTGATAGGGGAGGTCTTCTTTTCCTTCCTTCTGATCCTAGTCAATTAGGTCTCATCAGGAGTGACTGCAGTGTCTTCTGTGGCCTGGTAATGCTGCTTCCCCCTCAGGGGGAGGTAATTAAAGAGCAGGCCAATCAGTTCATGTCAGAGGCAGTTTCTGTTCCTATTAAAATGGAACCTACTTGGATACTGAACTGCCATGGGCTACATCTGTGCAGGAGTCTTAGGTTATCTCCATGTATAGTCTTGGTTGGAATAGCAGTCTCAGAAAAGACCCCTATGCTCATATTTTTTGGTTCTGTTGCTCTCCTTATGGAGTTCCTGTCCTCTCCAGATCTTACTGTTCCCCACTTCTTTCATAAGATTCCTTACACTCTGCCCAAAGGTTGCCCATAAGTCTCAGCATCTGCATTGATAGTCTGCAGGGCAGAGCCTTTCAGAGGCCCTCTGTGTCAGGCTCCTGACTTGTTCCCTCTTTTCTCCTTCTTCTGATGTCCATCCTCTTTGCCTTTCTGGATAGGGATTGAGCATTTTAGCCAGAGTCCTCCCTCTTGATAAGTTTCTTTAGGTGTACTGATTTTAGTAGGTTTATTTTATATTATATGTCTATATGAGTGAATATATACCATGTGCGTCTTTCTGCTTCTGGGATAGCTCACTCAGGATAATCTTTTCCAGATCCCACCATTTACCTGCAAATTTCATAATTTCCTTGTTTTTTATTGCTGAGTAATATTCCATTGTGTAGATATAACAAAATTTGTGCATCCATTCCTCCACTGAGGGGCATCTGGGCTGTTTCCAGCTTCTGGTTATTACAAATAAGGCTGCAACAAACATGGTTGAGCAAATGTCCTCATTGTGTACTTGAGACTCTTTTGGATATATGCCTAGGAGTGGTGTAGGTGGATCTTGAGGAAGCTCTATTCCTAGTTGTCTGAGAAAGTGCCAGACTGATTTCCAGAGTGGTTGTACAAGTATACATTCCCACTAAAATCCAAGTGGATCAAAGACCTCAGCATAAAACCAGACACACTAAACTGCTTAGTAGAAAAAGTGGGGAAGAGCCTTGAACTCATTGGCACAGGAGACAATATCCTGAACAGAACACCAACAGCACAGGCTCTAAGATCAACAATCAATATATGGGACCTCATGAAACTGAAAAGCTTTTGTAAAGCAAAGGACACTGTCGTCAGAACAAAAGGACAGCCTACAGATTGGCAAAGGATCTTCACCAACCTTTTATCTGACACAGCACTAATATTCAGTATATATAAAAAACTAAAGAAGTTAAACAGCAAAAAATCAAGTAATCCAATTAAGAAATTGAGTACAGAGCTAAACAGAGAATTCTCAGTGGAGGAATATCGAATGGCAGAGAAATACTTAAAGAAATGCTCAATCTCACTAGGCATCAGGGAAATGCAAATCAAAACAACCCTAAGATTTCACCTTACACACATCAGAATGGCTACGATCAAAACCTCAAGAGACAACACATGCTGAGAGGTTGTGGAGAAAGGGGAACCCTCCTCTATTTTCTACTTCTTACATAAGATTACATGCACTCTGCCCAACAGTTGGCCATAAGTCTGCTTTGATTGTCTGCAGGGCAGAGCCTTTCAGAGGCCCTCTGTGTCAGGTTCCTAGCTTGTTTCCTGTTTTCTTCTTCTTCTGATGACCATCCTCTTTGACTTTCGGAATGGTGATTGAGCAATTTCAGTCAGGGTCCTCTCTCTTGATTAGTTTCTTTAGATGTACAGATTTTAGTAGGTTTATCCTATATTATATGTCTATATGAGTGAGTATTTACTGTATGTGTCTTTCTGCTTCTGGGACAGCTCACTCAGGATGATCTTTTCCAGTTCCCACCATTTACCTGAAAATTTCATGATTTCCTTGTTTTTCATTGCTGAGTAATATTCCATTGTGTAGATGTATCACAATTTCTGCATCCATTCTTCAGTTGAAGGGTATCTGGGCTGTTTCCAGTGTCTGGCTATTGCAAATAAAGTTGCTACAAACATGGTTGAACAAATGTCTTTACTGTGTACTTGAACATATTTTGGATATATGCCTAGGAGTTGTATGGCTGGATCTTGAGGAAGCACTATTCCTAGTTGTCTGAGAAAGTGCCAGATTGCTTTCCAGAGTGGTTGTACAAGTTTACATTCCCACCAGCAGTGGAGGAAGGTTCCCCTTTCTCCACAACCTCTCCAGCATGTGTTGTCACTTGAGTTTTTCATCTTGGCCATTCTGATGGGTGTAAGGTGAAATCTCAGGGTCATTTTGATTTGCATTTCCCTAATGGCTAATGATGTTGAGCATTTCTTTTAGTGTTTCTCTGCCATTCGATATTCCTCTGTTAGTTAGATATTCCTCAGATAGTTCTCTGTTTAGCTCTGTTCCCCATTTTTTTTTACTTGAATTACTTGCTGCTTTTCTGCTTCTTTAGTTCTTTATACATACTAGATATTAGCCCTCTGTCAGATAAAGGATTGGTGATGATTCTTTCCCAATCTGTAGGCAGTTGTTTTGTTTTGATGATGGTGTCCTTTGCTTTACAGAAGCTTTTCAATTTCATGAAGTCCCATTTATTGATTGTTGCTCTTAGAGCCTGTGCTGTTGGTGTTCTGTTCAGGAAGTTGTCTCCTGTACCAATGAGTTCTAGGGTAGGAAGGGAGAATTTTACAAACAGTTTTATGTTCATTTTAGTGTCTTGTCTTTTTAATTTCATCATCTATTCAATCCTGAACTGTTACAGATGGAATAAGCTATACATGATCTTATCAGCACTTCTCCCTCCTGCCCTCTCTTCCTTCCTCCTTTTCTCCCCTGCCTCCCTCCTTCTTTTTCTTCCTTCAGTACTAAGAACTAAACCCAGAACCTGGCACATGCTTGGCAAATTCTTTACCTCTGAGCTCCTCCTCAGTCTTTGAACGTTTTTTTCTCTTCTTCCTCCTCCTATTTTTATCATTGAAGCCTAATTATGTGGTGCTCTTCATGTTTATCTTTTTCGATATTTTAGGGGAAAAAAGAGATCTACTTGGCTTTTGAGAAACACATTCAATTCTGGCTTTTTTTTTTTTTCCTAATCAGACTGCAGATGCTGTTGGAATATTCAACTGCCTTGGCAATCTCTGCCCTGTCTGGGGGGAAATCCCTCTCAGAGACCATCCATAACCATGCAGAGCTTTGTGTCTTTTCCTGCAGCTTTATTCTCCCTATTTTCTAGCTTTCTCTTTCACCCAACACTGAAATCCTAAATATATATCACATCTGTATAGATAATTCCATTCATTTCTTAATCAAATCACTTTATTATTCCTTCATTGGTATGCAAATGACAAATTTTGCTTTCACTGAATATTTTCAAACTTGGGGCACTATAAAGAGATTTAGTCTTACAAAAGAGGAAATTCAACACCAACATTGTGTGGCAGCTCCTGATTTTTGCACTCTTTTTGGCTTCTGTGTGTCAAGGACTAGATTTAGGCCCAGAACAGAGTCAGTCACAATTTGTGACTGTTATAGTTTGCTTTCATCTTCTTTTTAGCTTGTGAATATTCCTGTCTTCATGTTTTACTAGATGCCATTATATATTTCTTATCAATTTACTTTTTCAATCTGTGCCACTCCTTTGTATTTTGGGCTAGATGTAACGGCAGATTGGCAGATTGCCTTTAATTCCAGCAACCCTCCCCCCCCCCCCCGGAAGCTGAGGCAGGAGAGTCTTGAGTTTGGGATGTGCCTGAGACACATAAGAACACTCAGTCTTAAACAAAGATAGCACATTTTACTGTATCTATAGTAAGACCATTGGCATGCTTCCCTGTGCATTTCTTTTTTTTTTAATTTTATTTTTTCTTATCAGTTACGTTTTATTAACTCTGTATCCCAGCTGTATCCCGCTCCCTGATTCCCTCCCAATCCCACCCTCCCTCCCTCATCTCCTCCCTGCCCCTTTCCAACTCCACTGATGGGAGGGACCTCCTCCCCATTCATCTGATCCTGTTTTATCAGGTATCTTCAGGACTGGCTCAAAAGTCCTCCTCTGTGGCCTAACAGGAGTGCTCCTCCCTTGGGGTGTGGGGAGGTCAAAGAGCCAGCCATTGAGTTCCTGTTAGAAATAGTCCTTGTTCCCCTCACTATAGGAAACCAATTGGTTACTGAGCTACCACGGGCTACATCCAAGCAGAGGTTCTAGGTTATATCCATACATGGTCCTTGGTTGAATGTCAGTCTCAGAAAAGACCCTGTGCCCAGATATATTTGGTCCTTGTGGAGCTCCTATTCTTTCCCCATCATACTAACTCCCTTTCTTTCATATGATTCCCTGTACTCTGCCAAAGGTTTGGTCATGAGTCTTTGTATCTGCTTTGAAAACACTGCTAGTTAGAGTCTTTCAGATGCCCTCAGTAGACTCCTGTCATATGTTCAGTGCACATCCCATCTGTCTTTCTAAACAAGGATTGATCATCTTACCCCATGTCTGCTCTCTTGATTATCTTTTTTAGGTGTATAGATTTCATTATGTTTATCATATCTTATAGGTCTATATAAGTGAGTATATACAGTGTTTGTCTTTCTCTTTCTGGGATATTTCACCCAGAATGATCTTTTCTAGATCCCACTATTTGCCTGCAAATTTCAAGATTTCCTCCTTTTTGATTGCTGAGTAATATTACATTGTGTAAAAATACCACAATTTCTGTAGGGGGCCAAGATGGCAGCACCGGGAGAACACCGTGTCTGAGAAGCTGAACAACACACTCCATGCAGCGACCAGGAGACTGAACTCTGGGCCCTAAAACAACAGCGATCTACCGTGTTTCCCAGGTGAGGGGAGGCTCCCACGGCGTGGGAAGCGGTCGGGTCCACTCTCGGCTGCCCAGCCAGAACCCGGAAGAGAACTCGGCAAGGTGGGTTTTGGGTCTCCGGGCTGGTGCCGCAAGCCTGCTTATCACGATCAATTTCCCAGGCTGATTGGTGGGCACAAGGGGGCCTAAGGCTGCGAGTCCCAGTTGCAAAAAAAAAAAAAATCAGAGGGGAAGGAAAGTTGCCAGACTGGTCACGGGTCACCTAGTCTTTCCCTGGAAGGTCTCTCCTACCTCGGCGGGTACCTGCCGCCATCACAACTGAGCTCCCGCCGCTGGCGGATAGCAGCTGCACGCCCAGCTCAAAATCCCTACTCCCTCTTTGGAGGAGGCAGGAGGTGCCCAACAGAATCTGCCACATACCACATTGTCTGTACCCCAACCCGAGAGCGGGGCTGAGAAAACCCAATCCTTTTGGGCACTCCCCCAAACGCCGCCATCACCCTGCCACCACCATCACCCTGCCGCAGCGGAGCAGAAGGATAAAGAGGCGTACAGCGGCTTCACAGTGCCGGAACTCCAGTGCTGCCAGCCGCTCCAAGCAAACAAACTACAGCTCGGGATCTGGGACTGTGGTCATCCTACGCGTCCTAAGATTCTCCTGGGTCCAGCGCAATAAGGTCTAGCAGCAAGTTCTATCACGGGCGCCCCCCCCACCCGGCAGAGAAATGCTGCCGGCTCAGGGCTCAGGATCCCACTGAGAAGCCCCAACCCCTGCTGGCACTCCCCTGAGAGCACCTCCATAAGCTCACCCTAGCAGAGGAGAAGGTCAGAGGGGAAGGACAGAGAGGCAGCCTGCCAAGGACACAGCACCCTCTCTCCAGCGGCCCCTAGCAGAGGGGGCCAAGCTCTGGATCTGAGGACACTCAACCCTACCCGGTACTCTCTTGGAATCAGCAAACATAGATTCTACTGCTAGGCTGCTTCTGGCAGAGAGATCTGGGCCCGGGATCTGGGATTGAATACACTCACCCTAACTCTTTCCCGCACCACCCAGGGACCAGTCAACACAACCCCTCCTGGCAGAGGGAAAGAACAAAGAGACAGCACACAGGAAAGGTGGACACCGAGTCCTGTGGCCACAGTGTCACAGAGCTGACTGTTACCCTACACGTGCACTTCTGCAGCAGGACCAAAACTGAGAGTAGTGAGCAAGGGGAACCCCTGTGCATTCCAACTGGTCCTGCAAGAGAGTGAGTGAGCCTTCTAGGGAGAGATTGCCCCAGACCCAGGGCCTCTCCACAGAAGCAACCAGATGAGATACCTGCCACCCACACTCCTAGTGTGGGCATCATAGGGATTCTTGGGATAGCGACATTGAAGCCTCTGCCTTGCGGGTCCACCAGGGTAATCCAGGCAAACAATCCCTGGATCTCAGTCAGAACTGCGTAATAGTGGCTTGCAGGCCACTGCAATAGTCAGACAATCCGCGCATGCACACTGCGCCCGCTAAAAGCGCACGCGAATAGCGCCAGCGTTACATTCTTTACTTAGGCAAAACTGAAAACACAGTGCACACCCCCAAAGCAGTGAACCTCTCTCATCTTCCTGAAAAAAACAGTCCAGAAAACAGAAAGAGAGGATCATAGCCCAAACTACAATCTCGAGGAACAACCAGTGAGGATTATAAATAACCAGATGGCTAGAGGCAGACGTAAGAACACTCCCAACAAAAATCAGGACATAATGATCTCACCAGCAACCCCACAAAAAAATGGACACTTCAATTCACTAGATATACAAGAAAACGACCTCAAAACTATGTTTCTCCAGCTATTAGAGGCCCATAGAGATGAAATGAACAAAGCCCTCAGAGAAATAACCAAAGAAATCGAGACTAACAAAGAGGAAACAAATCGTGCACTCAGAGAAATAACCACGAAAATTGAGGCAAACAGAGAAGAAATGCACAAAGCTCTCAAAGAAATGTCCACACAAATGAAGGCAAATAAAGAAGAAATAAACAAAGCTCTCATAGAAATACAGGCAATTATACCCAAAAAAGTAGAGGCACAATTAGTGATACATAGAGAGGAAACAGACAAAAAAATAGAAGCTATCATTCAAAAACAGGAGTCCACATTCAAACAGATGAAGGAAATGGTGCAAGACATGAAAACAGAATTAGAATCAATGAAGAAAACACAAATAGAGAAAAACCAGGAGCTGGAGAACATAGAGAAAAGATCAGGCACCACAAAGGTAAGCATCACCAACAGAATACAAGAGATGGAAGAAAGAATCTCAGGAGCTGAAGATACACTTGCCGAAATTGACACGTCTCTCAAAGAAAAAATAAAATCAGAAAAGTTCCAAACACAAAACATCCAAGAAATCAAGGACACCATGAAAAGACAAAACCTAAGAATAATAGGAGTAGAAGAAAAAGAAGACATCAGGCTCCAAGGTCCGGAAAATATTTTCAAGAAAATTATAGAAGAAAACTTTCCCAACTTAAAGAAGGAGATGGCCATAAAAATACAAGAGGCCTACAGAACACCAAGTAGACTAGACCAGAAAAGAAATTCTTCACATCACATCATAGTCAAAACACTGAACCTACAAAACAAAGAAAAAATTCTAAAAGCAGCAAGGGAAAAAGGCCAAGTAACATATGAAGGTAGACCTATCAGAATCACACCAGATTTCTCAACAGAAACTATGAAAGCCAGAAGGGCCTGGACAGAAATCATACAGTCCTTAAGGGACCACAGATTCCAACCCAGATTACTATACCCAGCAAAACTTTCAATCAACATAGAAGGAGAATTCAAGATATTCCAAGACAAAACCAAATTTAAACAATATCTACATAGTAACCCAGCTTTACAGAAGTTACTAGAAGGGAAACTCCAAACCAAAGAAAACAACTACATCGAAGGAAACAGAGGAAATAGATAACTACACAACAAAAAAACCAAAAGAAGACAAGCAATGAAACTCAGTGACACCACCAACACCACATCTAAAATAAGTAACAATTGTTGGTCACTAGTTTCTATCAACATCAACGGACTCAACTCCCCAATTAAAAGACACAGACTAACAGAATGGTTGCGGAAACAGGATCCAACATTCTGTTGCATCCAAGAAACACACCTATGCAACAAAGATAAACACTACCTCAGAGTAAAGGGCTGGAAAAATGTCTTTCAAGCAAATGGTTCCAGAAAACAAGCGGGAGTAGCCATCCTAATATCTAATAAAATAGACTTTCAACCCAAGTTAATCAAAAAAGATAAGGACGGCCACTATATTCTCATCAAAGGAAAAATCCAACAAGAGGACATCACAATTTTGAATATCTATGCCCCAAATACAAGAGCACCTACATTCGTAAATGAAACAATATTAAAGCTTAAATCACACATTGATCCTAAAACCCTAATAGTGGGAGACTTCAACACTCCACTCTCACCAAGGGACAGATCAACTAGACAGAAAACAAATAAGGAAATAAAAACACTTACAGAGACCCTAAATCAAATGGACCTAATAGACGTCTACAGATCTTTTCATCCAAACTCAAAAGAGTATACCTTCTTTTCAGCACCGCATGGAACCTTCTCCAAAATAGACCATATAATTGGTCATAAAGAAAGCCTCAACAGATACAAAAAGATTGAAATAATCCCTTGTATTCTATCTGACCACCATGGACTTAAGCTGGACCTCAACAACAACAGAAATAACAAACAGCCTACACGCACATGGAAACTGAACAACCTGTTACTCAACGACAGCTGGGTTAAGGAAGAAATAAAGAAAGAAATTAGACTTCCTAGAATTCAATGAAAATGAAGGCACAACATACCCAAATTTATGGGACACATTGAAAGCAGTGCTCAGGGGAAAATTTATAGCACTAAGTGCCTACAAGAAGAAATTTGTAACATCACATATGAACAACTTAATGGCCCAACTGAAAATCCTAAAAAAAAAAGAAGCAGATACATCCAAGAGGAGCAGAAGGCTGGAAATAATCAAACTCAGGGCTGAAATCAATCAATTAGAAACAAATAAAACTATTCAAAGAATCAATGAAACAAAAAGCTGGTTCTTTGAGAAAATCAACAAGATAGACAAACTCTTAGCCAAACTAACTAAAAAGCAGAGAGAATGTATCCAAATCAACAAAATCAGAGATGAAAAGGGTGACATAACTACAGACACAGAGGAAATTCAATCATTAGGTCATACTACAAAAGCCGATATGCCACAAAATTTGAAAATCTAAATGAAATGGACAATTTTCTTGATAGATTCCATCTTCCAACATTAAGTCAAGATCAGGTAGAAAGACTGAACAGCCCAATATCCCCCAAGGAAATTGAAGCAGTCATTCACAGTCTCCCTTCCAAAAAAAGCCAGATGGTTTTAGCGCGGAATTCTACCAGACCTTCAAAGAAGTGCTCACACCAATTCTCCTCAAACTATTCCGCAAAATAGAAACAGAAGGTACATTACCAAACTCATTCTATGAAGCAACAGTCACCCTGATACCTAAACCACACAAAGACCCAACAAAAAAAGAGAACTTCAGACCTATCTCTCTTATGAACATTGATGCAAAAATACTCAATAAAATACTTGCAAACTGAATCCAAGAACACATAAAAGATATCATCCACCACGACCAAGTAGGCTTCATCCCAGGCATGCAAGGGTGGTTCAACATACGGAAATCCATCAATGTAATCCACCACATAAACAAAATGAAGGAGAAAAACCACATGATCATCTCCTTAGATGCTGAAAAAGCATTTGACAAAGTGCAACACCCATTCATGTTTAAAGTCTTGGAGAGATCAGGAATACAAGGCACATACCTAAACATAGTAAAGGCAATATACAGCAAGCCTATAGCCAACATCAAACTCAATGGAGAGAAGCTTAAATCAATCCCACTGAAATCAGGGACAAGACAAGGCTGCCCACTCTCTCCCTACCTCTTCAACATAGTACTTGAAGTCCTAGCCAGAGCAATAAGACAACTAAAGGAGATCAAGGGGATACAGATCGGAAAGGAAGAGGTCAAAGTGTCACTATTCGCAGATGATATGATAGTATATATGAGCGACCCGAAGAATTCAACCAGAGAACTCCTCCAGTTGATAAACACCTTCAGCAAAGTGGCAGGATACAAAATCAACTCAAAAAAATCAGAAGCCCTCCTGTATACCAAAGACAAAATGGCCGAGAAAGAAATTAGGGAAACAACACCCTTCACAATAGCCACTAACCACATAAAGTACCTTGGGGTGACACTAACCAAGCAAGTGAAAGACCTGTTTGAGAAAAACTTCAAGTCTCTGAAGAAAGAAATTGAAGAAGATCTCAGAAAATGGAAAGATCTCCCGTGCTCATGGATTGGTAGGATTAACATTGTGAAAATGGCCATCCTGCCAAAAGCAATCTACAGATTCAATGCAATTCCCATCAAAATACCAACTCAATTCTTTACAGACCTTGAAAAAAAGATTCTTAGCTTCATATGGAGAAACAAAAAACCCAGAATCTCCAAAACAATCCTGTACAACAACAGATCATCTGGAGGTATCTCCATCCCCGATCTCAAGTTGTACTACACAGCAATAGTAATAAAAACTGCATGGTATTGGCATAAAAACAGAAAGGAGGATCAATGGAACCGCATAGAAGACCCAGAAATAAACCCACACACCTATGAATACTCAATTTTTGACAAAGAAGCCAAAACCATTCAATGGAAAAAAGACAGCATCTTCAACAAATGGTGCTGGTCCAACTGGATGTCCACATGCAGAAAAATGAAAATAGATCTATATTTATCACCCTGCACAAAACTGAAGTCCAAGTGGATCAAAGACCTCAACATAAAACCAGATACTCTAAATCTGTTAGAAGAAAAAGTGGGGAACAGCCTAGAACTCATTGGCACAGGAGACAACTTCCTGAACAGAACACCAACAGCACAGGCTCTAAGAGCAACAATCAATAAATGGGACCTCATGAAACTGAAAAGCTTCTGTAAAGCAAAGGACACTGTCATCAAAACAAAACGCCTGCCTACAGATTGGGAAAGAATCTTCACTAACCCTTTATCTGACAGAGGACTAATATCGAGTATATACAAAGAACTAAAGAAGCTGAAAAGCAGCAAACCAAGTAATCTACTTAAAAAATGGGGAACAGAGCTAAACAGAGAATTCTCTGTAGAGGAATATCGAATGGCAGAGAAACACTTAAAGAAATGCTCATCCTCATTAGCCATCAGGGAAATGCAAATCAAAATGACCCTGAGATATCACCTTACACCATCAAAATGGCCAAGATGAAAAACTCAAGGGACAACACATGCTGGAGAGGTTGTGGAGAAAGGGGAACCCTCCTTCACTGCTGGTGGGAATGTAAACTGATACAACCACTCTGGAAATCTATCTGGCTAATGTTTCCAGAAAGTTAGAGCCTAAAGTGGCATTAGGCAGAAGGAACAGGAGCTAGAAGCTGGCAGAACACATCTCATCCATAAACAGGAAGCAGGGAAAGTGAATAGGAAATGGGAAAAGGAGATAAGCTCTCAATTACTGTGTGAATCACATATTTCCTTCAACATGACTGCACTTCCTAAACACTCCATGAACTACCTGAAAAACATCCATACCTGGAACCCCGGGAAACGAATGTTTAATATATGAGTATAAGGTGGGCATTTCCCATTCAAATCACCACAGGGACATCCCTCACTTAGAAGAAGTGTGCATATGATTACTGTGGCTTCCCCATGTATAAGTGCAGGTTCCTGACACGTAACTCATGGTGGGAGGAGGACTGAATTGCTGGTGTCAGCAACAGGTACAATATGCTTAATTTCCTGGTGTCCAATCGCTGTCTTGAAGATATAAGCCATGCAAATGAAAGCAGTCCAACTTTATCAAGCTTGGTCCTCATAAAATGGTCAGACTACTGATCTGGGCAGCAGCCCTATGGAGCCAGGAACCAGCGTCCCCAATACTGTAGTTTAGGATTCAGTGCTTGTAAGGATTCCTAATCAAAATCATTCCATTTTCTAATTTCTTATTGAACTCCTCCTTTGCTCCACATGTTTTCCCCATAGTTGGTGTCCACCCTTGTTCTATGTTAATTGGTGACAGCAGATTAATCATAATATAGGTGGAAGACTCTAAACCCATACGAATAGTAGGTAAGTGCACCACAGCATCCGAACAAGTTTGCTTAACTTTGGGCAGAATATTGGCTGCTAACCAAAATCCACCCAATGATGCCTAGCTAGTCTTCATTTTGGCTTCCAAACTGGGGAAAAAAAAATCAGACTTTCAACCAAAATATATTTGACTGACATTGTTCCCAATAGCCTTTGAAGAAATAAAACAAATATGGAAATGGTAACACAGAACTTTGGCACGCATTGCTTACTACTCGATCCAGTGAAAATGCATCTTTAATAACTCTCTTTTTTCTCTTATTTAGTTTGTGAGAGTTATCCTGTGCTAATACTCTTGGAGCTCTCAAGACTCAAGGCTGATGACTTCTGTCTCATTTGTGGCTTTTGTAGAAGCAGGATAGCAATTCACTGATGTTACTTGGTGAGGTCTGAAATTAAAGGCTACTTTTGACAAAAGATTGCATTTCACAAAAGAAGATGCTCTGCAATAGACTTAAACAATCTATCAGCACATTCTGGTTGTTGTCACACTGGCTTTCCAAGAACACTTTAGCCCAGGAACACTGAAACCAAGAGCCATGAGGCCACAGCATCAGAGTCCACAGGTGAATTTGGGAGAGAGCTGTGAAGAATTCCTAGAAAGAAGCATACACTGAAAGAATGAATAACTGCTAAGAGAATCAATGATATGTAGAAGTAAGAATGTTACAAGTCCAGAACCAAATTATGTAGGTGCATCTTGAGTCTCTTAGTAATTATCTTTGTGAGAACTAACATTTTATTGGTCACTATTAGGTAATTCCTTTGAAATGTATGAACAGTCTTCTAGTTCCCACAAGCAAGACACAAAGAATGCTGTTGGATAGATGCTGAGGCCAATAGCAGATTTTTTTCCCATATGAGTATAAACAAACAGCCAGTGTACTCATGAATGTATTTGAAAAAAAATATATGGCTTTCTTTCTTTTAATTTTTTTTATTTTTTTTTACTATTAATTACACTTTATTCATTTTGTATTCCCCCATAAGCCCCTCCCTCCTCCCCTCCCAATCCCACCCTCCCTCCTCCTTCCTCAGGCATGCCCCTCCCCAAGTCCACTGATAGGGGAGGTCCTCTTCTCCTTCCTTCTGATCTTAGTCTATCAGATCACCTCAGGAGTGGCTGCATTGTCATCTTCTGTGGGGTGGTAAGGCTGCTTACCCTACAGGGGGAGGTGATCAAATTATGGCTTTCTTTGTTCTAGTAGTATTGAACATTCAGGGAATTGCTACTGCATTGAAACTTGTTATTTGGAAAAATAGGAATCCATGTTCCTAGGCCACAGTGACTCACAGTGAAAGCCAGTTCATCCATCTACAAAAGTAAGTGCTTACGTGCCTCACAGCAGCCCTATCAGTTATGGTGATACAGGCTGAAGTTTTCAAGATCACCTGGACAGTGACATCACCTTTCAGCCCATTGCTTTGCATAACATTGGGCCACTTACCTGTGGTATCATATTTAATATTGGTGGCAGGAGGATAAGCAACAAGGTTAACACATGAAATAAGCTAGCGGCTGAGGAAGAACTAAAGCTCTCTCAAACAAGACTACACATTGCAAACCAGACCATGTGTAAGAACAAGACCAAGATATTTCAGGAGAGCAGCTACTATATAAACAACCCTCAGGGCTCACCACCGTCATGGTTACAGAATTAAAGTTTGTGCCCCTTCCCAGCTTCTAGCCTTTACATCAGGGATTCTTTGCTTTTTGTTAATGCACTCTGTTTTTGCTACGCTCCTTTGTCCCTGCTTCAGTTATTTGTTTTGGCACACTAGATCTCAGAAATCTCAGCAGG
The DNA here is from genome assembly GCF_907164565.1 of Psammomys obesus. Taxonomy (NCBI): domain Eukaryota; kingdom Metazoa; phylum Chordata; class Mammalia; order Rodentia; family Muridae; genus Psammomys; species Psammomys obesus. The sequence continues at coordinate 7,739,320 of NW_026596069.1, forward strand.
TGCTTCCCGAACTCTGATCTATGATTCCAACAGCAGGTGTGAAGCTGAAACACAGCTTCACTCACTTTGTGAATTCTGCCAAAACTTTCCAGTGGTGGCGATGATGGTTACCTGTAGACACACGCGAGGAACCTCTGTTTTCTTGATACTCATTGCCGGTGACTATCACGTGAAAACTTAGCAGGAACTTCTAAAACCTGGTGTCCAGGAATGGCTATACATAACTATTGCAAGTATGACTCAGATGTTCCACATAAAGAGTGGATTCTATGTGATCCTGGTATATATTCAAGATTAAAAGTGAACATTTAGAAAATAAGTCAGCTCAAGAGCACCTCTTTCTCTTGCAAGCAGGGCATTATTATCATGAAAACCACAGGAATTGGAAGCAGAATCCATCTGAAGCTGATGCTACCTATCATGCCCACAAGCAACAAGGCAATGAGAAAAATCAGTGGGGTACATTATCTAGCAATATCTAGGTCAAAATCATATATTAAAACCCCAGGTACTTTGTAGAATACAACTTAATGAACAACTTGCAACTACCTTGTAACTTTTCCAGCTGGGACTCAGTTGTAAATATAGCACCATATCCACTTTTTAGAAAGACATAAAGATGAGTCATGACATAAACCTAAATCCTGGGTTTGCGCCTTTGACAGATGTGGTGGGATTGGAATGCAGGCTTACTCATTGTGTAGGTATTTTGAAACGAGTGGTAAACATTGTCTGGTATCGAAATGTTACTTTCAAAAGAGAAATCCAAATCTTGGTTTTGGGGTGCAGAAACAGGTGGTCTATCTGAAAGAGTTATTGCAATGTTGGGAAGCTGGCAGCCTCTACTGCCAACCTACTAGTCTGTAAGGAGCCGTGGTCTTTGGTTTCTCTGTTTGTGAACTTTGGGATTTTTTTTTCCATTAGAATAACTGCCAGGTCTTTAAGTTGCTGTGTTTCACTCAGTAGTCTTCACAGTTTTTAAGCTCCTCAAATGCCACAAGTTCCCTACATCCCATCTCCCAGATTCCCCATGGAATTTGCAAGTGACAAGAAGCCTAGAAATACAGATGGCATAATTATATATTTTGTAGTTGATTAATCAGTACAAAACATTAATCACATTTTGTAAAACAATACATAATCAAATTCTTTATAGTTGAAATTAAGTTTCTTTTTCATAGGGAATGCATTCCTCTAGGGTATTGATGGGGTTTTCAGCATCTGTTTGGCTCCCATTCCACATCTGCATCTGACTTTCATCTGCTGTAGGGCTTAGTAAAATGTAGCTTAAAGGTTGCTTTATGACTATACATGTACTTGTTAATAGAGGAATTTGTAGAGAGGGAAATATTTGCACAAGTTAGATGTTCCATATCTATATTTTCCAGGCTATAACTTGTTTATTTAATGAAAACGATTATATTTTGTTTTCTTAAAGAGTAAACCCACTGAAATCAAATAAAAATTAGACGTTCTCTTTTTATTCAGAGCTATTAAAATAAATATTTAATCTTGAAATGATTTAATTTATATAATTATGAACCAAAATTTTAATGTATAATATATACATGTTTGATAGTAAAAAATGCCTAATTTTTTTAATATTTTCAAATATTTATGTAAAGATATGTATTGTTTTGAGCACATATAATTATATTTACAGTAATTAAATTGTATATTAAAGCATATAAGATGTTTATGTTGTCATATTCTATTAATATGGATCAAAAGCATTGTAATTCTTATTTTTCAAATCACATAATTGCTAGGTATTAATGAGCAGTTCAGGTATTAAAGGCAGTTCAGTTGGCCTGCCTTCAGGGTCCTAACAACCGCCTACATCATTTGTCATTGCCCAACAGGTGCTCCAGGTGCGTGTAAGATATAAGGACACCCACCTACAACTCTCTCTCTCTCTTCCAGTTTCCAGCCTCTCTCTGTCTCTCTCTGTTCTTTCTCTCTTTTTCTGCCCACTTTCTCTGCTGTCATGAGTCACTCATTGTCCCTACCCTTTCCCCAGGCCCTCACTTCTCCCCTTTGCCACAATAAATTTCTTTATACCATCAGGTGCATGTCGTGTAATTCCTCAGTGTGCTACTCCTTGGCATGGGCTCACCATGGTACAGCACACACACACGCACAAACACAACACACACACCATCATCATCATTATAGATCGTAACATTAAGTATGGTCTTATTTACACATAATTTGATTATAATGCTCTATATAAAACTAAAAAAAAAAAAAAAACCAGATATGTATGTACTCTGCTCAAGTTTAACACTTTATACATGCAAAAAATGTAAATAAGGAGGTTTTTCAAAGGGACACGTGAGCAATAAGATTGATATTTAATATCTGCCTGTAAGTTGAACAATTCCACCATGGTTGCAGAGTTGGTCATTTAAACTCAAATAGAAATCCACATGACCACATGCCACCAAATCAAAGCTGATGCTCATACACGGATATATTTTACAGAAAACGGAAACATGTTCATACGCTTGTGTGTCATATGTGTATCACATTGATACATGTATACAAATAAAACAGATACTTCAGCTGAGGATAAGCAGGAGGCATGAAAGAGTAATGTGACTTTTGGATATACAGGGAAGTGTTCTTGAGAGTGTGAGAAAAGAATCATGAGGTCCATAAATTGTTTGCACAGAAAATGAGAAGAAAGACCTGACCAGTTATTTCTCTAGGTATCCTGTTTTTGTGTGTTTTGGGGGTGGGGATTGACCTTTTAATCGAGTGTTGTTTACATTGCAACAAGCTCTATTTGTGTAGACATGCCTAACTGGTGTGAGACTTCTGTTACGTGTCACAGCTTAGGTGGTTTGTCCTCAATGATATTTTTCATCCTGAAGATCCATGTGTTGTGGAACTGAGTTGCTCACAAAAGGCTGCTGGAAAACCTGGCACACCTACTTGCCTGTTGCATGCACAGTCTCCCAGCAGCCTGCAGCCTGTCTGATGTCTAATGAACATGGGCACAAATATTTCACCTTATTTCACGTTCAGTAAGTTCCCGTCTGCATGGGAGTGGTAAACAGTGAACACTTGATAAGCCTGCCCTCTGAACAAAGAATGTGTTAGTCTGTGTTAGGCACTAGGATGTGACTGGCCCCATGAAAAAACATTATGGCTCTGAAAAGTGGTACACAAATAAAATGGCTGATGACCTGTCAATAGGATCTCCAGGGAGAGGATCAAACAGAGCTGCTTCTTTTGAAGTATGGATGGAGGTATGGGCAAAGGTGTTATATTTTATGTTTCTATCTATCATAAACCCCAAAGCCTTATTCCAACAAGAATGGAACCTGGTATCTGAACACAGCAGAACACTATTTCTTAGCAGTAGACACATTCCAAGGACAAACACAAAAGCTGGATTTGTGAAAATCCATTCATGAGGTATTTATTGTAAATTTTTCCATCACTGGGATGGTGTTGGCTGGAAGGCTTATAGATCTTCAAGCTTGTTTCATTTTGCCTTCCCTTTTCAAAGGCTTTTGAACTTTCCTTTTAAATAGTCAGATTATCCATGCTTAGAACATTTGGATTGAAAAATATTATGATAATTTAGCAAATTGCTAGATATAAGTGAGTATAAGCAATAAATTGCATTTCTTTACAGTGTGTATAATTGGAAAATATAAAAATAAATTAATATAGTATGCAGCTCCAAAATTTAAACATTAATCTTTTGAAATATAGAATCTGCAAGCATCTTATGGACAAATTTATAAATCATAAGTGGAAAATATATTTGATGAAATGAATTCATAGTTCCTACAGACAGGAGAAGTCAACATTAAAATAGCCAACATTTACTGAACACCCACAGATTCAGCAACACAAGCCCAAAACTTTTTCTTTTTCTTTTTAGTGTTATAATTATATTTAAATTATGTGTGCAGAAGCAAACTTCAGTAACAAATAATGAGCTTTCAGTGAAAAAATTCACACCACTACCAGATATTTGGACCTCAAAAAATACTAGGAAGAAACCTTAAAGAGCCAGACATAGAACCAGATTTCTAGAGACATATGTAAGTAACCAGATAAGTTACTGGATACTACAGGAGGGGGAGAATGGTGTAAAAGTTTTGCAAGGGCAATCACTGTTTTATACCACACACACAAAAAAAACGCATTTAGATCTCTACATCTTACTTTTTAAATTTGCTTAAAAACTTACATGTCTAGGTTATAAAGGAAAAATAAATGGGACAAGAAGAATCTAGAAAGGCTTTGAAAGACCTTGGGAACCATGGCATAAAGATCAACCTCCTAATCATAGGTAGACAAATGTGAACCAAGCGATAGCTAAGCACTCAGTAGAAGACTGCTTTATTGGCATGTAATTGGCCAGGAACCAATCTTAAGTACCACAGAAAACAACTGAAAACCATAAATGACCATTACCTGAGGATATATTAAAATGTGAATAAAATCCTTACTCAAAGCTGTGATTAAGCAAACAAAAATACGCCAAAATATGCCAAATTGGAGGAAGATAGAACCTATTTCTGAGATAAAATCTAGAATAAATAAATGCAACTAAATGTTTGTGTGGCCCTGGTAAGTGTGACTGTTAGCACAAAGTCTTTGACAAATACGTTTGGTTTGCTTTATTTTTAGTATGAAGTGATTCTTGTACCTGAGGCCAAGTCCTGTTGCTTGTATTTCAAAGAAATGCTCACATGTGTACATAGGTGCATGAGGACACATTCAATAATGTTCATTCCAGCCCTGTTTATATCAACAACAGCAGCAAATATTCATTGAGACACTGCATTTGTCTTTCCACAAAAATGATGAAAATAATTGTCTTATAGGCATAAAATTTAATGTTCTAAAACAATGAAAGTAAATGAACCAAAACCATGGAGCAATTTCATCAAGATAGAACATTTTCACCCATGTCTCTGCCTATTAATGTGCAGATCCACATGCTCATTCATCTACCATGAATATCATATGTTTCTCTCTTTGTGTACATGAATTATCATATCTTGTATATTGGGACTTCAGTTTGAAAGCATTCATTTTCTGTAGCTACAACGTGACAAAGTCAAAACAGTTTCTGGCACTGACAAGTTCTGTCCTCACAGTCTGATGAGCATCTCCACGAGTAAACCTGGACTCAACCTCTTTTCTTTGTTACTGATCCCAAGGCCTCTGAGGACACACTTTCATAATTGTAAATTAGTGCTAGTGGTAATGAGAAGCCCTAAATCCAACAAAACTTCTGTTTTTCTATGATACCCCTGGCCTGTCTTCAATAAACCCTGTCTTCCAGTAAATATTTTATTGATGTCAGAATGGCTGCATGACTCTCCAAAAAATTATTTCAACTTCATCCAGTTTTGGAAATCATCTCTTAAAGAGGACATCCAAACTGGTTTTTAAATATTCAGAAGAGATGAAAAATGGGAATATTTGACAAGCCTGTCAGCTGATACTTCTGTCGGTCACTATTCATTCATATAGTCAGACATTCATTCGCTCCGTGGTGGACAGCAGAGAGACTAAGTCAAAAACAAGACATGTGGACAAAAACCCGTGAGTGAAAGTTGACAAAAACCTTATCATGCCTAACGGATAAAATATAATTGTACTGATTTAAGCACAAATTTTAAAAGTATAGCAGCAAATCGGACATTCTTCTTTATGAATGAGGCGTGGGCACATTGTATGCTGCCTTGGTCTACTGCAGGTTGCATGGATGACCTTCTCTCAAGCAATTCCTCCGTAAATAAACTCTGAACTAGAAATTTACTCACAGAACATTTTCTGAAATGTATCATTAGAAATTCTGACTTCAAGAGAATCAGGAGAACATGGTTTGGCTAGAAAAGAGCATAAATTTGAAACACTTTCAGCAGGGTATTCATCAACCTCTTGGAGAATTGTGGGACATGAATGGGTTTGTCTTTTGATACAAAGAGAAGACTTTGTCCTTTGCCATTGAACAATAATTTGTATATATGTGTGTGTGTGTGTGTGTGTGTGTGTGTGTATGGTCCTGACAAAGACACTAACATTGAAGGATATACTCCATTAGAAGTTTTCAAAGGGAAAAATACTCTAAGCATCAGAGAATATGGGATCATGCTAGAGAAGAAGAATCTGAACACATTACAGCATTCACATTGTCCAGGTTAATGAAATTCAGAAAAATCACAAAGCTAAAATACACTATCAAAAAATTGTATAAATGTATTTCTTACTCTTGACATGGGTGAATATCTCTTCTTCCATTGCAACCATTTTTCCTTTGTTTTTCATTATTTCAAAAGAAAAGATGATAGTGATGTGGCTTGATATGTGTGATATGATGTGTGATGGAGGTAGAAAAGAATATGTGCTCTTAGTTTCCATCTCCTATGCTGCAAAAATAAACTAATCATACAGCAATATTTACATATTAAGAGTAACCACTAAATCCTTACATTCATAACTTACATTTAAAAACTGTAGAAAGGTAGATAGACACTGTAGTGGCATAATTTAAAGAAAGAAGAGGATGAGGAAGCCCAAGAGTGAAAGAAATGAAAAGAAAGAAAAGGGGCAGGGAGAAGCTGAGGGAGGGAGGGTGGGATTGGGAGGGAATAAGGGAGCGGGATACAGCTGGGATACAGAGTTAATAAAATGTAACTAATAATAATAAACAATAAAAAAGGAAAAAAAAATGGACTTCTTTAGTTCCTACAAAAATTTTACTTTGGAAGAATCCACAGGTAACAGGGATGAATGAATTATTTAACCCATTATGTAAACCAATGACTATCTGCACACATCTCCTTTTGTTCTCTATGCATGTTAAATAATCTGAATTCACCACTAACTGAAACTACACTAGTGCTATTCACAAATATTTTAGGATATGTCACCTGGGAAAAAGTAACAAGAAAATTGTGTGCATCTGTTCAGTGGAAACCCAATTCTTTTTGTTTTTTTCCTTCTGAAATGTTTTCTACAAATAGTTGACTACCTCCAGAGACACTGAATCTACAGATGGGAGTGGGGCAAGGAACAGACTAAACACTTTAGCCCAAACAATTGTATGTTAATCATTAATTTATATACTTTTGAAGATCTACCATGAACTTATGATCATGTCTTTGTCAAATCTCAGAAACAAAACAATTTCAACAACATCTAAAAAATAAGCAGCATACACCTTAAATCCTACTGTTTATTTCTCTAACTGTGACACATACTTCAAGTCTGAGCCAACAGACTTAATTCTTCCTCAACTAACAGCAAGCAACAGTCTTTTCTATTACCCCAATAAGTTATTGCTCTTGTGGCCATCAGACAAACCTTTATCCTATTAAGGAGATACATGGGAAATGAAAACATGGGAAATGAACTTGAGAAAACTGAAAATTAAGAAGAAAAGAGTCCTGTGTGCCTGAACACATGCCCAAACACCCAAGAAGTACATAGAATGAGAACTGCCTGAAATAGACCAAGACCAAGCAAGTTCCTTCTGTGGCTCTACCCCACCTCTCTTCCTTGGGGACTCCCTAGGTATGGTGCTCCTGCCTTCTTCACAGAGGAGAGGAATGTTATCCCGGGTAGTAGGGAGTGGAAAGAACAAGTAACCTTCTGTCCAAGTCACTGCTTCCAGATCAAAATTATCATCAATCTGGCAACCTGACTGTCTAAAAATCTCACAGATCTTCTTCCTGCAGGTTTCCACTTGTTTGCAAGTATTCTTAACATTATGAAAAACCTATGTTAAGAAATAAAGATATTTCTTTATTTCAGTGAATAAAGATAGGTGGCAGCCTGGCTGCCAATCAAGAAATCGAGATGACAATATTTCTATACCATAAAATTAAATATTAAAAAGTCAAAGGAATAAATAGAGCTATATGTTTTCTTTGTATTATTTTTTGTTACAGGGTTTTCAGCCATGAGCTTAGTACTGGAGTAGGGAAGAACTAAGAAAACATTTTTCTCTTTTGACACCAATTTTGTGAAAATAATAGATTTGTGGTTTTTTTTTTTTGTAGTTAGAATATGTACATTTTCTGAAAGTGGAGAAAACCCATGAATTCATTAGCACAGGAGACAATTTCCTGAACAGAACAGGCTCTAAGATCAACAATAAATGGGACCTCATGAAACTGAAAAACTTCTATAAAGCAAAGGACTCTGTCCTCAGAACAAAACAACAGCCTACAGACTGGGAAAGGATCTTCACCAATCCCATACCTGACAGAGGGTTAATATCCAGAATATATAAAGAACTTAAGTTAAAAAGCAACAAACCAAGCAGGCCAATTAAAAAATGGGGTACAGAGCTAAATAGAGAATTCTCAATAAAGAAATATAGAAAAACACTCAAAGAAATGTTCAATATCCTTAGTCAACAGGGAAATGCAAATTAAAACAACTCTGAGATTTCACCCATCGGAATGGCTATGAGCAAAAACTTCAGTGACAATAGCTGCTGGAGAGGGTGAGAAGAAAGAGAACCCTACTTCATTGCTGGTGGAATGTAAACTTGTACAACCACTTTGGAAATCAATCTGGCAGTTTCTCAGACAACTAGGAATAGTGCTACCTCAGGATCCAGCTATACCACTCCTAGGCATTTATCCAAAATATGCTCACATATACAACAAGGACATTTGCTCAGCCATGTTTGAAACAGCCTCATTCGTAATAACCAGAATCTGGAAACAACCCAGATGTCCTTCAACGGAGGAATAGATACAGAAATTATGGTACATTTACACAATGGAATACTACTCAGCAATTAAAAACAAAGAAATCATGAAATTTTCAGGCAAATGGTGAGAACTAGAAAATATCATCCTGAGTGAACTATCCCAGAAGCAGAAAGACACACAAGGTATATATTCACTTATAAGTGGATATTAGACATATAATATAGGATAAATATACTAAAATCTGTACACCTAAAGAAAAAAAAAAAGCTAAGCAAAAAGGAGGTCCCTGGGTAAGATGATCAATCCTTACTCAGAAAGAATAACGGGATGGACATTAGAAGAGGGAGAAAATAGGGAACAAGACAGGAGCCTACCACGGAGGGTCTCTGAAAGACTCTACCTAGCAGGGTATTAAAGTTTGGTATTCTAGCCAAACTTTGGGCAGAGTGCAGGGAATCTTAGGAAAGAAGGGGGCGATAGAAAGAGCTGGAGGGACAGGAGCTCCACAAGAAGAGCATCAGAACTAAAAAATGTGGGCCCAGTGGTCTTTTCTGAGACTGATACTTCAACCAAGGACCATGCATGAAGATATCCTAGAACCCCTGCACAGATATAGCCCAAGGCAATTCAGTATCCAAGTGGGTTCCACAGTAATGGGAACAGGGACTGTCTCTGAAATGAACTCAGTTGCTGGCTCTTTGATCACCTTCTCCTGATGGGGAAGCGGCCTTACCAGGCCACAGAGAAAGACAATGCAGCCACTCCTGATGAGACCTGATAGGCTAGGTTCAGAAGGAAGGGGAGGAGGATCTTCCATATTGGTGGAATTAAAGAGGGGCAAGGGAGGGTGGGTTTGGGAGGAGATGATGGAAGGGGCTACAGCTGGGATACAAAGTGAATAAAGTGTACTTAAAAAAATTAAATTATTAAAAATGACAAAAAAAAGAAAAATAATATGCATCATATGTTCTGAAGTATTGTATACATATAGTCAATAATTATTTATTAATCTGGATAGATTTCAATTTCTCTATCAAATACATAAATGAAACTTCTGCTCACATGTTTCATAGGCATTTTGAACTCAGTCTACCCTAACTGAGTTACCAGACATCATCCATAACTCTACCTTGACCTTCCTACTGGCTTCATCAGTGCACATGATACCCCATCTCCAAAGACGTGAGATCCCAAATCAGCAGCTATCCCAAATCCCCACTGCTCCTTCCTTCTCTGAACACTGATTCTTACTGCTCAGTTCCAATGAACTTAACACTGTTTATTTGCTTATTTATGTATACAAGAGCTCTGTGAAACCCATGTATTTCAGAGTACAGGTGCATAGGGCCAGATCCACACATGTAGATGCTGCAAGACTTTACTTCCTCTGCTGATATTCACTTAATTTCTCTAAAATCGTTTTTCTGGACCAAAAGCTTACCATTTTCACCTAGAGAGCCACCTGTCTTCTGTTTCAAGGCTGGTATATTGGGAACAAGTAGCCTGGGTTTGTATACAGGTGCTCAGGGATTTAAACTCAGGTTCTTGAAACTTGCAGTCTTACCCATGGAGCCATCTCCGAGGCCCAGTGCCTTGTTTTCTCATTTCTCCCAAACTGTTCCTTCCCACAAAGTAATGCTCAGACCTCGGATGAAGATGTAGCTTAGTTGTTAATGTATCTTTCTTGCATGCCGAACATTCTGAGCTGTATCCTTGGTTTTTCACAATCCAGGTGTGGTGGGCCAGAAGTAATGGGGCAGAGGCAGAAGATTCAGAAATTCAAGATTATCCACTCAGTCACATGGAGAGAAAAAGGGATACCCAAGACTGTATGTATATTCAATACAGAATTCCCATGACGCTTCTAAATGATACCTGTTTAAAATCTAGAACAATTTCCTGTTCAAGTCTTAGTTAATGCAACTTTAATTCTTTCATAGTTTTGAGCACACATGCTTTCCTCTCAAACAGCCTTTCACACACAGAGCAGAGCAGCTCCCTTTCCTAACTGCTTCTGGCCTACAGGTATTACTCCTCACCTAGTGTCCATGACTGTATTTATGTTGTAACTCATATATGTTTATATTTGACTGCAGTGTTATACCACAACATTTGTGAGAACAGAGGTCTGTTCTTTGGTACACTGACATTCTCCAGCCTTAGAAAGTTTCAAAATATAATTAGTTCTCAATAAATATTTGTTGAATGAAGAGATAAATGGAAAGAGATACAAATAAATGGGTCTGGAAAGCTTATGTAAAATAAAAATACATTTTCTTTTTATTGTGGCTTGAAACCTAATTTCACTTTGTATATGCAAATGTTTAAAATATGAGGAACAGTGATGCAAATATTATCTTAACATTTTTTACTTTTATTTTTATTAGTTATAGTTTATTCACTTTGTATCCCCCCCTGTAGCTTCCTCCTGCCTCCCCATCCAATCCCCCCTTCCTCCCTCTTCTACTCCCATGCCCCTCCCCAAGTCCACTGATAGGGGAGGTCTTCCTCTCCTTCCTTCTGATCCTAGTCTATCAGGTCACATCAGAAGTGGCTACATTGTCTTCCGCTACAGCCTGGTAAGGCTGCTCCCCCTTCAGGGGGAGGTGATCAAAGAGCAGGCCAATTAGTTCATTTCAGAGACAGTCCCTGTTCCCATTACTATGGAACCCACTTGGATGCTGAACTGCCATGGGCTACATCTGTGCAGTTTCCTAGGTAATCCTCATAAATGGTCCTTGGTTGGAGTATCAGTCTCAAAACAAACAAAACAAAACAAACAAACAAACAAAAAAAAACTGTGCCCAGATATTTTTTGATTCTGTTGCTCTTCTGTGGAGCTCCTGTCCCCTCCAGCTCTTTCTACCTCCCCCTTCTTTCCTAAGATTCCCTGCATTTTGCCCAAAGTTTGGCTAGGAGTCTCAGCGTCTGCTTTAAATCTGCTTTAATACCCTGTTAGGTAGAGTCTTTCAGAGACTCTCTGTGGTAGGCTCCTGTCTTGTTCCCTATTTTCTCCCTCTTCCAATATTCAGCTCATTTTTCTTTCTGAGTGAGGATTGATCATCATACCCAGGGACCTCCTTCTTGCTTAACTTCTTTTTCTTTAGGTGTACAGATTTTAGTATATTTATCCTATATTATATGTCTAATATCCACTTATAAGTGAGGATATACCTTGTGTGTCTTTCTGCTTCTGTGATAGCTCATTCAGGATGATATTTTCTAGTTCTCACCATTTGCCTGAAAATTTCATGATTTCCTTGTTTTTTATTGCTGAGTAATATTCCATTGTGTAGATTTTACCACAATTTCTGTATCCATTTCTCCGTTGAGGGACATCTGGGTTGTTTCCAGGTTCTGGCTGTTACAAATAAAGCTGCTACAAACACTGTTGGGCAAATGTCCTTGTTGTATATGTGAACATATTTTGGATATATGCCTAGGAATGGTATACCTGGATCTTGAGGAAGCAAATACTTCTGATCCCAGTCTTTCAGATATTCAGACCAACTGGAAGAGAATGAGAGAGTGATCAAGGTGATATGACAGACTCTAAGTAGAGTGGGATCTGATTAATTTGCGGGCTATCACTGGAAAAGATCTCTATTTAGTGTCATGATTGAGCTTATATCTGAAGCATAACAGCAATTTACATCCAAAACAAAACCAAAGGGCAAGGAGAGATCCAACGATACCGAGAAAGAGAGGCGGGGGAGCCCAACATCCAGTGTGTCTCTGAGAGCAGGGAGATGTTGTCCTCAAAGTCTGTAAACGCTGAGCAGGAGGGATAGGAGATGGGACTGTTGGACAGAAATGACATAATTCTTTCTTCACTGTACCTGTGACATTTTTGTGAAGAATGATTTTAGAGGCAGAAGATAGCTTTTACAGCATTTTTTTTTTTTTTTTGCTAATCATATTCATTCTGTTGACTTCATTTCCTGTCAAATAGCACCTGTCCCTCTGAGAAGAACTGCACAGAAAGTACACACACAAACACACACACACACACACACACACCACACAATCTGTCCATTAATGATAGCAGCAAACAACTCTGTGATTAAAGTAGGAGGAAAACTTGGAAGAAAGGAGTATTCGGTGGGAGTGGGAAGGAGATAAAAGAGGATAAATGCAGGAAGCGATTTGATCAGAGAATAGTATGCAGAATGGTGAAATTGCTAAGGAATCAATAAAATAAAAAACCCAACACATTGTTAATGTGATCCTGTGGACTCTATGGATAGGAAAGGGACAGTAGAAATCTTGAGCCCCCTTGGGTCAGTCTGCTGTAGCTGCTGTTTCTCATTTTGTTGCTTGGGTCTTGGCCATTTGGTAGCAAATTTAGTTTGACAGATGTTGAGAAATGGGAAATTAGGAAATGAAGTAATCCAGCAGAGAATCCATCAAACCAGCATGCAAGGTGCTGATGATTTTAATCATCATTCCAAAAATTTTATAATAATTCCAATTTAGATTAATGATGATAACATCCAGTTGTACTGAACACCAAAGAAAGTTAAGTTAAATAGTTTTAGGATATAGAAAAAAAAAATCAAAACCAATAAATCTTCATTAAACAACCTAGAATGCAGTAATAAAGTACATAAACTCTTTCCTTAAGACTTTAGCTTTTCACTTGGGTTATTTTAAATAATTATTATTGCATTCAGAGCTTTTAAATTATTTAAAAAATATTTAAAGAGTAAACATTTTTTAAGGTTTTATTCTCCAGCTATTCAAATAGACAATTATCTTAACAACTATTTTTCTAATTATTATAATCCACATTAAGTTTTGCTATAATAGTGAGTTAATATAGAGTAGAATTCCTATATTTTGCAATTATATTTAAATATTCCTTAATTTGGAGGTATTAGAAAATCACAATTTTAAAAATATAAGAATGATTATAAGGTGTACTAGTCAAGTTTACATTTTAAACTAATTGAATAATACTGAATTTAAAATTTATCTTCCTTAAATATTAATTCTTACTTCCTTCAAATAATCTTTAAGAAACTGTATGATGAAAATTTTCTTGCATTCACAGTTCCTGTATTTGATTCTTGTAAAGAAACCTAGAAAATCACATGTGATAAGATCTGTATGAATCGCCAAAATACAGAATTATAATGATTGAGTATTGAAAAGGGGAAGTGAGTAATCTATCCCCTAGGCGATTAAAACAAAGTCTGAAACACCCTAAACGTAACCTAAAAATATTCACTGAGGGATTATTATGTATCTGTAAAGACCTCAATAACTCTCATAGTGGAAAATGTTGGTGAAGAAGACAGAAAACAATAATATCCTTACTAGTATCCTTACTAGTTCTGATATCCTAACACATGAAATTAAAATTGTAAAAGGAAAAACTTCAACCTGTTGATTGTCAAGTGTGAGGTGGGGTGCGGGTTAGGGTGTGTGAACCCATTAGTAGAGAAGAAAGTAAGTCATTAAGTGAAACTGGGCTTTAGAAAGTAAACTTTAGACTCAATCAAACATGGAAAGCATTCTGTGTTTGTCATAAAGGTTATGTTGACACTAATATAACAACAGACTGGGGGTAGGAGGAAAAAAGACACAAGATAATTATTTAATCACAATTTTATGTGAGGGCTAATGGCACAGCTTGGTGTGTAGGCATCTGTTGTCAAGCCTGGAAACCTGAGTTTCATGTCCAAGTGGGACCTGGTAGAAGAGAGAGCTCCTCCTCACCTGTTGTCCCCTGACATCAACTTTCATACCTTGGCATATCTTTGCAAGAAAATGTTCAGGAAAAATTAACAGTATTGAAAAAGATATATGTTATGGAGAGCCTTCAGCATGTAGACCAAAAGACTGAAGGAGAGCACTTAGTTTGCTTAGGATCAGTAGGGGAAAAGACAAGCAGAAAGGAATATATGGCTGTCTGTGTCCTGATAATGACCCCATATGCAGAAGGCCAACCTGTCCCCATGCTTGTGTCTCTCTGTGGAAGTCTTCTCTTCTTGAGGTATAGCTGGACCCCTTCTGAAATGACAATCTTAAGGCTTCATTAAATCAAACATATTCTGTGCTAGAAAATATCTACATAAGCAGGAGACTGTAGGAGTGAGGTTCTTAGCTTTATTACCAGCTCTTAGGAAAGTTCATATTTTGTGTCTGGAACCATCTTGGGTAAAATGTGATTCTAGTTTCTCTGATAGGACTTAGGTCAGGTGGGAGAACAGAGGATGCAGGAAGATACTGCCTCTGAGGCCCTTCCAATTTCACCAAGTTTCAAACACTCAACATTGTTGATGAAAAGCAAAGCTCTGACTTCAAGAGAAACAGAGATAATAGATAGGTAGGTAGATAGATAGATAGATAGATAGATAGATAGATAGATAGATAGATAGGAAAGTTCATTCTTGAGCCAAAATAAGAGTATTCCTGGCTTTGAAACACATAACATGTTCTAACATAGAAAAGGTTTCCCAAAGGGTGGTATTCATGGAACAAAATGGAATCATATCATTGGGCATTTGTCAAATGCAATGTGAAAATATCAGGTAAGCAGTTTACAGCAAAGAATCGAATTATTTGGTCTAGTTCTTGGATGCTGTCTGTTGACATTCTTAGCTTTGTTGTTGATGGAAGCTAGGGATCTATTAAGTTAACACATTCCAAAAGAGTTTGTCAGAATATCACAAGGCCACTGACACTTAAAAGGGCAATGAATGAGATGAAAGGAACTAGCCAGCTGTGGTGGATTGTGCCATTAGGATATTCTGAAAATACAAAAACAGGGGGATCACAAGATTGAGGGGACTAAGGACAGCTAGAAATAATTTGGCTTTGTATCTGCAGCATCCTAACTCTTCAAATCTAGGAAGTTCTAATCAGTCAATCTAGGAGTGACTTTTTCCCTGGGAACTTCATTTCATAGTATGGTAATTTGACATGTGTAAGATTTCTGGCTTTTGTGCTCAACTAATCTCTTCTCTCCTATTTCCACAGGCCAGCAAAGTTACATAGCCAACCTCACAGCCAAAAGAAATAAAACCATAAGGTGAAAAATAGTTATTGGCCTTCTAAGTAAGTACTCCCTTTGTCTTTTTGTATCTTGTCTCTGTCTCTCCCTCCCTTTTCCCCTCCCTCTCTTCTTTCCCACCCTGCTTTTGTTAAGGGGATTTTGCCTATACCTACCAATAGCAATAACAATAGCAAAGTTATCTCTTGTCCATTCTTTTAACCTGGTAATACAAGTTTCTCCTTCAAGTTAAAAAAAAGTGAAAAGGACAATCCTTTGACACCTATCAAACTCTGAGAATTGGCTGAGGACAAACAAGAAATAATGTATGGGAAACACTCTGGCTAGCTTAGCAGGAAGGGGCCACTTACTGGGAAGACACTTTTAAAAATATTGTTGATCAAACAGCCTAGAGAGATGGATCAAAAAGGAAAATGAACATTCATTGCCCCTCCCACTCCTTACAGCTTTCAAAGGACAAAAAAATAATTAAATTAAAAAAGAAAAAAATAAAAACAAAAAGAAAAGAAACAAACAAACACAGAAAACCAACCACTGGTGACCTCACATGGTGACCCATTTCAAGTGATGGGATTGCAGGGCTGTTGTTCCTGGGCCAAACCTGGCAGGTGTATGTCTCTACCCTGCCCAATACATATTCTTGAGAATATTGAGTGTGACTCTCCCTGGAATCTTGAGGACACTAATAATGATATTGTCTTTTCTGTAATGTTTAAGGTCATTTTGATTAGCATCTCTTGTATCCAATCAATGTCCGCTCTGATGTAGATTATCTGGATTTACAGATGAAATGTGTTTCATACACAGAGCAAGCAAGTAGTGGATCCTGTCCAAGGATTTGTGGAAAATGAACTGTTGGAGTGGAAACTATTCCCTGATCTGTTGATGGGAGATTATGAATGTAAGGAAAAGATGAGATTCTGCTGGTTGATAATGGGAATAAATCTCTTGCTTTAGGATTTCTATAGTGAGCAAGCAACAGAGGCAGAACAGAGACACAACAGAGACTTCATGTTCCATGCAAATAATGATAAGACCATATGAAGAGTCCCTTCCATTATACTGGGTTATTTCCTTTCACCTTTAAAAAATATTGTGAAAGACATCTAGTATTGTTTAGGAAATCATGCAGTTGCTTTAAAGTGTGGTTTTAAAATCTGTAGTCTAAATTATTCTGAGGTCAATTTAGTCATAGGGTAAAAAAGAAAGCTGCCTGGAGGGAGAGATGAATTACAGCAGAAATTCAAGGGAGGCCTCTGATGGTAAATGGAAGAACAGAGCTGTCTGGGACCAATGTGCTGTTCAAGTTAACCCCTAACTGTCTTTTGCTTGACTATAGTGGCTCCCCAGATCATTAGCCCTTTAAAAATGTCTGTCCCATCCATGTATTTGAAAAGAGACACTGTAAGATCCTAAGCAAAAAAAAAAAAAAAAGAGTGAATACTCTTCTAATATCCTAGCATTGAAATCTTTGAGGCTTGGCATCCAGACTCCTCGATCACACAGAACTGTGATAAGTGTTATCTACTCCTGTGTGTGTGTAATCAATAAAACAGTCAAACATGGTTTATTCAGAAGAAAAGAAATTAGTGCTGTTTGACAGAAAGCAAAAGAACACAGGTTTTTTTTCTCTCCTCTTGACTTCGCTAGCTTCAGGTCATCTCAACATGCAAGTCTCTAAAGGAAAACATTTAACCAAGAGAAACTAGATTGTCCAAAACCTCATACCATGTCTTCTGGTCTCTGTCTTGTAATCATGTAAAGTGTTGTCACATGTGAACATCAATCAAGGGACTGTCAGGGCTGTAGAGAGTACTGTACCGTTTAATAGAAAAACAAGTGTGTGAGCTTCGGGAGAACTGTGGGAAAATACCTAGTTCACACTCAGGTAGTGAGGATCACAATGCACAATGCCACCTTTAACAAATAACAATGATTCTGTAAAGTCAGTAAATTAGTGAGATAACCAGACTGTCTTGTCAATCCCATCTTTGTGAGGATGTGTGAGGTAATTTATTTTATGCACTTCAGTTCATTCGGTCATACAATAAACAATGAGAAGAGCAAGACAATATATCTTGCCCCTTGGTAACATTGTGACAGTGGCTTAACTCTTGTGTTTTTAACCAAAAGGGAAGGTTCCCCCCCTCAACCCAGAGATTAGAGCCTTGAGAAAGTCCATCACTGCATATCTGAATGATGATGTCTTTTTTAATCAGTAATGCCTTTCACATTTGCTTTTCTTTCCTACACAAGGTATAATGGCTCCTGAGACATAGCTCTGAATGACTAGCAAAAGGTGGTAATGAAAACAAAATATCAAAGTCAAACCAAACAACAGTCAAGAGAGAGCTAAACTCTATGTCTTGGAATCAATTGATCCCTATATTCTCAAATATAGACTCTCCATAGTTCTTGCAGTCTCCTTCTCTGTAACACTATTTTCATAAAACACATTTGTTT
Source organism: Psammomys obesus (assembly GCF_907164565.1). Taxonomy (NCBI): domain Eukaryota; kingdom Metazoa; phylum Chordata; class Mammalia; order Rodentia; family Muridae; genus Psammomys; species Psammomys obesus. The sequence continues at coordinate 7,757,503 of NW_026596069.1, forward strand.
ATCAGGTCTATCATTATTACACTTTTTCCACTCTTAATTTTGCAACTTAGTTCTCCTCAGTTTAACTGATTGACTTTAATTATATTTTAGGGCTCAGTGTCTGGGTTTGATAATAAGGACTCAAGTACTCAGGGTGGTACTTTGCTTTGGGGAGGTACACATAGGAATTGTCTTATTCTTCCTTTAATGTAATTCTTACCGTTCTTTCTTCCTTTGTTTTTGTTTGTTTGTTTTTTAACATACTTTTTTCAATTCCACCTAGTTTAGCTTTAAGAAAGCCAGTTTCCTCATTTAACATGTAATAGCCTTGGCATCTTGCTATTGATAATATTTTATTAATTAAGAAACAATTAGTGCCCAGAAATAAATCCACATACCTGTGGATAATTGATTTTTTAACAAAGAAGCCAAAACCATTCAATGGAGAAAAGAAAGCATCTTCAACAAATGGTGCTGGTCCAACTGGATGTCTACATGCAAAAAAATGAAAATAGATCTGTATTTGTCACCCTGAAAAAAGCTAAAGTCCAAGTGGATCAAAGACCTCAACATAAAACCAGACAAATTAAATAGGTTTGAAGAAAAAGTGGGGAAGAGACTAGAAATCATTGGCACAGAAGACAACTCCTGAACAAAACACCAACAGCCTAGGCTCTGAGATCAACAATCAATAAATGGGACCTCATGAAACTGAAAAGCTTCTGTAAAGCAAAAGATACTGTCGTCAAAACAAAATGGAACCCTACAGACAGGGAAAGGATCTTCACCAACCCTATATCTGGCAGAGGGCTGATATTCAGAATACATAAAGAACTAAAGAAGTTAAAAAACAACAAATCAAGTAATCCAATTAAAAATGGGGTAAGGAGCTAAACAGAGAATTCTCTATGAAGAATATAGACTAGCAGAGAAATACTTAAAGAAATGCTCAACGTCCTTAGCCATCAGGGAGATGCAAATCAAAATGACCCTGAGAGTTTACCTTACACCTATCAGAGTGGCTAAGATCAAAAACTCAAGTGACAACACATGCTAGAGAGGTTGTGGAGAAAGAGGAACCCTCCTCTATTGCTAGTGGGAATGCAAAACTGTACAACCAGTTTGGAAATCAATCTGGCACTTTTTCAGACAATTAGGAATAACCCTTCCTCTAGATCCAGCTTTACCACTCCTAGGCATATATACAAAATATGCTCAAGTACACAACAAGGACATTTGTTCAACCATGTTTGTAGTAGCTTTCTTTGTAATAGCCAGAACCTGGAAACAACCCAAATGTCACTCAATGAAGGAATGGATATAGAAATTATGGTACATTTACACAATGGAATACTACTCAGCAATTAAAAACAAGGAAATGATGAAATTTGCAGGCAAATGGTGGGATATTGAAAAGATCATCCTGAGTGAGGTATCCCAGGAGCAGAAAGTCACACATGGTATATATTCACTTATAAGTGGATACTAGACCTATAAGATAGGATAAACATACTAAAATCTGTATACCTAAAGAAGCTAAACAAGGAGGAGGACCCAGGGTAAGAGGATCAGTCCCCACTTAGAAAGTCAAAGGGGAAGGACATTGGAAGAAGGAGAAAAACAAGAAACAGTACAGGAGCCTACCATTGAGGGCCTCTGAAAGACTCTGCCTAGCAGTGTATCAAAGCAGATGCTGAGACTCATAACCAAACTTTGGAAAGAGTGCAGGAAATCATATGAAAGAAAAGGTAGTTAGTAAGACCTGGAGAGGAGCTCCACAAGGAGAGCAACAGAACCAAAATATCTGGGCTCAGGGGTATTTTCTGAGACTGATTCTCCAACCAAGGTGCATTCATGGATATAACCAAGAACCTCTGCTCAGATGTAGCCAATGGCAGCTCAGTGTTCACGTGGGTTCTCTAGTAAGGGGAAATGGACTATCTCTGACATGAACTCAGTGGCTGGCTCTTTAAACACCCACCTGAGGGAAGAACAGTCTGGATATTGCAGCCAATCTTGATGAGACCTCATAAGCTAGGATCAGATGGAAGGGGAGGTAGACCTCCCCTATCAGTAGACTTGGGGAAGGGCATGGGAGGAGATGAGGGAAGGAGAGTGGGATTGGGAGAGGATGAGGGAGGGGGCTAGAGGTGTGATGCAAAGCAAATAAAATGCAATTACTGTAAAAATAAAAAAAAATAAGTAAAAAAAAAAAACATCGGTGGACTGGGGGAGGGGCATAGGAGAAGAAGAGGGAGGGAGGATGGGATTGGGAGGGGATGGAGGAGGCTACATCTGGGATACAAAGTGAATAAACTTTAATTAATAACAATTAAATTAAAAAACAATAAAAAAGAAACAATTACTTCACAGTACCAAATGGTTCTACACTCAGACATGTACAGACACTAAAGTCGTGAAACAACCCTCTTCTTGTATACATGTGTGCAAAATGAACTAAAAATTGTTGATAACCCAGTATCTTTCCTAGCAGTGGATACTGAGTCTTTTCCATTAGTGTTTTGTTTTGTTTTTGCTTTTTCTAGGTGCTTCCTTTTTAGAACTTACTGTAGACTTGAAACTTATATATCCTTTTACATGCTAAGACTTCATACTTTTAAAATATGCACTTGGAAACATCTCCCTTTTTAAAGTACTGCATCCTTAAATATTCTGTAGTTTTTGACATTATTCTGTTCATGATATATTGAAGAGATCTGATAAAATGAATTTTAAGGTAGTAACTATTTAGAATGAAATATTTTATTTAATGACAGGAAAAACTAAGACAGTTTTTAGAACTTAAAAGAACCTCAGGCCTTGTGCTACCCTGTAGATGTGAGGACTGGAGCTTTCACAGAGCACAGCTGGAGTGGAAGGAGGCCAGCCTCTGTGATCTGTTCATCCCTGACCCAAGCAGCAGGACTGAGCTCAATCTGCTCCAGCCTTGAGGGTCTGTGAAAGAAGATCTTTTTGAAAAGCAAAATCCCCTTCCTGAAAGGATAAGCTATACGTGCATGTGGCTACAATCTCTGAACTTCAAAGTTAAGAAAGCAAAGCTCCAATATTGTTTCACAAGATAGACTCAAAACAAACTGATAATAAGTGATAATTGTTTTTTTTTTTTTTCCTTCTGGACTCCAGTTTCTGTTTCCTGTTTGTTTACTTGTTCTTCTATTGCTTCACTGTATACCTCCATTGTCCCTCTTCCCAAAGCTGGGAAACATCAGGCTGATAGCCAAGTGGTCTGTAAATCAAGTGGCACAGCACAGCAATGGGAAGCCATCTCAATGCCTCTAGTGTCAAAAACACAGTGCCAATGACAGCTGAGTTAGACTTTGCCTTCAGGTAAATCGAAAAATTGACAGATTTTTCAGAACTTCAGTTACAGGACACACATAATGTCCATTCAGTAGACACTGTTGCCTACAATAACCATTAGTGGGCAGAGAAGAGCCACTGTGTTTCTAAGCAGCAGAAAATTTGAGGTTGAGGTATTGGCAGCCATGTCACCTTGTGTCCATCGGTGTGTTCTTGGGAAATCATTCTACATCCAGGAGCCGCCACCTGCTTGGTTTAGTTTAGCTCACGTGGCTCAGTGTTTTCTACTCCTGATGCCTACGAAGACATGCTAATTTAGGTTCGCTCCTCAAGAAGAGAGGGGAGGTTTTGTCATTTTTTTTTTCAAATGAAATGTAACACTTTTTAACATTATTATAGGAAACAAATATAATATGGTAGCTGTGCAGGTAAGCATTGTCAACTTGAAAGAATCTAGAATCACCTAGGAAACAAGATTCCACACATGTTTGTGAGGGATTGGCTATGTTGTTGACTGAAGAGGAAAGACCCACCTACAGTAAGTAACATCATTCTACGGACTAGAGTCTAGACTGAATGAAAAGGAGAAAACAGACTGAGCACCAACAGTACTCACTCTTTGCTCCCTGGCTGTTAACCCAAAATGATCAGCTGCTCCAGTTTCTGCTGTTCTGACTTCTCTTCCAGGATAGAATGTACCCTCACAATGTACCCAGGAGCCAAAATAAAGCCTTAAAGCCTTGCTTCTACAAGTTATTTTGTTTAGTTGTTTTATTGGAGCTACAAGAAAAATGATGAACGCAGTAGCCCATCAGGACCCATATATATATGACTCACCAAGCAAAAGAATACTACACATAGTCCCTCAAATAAATAATTTCATTGTAGAAGAAAAACTAGTGTTTTAATAGTGTAATCCAGGAGTTGATACATAAACCTTAACAAAGTAAAAATTTCACATTTGAAAGTCATAATGGTTTCTGTTGCAGTTAACTGAATTCTTCCATAGAATCTTGTAAGAAACAGTAGACGCTAAAGAAAAATAATGAACATGACCTTTGTCAATAAATTTTATTTGTAAAATCATTCCATAAGTCATGAATTTTTGTGAGCCACAGTAGCTTCTGGGAACTCTGAGTAGTTTGAAGACAAAAATGTGTTAATAACTGGCCAGTCTTAGGGACATGGAACTCAACAAGGGGGAAAAAAACCACAAAAAATATTTGAAGATGGAAATTTGAGTACTGAATTAATTTCAAAGTGTAATAAAACACAAGGATAGAAAATATAAAATATTGATTTTTTTATACAATACTCTGTTAAAAATTATTTATTTTTTATAAATTACACTTCATTCATTTTTGTATCCCAGCTCTAGCCCCCTCCCTCATCCCCTCCCAATCCCACTCTCCCTCCCTCATCTCCTCTCATGCCCTTCCCCAAGTCCACTGGTAGGGGAGGGCCTCCACTCCTTCCATCTGACCCTAGTCTATCAGATCTCTTCAGGACTGACTGCATTGTCTTTCTCTATGGCCTGGTAAGGCTGCTGGCCCATCAGGGGAAGGTGATCACAGAGCCAGCCACTAAGTTCATGTCAAATACAGTCCCTGTTCCCATTACTATGGAACCCACTTGGACACTGAACTGCCATGGGCTTATATCTGTTCAGGGTTCTAGGTTATCTCCATGAATGGTCCTTGGTTGAAGTATCAGTCTCAGAAAAGACCCCTGGGCCCAGATTTCTTGGTTCTGTTGTTCTCCTTGTGGAGCTCCTGTCCCCTCCAGGTCCTTCTACCTCCCTCTTCTTTCTTAAGATTCCCTGCACTCTGCCCAAAGTTTGGTTATGAGTCTCATCATCTGCTTTGATACCTTGCCAGACAGTGTTTCAAAGGCCCTCTGTGGTAGGCTTCTGTCCAATTCCCTGTTTTCTCCCTCTTCTGATATTTGTCCATTTGCCTTTCTGAGTGAGGATTGATCATCTTACCCAGGGACCTCTTTCTTGCTTAGCTTCTTTAGGTGTACAGATTTTAGTATGTTTAACCTATATTATATGTCTAATATCTACTTATAAGTCAGTATATACCATGTGTGTCTTTCTGCTTCTGGGATACCTCACTCAGGATGATCTTTTCCAGTTCCCACCATTTGCCTGAAATTTTCATGATTTCCTTGTTTTTAATTGCTGAGTATTCCATTGTATAAATGTACCACAATTTCTGTATCCATTCCTCCATTGAGGGACATCTGAGTTGTTTCCAGATTCTGGCTATTACAAATAAAGCTGCTACAAACATGGTTGAGCAAATGTCCTTGTTGTATACTTGAGCATATTTTGGGGATATATGCCTAGGACTGCTACAGCTGGATCTTGAGGAAGCACTTTTCCTAATTGAGAAAGCACCAGATTGATTTTCAAAGTGGTTGTACAAGTTTACATTCCCAACAGCAATGAAAGAGTGTTCTCCTTTCTCCACATCCTCTTAAAGATAAGCTAAAAAATTTAAAGTTATATTCTTGAGGCATTAAGAAGTAGGCAAATTCCCACTAATTGAGTAATAAAGGCAGGGTTTAAAAAGTCCAATAAGTCACAAGGATTGGAAGAGTGGGTCTCTAGCCCCCAAAACACCAAGTGTTTGCCATCTATACAGGTGGGGCAGGAGCTGGAAAAGCTTCTGCACAACTAAACTGTAGTCTTGTTCATTCTGCTTTAATATATTTTCACCAATTCTTTGAGAATTCTATAGAATGTGTTTTGATTACATTGACTACCGACTTCTTGCCCTATGTCCTCCTAGATCTACCCCTTTCTCCTTATTTACCAACTTTGGGTCCTTTAAAATTGTTTTCAAAATAATTTAGAGTCCAGTTTGTGCATCCCATATACTCTTGTGTAGAGCATATTAGTCATACAAGTAACCACACCTTTAAAGGAAACTGATTCTCTCCACTCCAGAAGTTATTAGCTGCCATACCGAGACTTACAACACTTGAAAATCCTGTCTTTTGACTGACATGGATGTCATTTCTTCCGCTTCTCAAGTTCATCATTTGACGATGAACCTGAGGAAGGAGACAAGGTTACATGTATCCTCCCAGGTATGTTTGCTGTTCTAATCATTGCATGATTGCTCAAAGAATACAGGGAAATCTTTTTGTTGAATTAACTTTATTGTTAGTAATATTAAAGAAAGGATAGCAATTTTCTCAACGTTGTTCATGTTCAGAGTGTGAGAGTAGATGTGCAGGCTTCTCAGGGATAGTAGCTGATGAAGTCAATTGTATCTGTAAGAAAAGGGAACCAGTTCTCGTCAAAGCACAGGGGAGAGGCCTGCCCTTCATTTTGCCAGCTGACGGCTCCTATTGGCTCCTCTTGTTCCAGAGACCACTTCAGATTTCAGCAGGCCTTGTTACATTACAGGCATAACAACCTGCCATATTCATGTCTTTTCTCCAGGCTCCAGACTCTTGACATTGCCATTAAAGAGATTCAGTGTGCTTAGGAGCTCTTTAAAAGATAAATAATTGAAAACTAAATTATATTAAACTGGGCCAGTGCTGACCCCTTCACCCTAGTCCATTGCTATCTCCTTAAATGTATTCCTTCTTAAATCATATAGTAATTTGTAGATGCTGAAGTCTAAGTTTTTTGACTGGAATGCAGTCACTTCTGATGTATAATTCATTTTTGCTTTGTGACTGATCCTGCACATGCAATCGCTTTTCTGGCAGCTAAGTGCAAGATGAAATCAACAACTCCGTAAAGGGTGAGGAATCAGAGTGGACATCTTGGCGGAAGAAATATTAAGCATGTCACAATGGTTTGCACTCTGTCTGGTGAAATGGAGACAACCCCACCCCCATCCCCCAATGACCCTCACGTTAATGGGAAAGAATGGCTTTCAATGGCTGGAAATTGTGGATGACTGATGTCATGCAGATGCGGCATTTAATTAATCTCACCATCACATGAGACAATGCCTTCTGGATGATTTCAGGCCTCTGCATTCTCTGATGAGCATCTCCTTGAAGTGGCACAGTTTTATAAAAAGTGCCAGCTTTTACACAGTTTCTCGGTCTTATGCTCCCCAAGGGAACAGAATTCCTGATGAAAACATGATCATAAGATGAAGAAAAGCTAGAAAAGAATTCCCCAGAGCAAAGGGATTATCAACATAAACAAGAACCTACACATTAGGAAATCAGGTAAATCTAAACTTATAAACAACCTAAACTTGAGCATCAGGTAACCTAATACAGTTCATATTCGAAGAAGTGCCATTTTGGAGATCCGGAAAAGACCATATTTTGCCATTTCCTCAAAACAAGATGAAAACAGAAACTTTGCTTCTGATTCCAGTTAGGCAAGTTGTTAGATAGATAACACATAACTCAGGAACACTATAGCTGTGTCTCCCGACAGGCAGAATGACTTTTGGTGGTTTATCAGCCTTGAAACTGTGTAAGTTGTCCGTGCTGCATCAGAGATGTGTGTCTTTTTCCCACGTAGTACACCAGGGGAGGCTCTGTTTTCCCCAGAATATATGGTCTCATGGTAACATCACATGCATTATGGCTTTTACACCCCTTCTTTTGTGGAAGTCATGGGAAAATACCTAAAATGGAGAGCCAGTCCACCATAATTTATTAGGGAGAAAGGGGGCCACCTTACCACATGAATCTGTTAAACACCTGAGAACATGCACTAAAATGTTATTTGAAAATCTATGATACAGAACACAGTTAAGTCTCTTTTCCACACTTGAGGCTACCTATTCTTGTTTCTTTTGGGGTGTTTACTCTGCATAAATCTTCAAATTAAACGGTCTTTTTTAAAAAAAACTGTCTTTTAACTGAGGTCATTCCTTCAAGAAGGTAAGATCCTAAAACAATAAAAAAACTGACACGTTCATTGGCCTTGTGCTGTATTTACTTAAAATTGTATGACATATACAGTTTAACAACAGTTTTGTTAAATGGGTTCCCTCCCCCAAATTTACAATATTTAATAATTGAAATTCAAGAGTCAAAATAAAATATACTATTTTAATACACATTTAACCAGGGAGGAGGAAAGAATAGCATACTCTACTGCCTTTTTAATCCCCTGCACCTGTTTCATGACCAACCCTTGTGTTTATTCTGCCTTCAGTTCTTATTTCTCTGTCAAAGTCTATAGAAATGGTGTGACTAGGACCTGGGCTATGTGCACTGGAGTTTACTGTTTCTTTCTGTAACATGGAGATCAGTCTATGTTTCTGTTTGCCCTTGTACTGATCCTGTGGGTGCTGTGAAAAATGTGGGCAAGCTAAAACCTTCCACTTCTAGCAATGAACTAGTTCCGTGCACTAGAATTTTCTTCATTGTCTCATAAGCTCCCTGAAAGCCAAGGTATGAGTTAGCAAGAGACTTTTCTTTCTTTTTCTAAGAATAAGAAAAAAAAAAAAAAAAAAAAAAAACACCTGAAAAACACCTGAAAGTTTAACTGGTCAGCATAACTCTTCATCATTCCGTGTAAAGATGATGAATGGCCAAGAAGAGATCTCCACATATCTTCACTTGTTCGTAAGTGCAGAATGACAAAGTTGAGAGGGACGATATTGATAAAGTTCAAGGGTAGCTTTGGATAAAATGTAATCAACCACTCTAGTCTAAGTTTTTCCTAACACAAAAGCCCTGTGTTCAACACCAATCAAGTACTAGGGAACAAAAAGTCTGGTACACAATGGATTTTTAAAGTGATTACAAACATGGCTCATTTCCAAACAAGAGAGTGGAGGCCCAGGATCAGAAACCTAGTGTGGGCTGTTTTAAATGACCCACTCCATAACGGAATTGGGTGTTCTGATTGTGTTGGAGATGTGTTCTTTTTTTCTGTCTTGCTTATTTGATGAAATAGGAAGAAAAGTGTTCTTAGCAGACCGTTTCCTGGGTCTATGTTTGTACCTATGTGTGCATATGTTGTGTTTATGTGTGCGACTATGTGTGTGTGTGTGTGCCTGTGCCTGTATGTGTGTGTGTGTAAGTATGTGAATGTCCTCAAAGGTGAATGTCCTCAAAGGTGAAAAGAGGATATCAGAACTCCTAAAGCTGTAAGTACAGGTGTTTGTGAGCCTCCCAATACAGGTGCTGTGAACAAAACTCAATTAAATTACACAGCAGCATGTTTACCACTAAGCCATCTCTCTAGCCCAACAACTTGAATCCAGATGATCTTTATCAGCAAGGGTTCATTATATCACCTCTGTTCTAATATCCTTACAGCACAAGTTGAGATTCTCATGCTACCGTTTGCAACAGTGGTGAGCAGAATGTTTACAAAGAATGAGCTAAACATATGTCCTTCAGCTTTTCAAAGGGTACAATGATGAATAATTGAAAATATATAACAAGGAAAAAGAAAACACTCATTGTTGGGATTCGTAACCAGGCATCTCTACAGCCAGCCCCAAGGGACCTGACAAACCAGATATCAGGCACCTGTGAAGCCACCTATAGACCAACTGGAACCACCTGCACATGCTCTGGGTCACCTTGTAAGAGAACTTGAAGCTCCTCCTCTCTTTTTCTCTCCTGCCCTGCCCAGAGACTGTCTCTGTGACCCCTTCCCCTTTCCCTCTCCCCCTTCCCTTAATAAACCTCCCACGTGGAACCAGTCACGTGACATGATTTGTGAACCTGCTGTGTAACTCTGTTGCACAATCCTAACACTCATAATCATAAAATTCTAAGTATTTATTATCTGGCTATTTTTAGCCAATATTGGTCAATACTCATGTTAATGAGTGTGCTTACTTCTGTAAACATGGACTTCTGAAGGGTAAAACAATGATCAAAGTTCCAGAGGCCTATGAATCCTATTTGAAAGGACACTGGCATCTCTTCAAAAACTGAACTTAGGGGAGGGAGGGAGAAAAATGTAGGAAAAAATGCCACTCAAAATCTACAGAAAGATAACTGTGCTAGATAAAAGTACAAGAGCAGTAGAAAGTGGTAAGGCAGTGAAGTGATGTGGAATATCAATGCAGTAGTGGAGAAAGGGGAGAAAGTGGAGAAAGGCATGCCTAGGAAGAGGAGGAGTCTCCCATACAGTAGTCACGGCACAGGATACACACCCAGACACTGCATTTCTTCGGTTTATACCAGGGGGGCCAACAACCCATCCTGCTATTTCATAGACTTCATGGTTCCATCTTCTTGCAGGAGTCAATCACTTACTTTTATCCTTCCACTCATTAGACTCCAGGTGTATGTTTCCCTACAAGATGTGGTTGATACTGGCTGGAAAATCGGGCCTCTTATGTTCAAAGCAGTGTCGATTTAGAGATGTTTTCAGACTTCAGCTTGATCCAGCCATGTTTGTATGCACAGACCTGTACATGAATATAAAATCTGGTATTTGTTTTCACCTTAAAAAGCAGAACAGCTTTGATGAGGCTGGAGAGTTCATTTGAGATGAGCAAGACCACACGCCTTGATACCGTGTGTCACACACATGTGCTCTGGTATCTGCTCTGACAAGCTGTTGTGCTGTGCTGTGCCATGTCCCTTCCGCTGGTTATCCTTCTTAAAATTTAAATCTCCCAGCCCTATTTCCAAGTACAATGTGTAATCCTTGATAAGAACGATTTCATTAGATTGCTTCCTCTCTCGATGGGTGATAAATCTGACCTGAAAATACTGTTTATTTGTAAGTGAGGAAAGATGGGTAAGGTAAAAAAGGACATAGATTTTGAAGAGATGAAGAAAAATACAGACTTCAGTGCTCTCATGATTCTAGAATGGTCCTCCTTTTTTGCTGTTGTTCTTTTGCGCCTACCTCCCTGAGGTTAAGCCTGAATAATTTTCATCTCCTTTTAAGAAATCATTCAGAAAACATCACACATGTGTTGAGTTTAAAAAGAGAAGAATGCTATTTGCTCTCAAAGGAGTGGTGGAAATTATAGGTAGCAAAATGTAATTATCCACTTGGAGTTTTTCCAGGCCGGATCCACCTGATCAGAGACATTAGAGCCAATGCATTACACTTTTTAAAAGTCTCCTGCTGGGCTCGCTGAATGAGAGTAATATCATATTGCCTATGGTTCTGGTAAATAAAAGGCATCATTAACAACAACACAATGTGAAGAGCCTGCTGAAATGATGGACTGCGTTTAGCCATGATGGTACATCAGAATCACCAGCCTGGCTTTGGAGATGGGCGGATGCACTAGAGAGACACACAGTAATGATTTAAAAATGAAGTCAGAATGCAAGCAAAGCTTTCCCAGCTTCCTATTACAGACCTTTCTCTTTAGCAGCAGTCATAATTGGGAACATCTCGCACTTCAGAATCGGAAAGACTATCATGCTGAATGCTACATTACAATCTCTGTGCCATTCAGCACAGGGTGAATACTGAGACTACGGCAGGGAAATTTGTGAAAATCAGTTTTTGCCTTCGATCATAAGCGTTTCAGAGCTTCAGCTCAGGTCGTCAGGCTTGGCAGCAAGTGACTTTACCCACTGAGGTACGTCTCTTGCCCTCTCCCTAGTTTATAATGCTAAAGAGTGTAGTTATAAAAATTTACTGTGCTTGGAAACACTGCGTAGGTGCCAACAACTCTCACAGAATTTTAGAATTCCTTCCATTAAAAACACAAATGTAGTGGTAATACATTTAAAATATGAAAATCTAAATCCATCATAGAGTGGATTAGAGAATTAGTATCCAAGAATTGGGGGAGAGGTGAAAAAAAAAACAAAACAGATGACAGTGGGCTCTGCACTAACTGACCTAGGGAGTACCAATCATAGGCAAGCATTACTAAGAAGTTTAACCTCTTCTTCTTTCTGCTATATTTATTAAATGGCCAAATCCTACATGGAAAATGACAAAGTGCTAATACATGAAGTCAATACATGAGTTTTGTAATTTAAAGGCAAGTGCTGCAGAAATCGTATTTCCGAGGAATCAAAAGCTGAAGTGAGGCAGGTTAGCCAGGTTATTTCTCAGGTTAAGTTCTGATCATGAGAAAGACTGATGGCTTCAAAAAAATGAACCATGTCTGTGGACTGAAAGAGATTAGAGAGCTTGGCAAGGTAGCCCACAGCTTTAATCCCAGCACTCAATGAGGCAGAGACAGGTAGATCACTGTAGTTTGAGGCCAGTCTGGTCTACAATGGAAGTCCAGGACAGCCAAGGCTACATAGAGAAACCCTGTCTCAAAAATGCCAAAAAGAGGTCTATCGCCCCCTTCTTTCAGGGAGAGGAGTTCCACAAGGAGTGCAACAGAATCAAAATATCTGGGCACAAGTGTCTTTTCTGAGACTGATATTCCAGCCAAGGACCATTCATGGAGATACCCTAGAACCCCTGCCATGTAGCCCATGGCAGCTCAGTATCCAAGTGGGTTTCCTACTAAGGGGAACAGGGACTATCTCTAACATTAACTCAGTGGCTTGCTCTTTGATCACCTACCCCTAATGGGGGAACAGCCAGTCCTGATGAGACCTGATAGGCTAGGGTCTGATGGAAGGGGAGGAGGACCTCCCCTATCAGTGGACTGGGGAAGTAGAATGGGAGGAGGAGAGGGAGGGAGGGTGGGCTTGCAAGGGGATGAAGGAGGGGGCTACAGCTGGGATACAAAGTGAATAAATTGTAATTAAAAAAATAAAACAAATCAACCAAAAAATTAATTAAAAAGGTACAAAAAAAGAAGAAAAAACGAAGTAAGTAGAGGAAGGTTGATTATATAGAGTACCACCCAGGAGCCAGAAATTCTGGCTATGGGAGGGAACTATTAAGCACTGTGATATCTTTAACTTCTTTCAAACACAGAATCAATATATCTGGGATTTGGTTTATATATATATTTTTTTAATTTGAAGTTGAGGCTTCCTATTGCTTTTGTTCATTTATTTCTTATCTAGTGGTATTACCATGCAGTAAGTTGCATTTGAGATGAAAGTCAAATATTTATTAATTCATTTAAAATAAATATGTATGGCATATTTAAATAAATGATCATTATTTCTAAGTAACCAACTGCATTGAGAATTGCATTATTTACATTTTTGCAAATCTCTTTGATACCTGAATAAACAGAAGTCTGCTGAATCCTTTCATGAGCTTCTGCCCTCACTCTGTTGTAATATTATGAATCATTCTTCCTTGAAGAATTCCAAATCATACTTGCAAACGGATGAGAACAAAACAAAAGCATATGAATTCCTTTTTAATGAAAATAGTTTTGATATAGCTGTGCACCTCTGATGCTCTTGCAAACCCCATGAACCCCCAGGTCACAGTGAGAAATCCTTAGAATGAAGTATTCATGGTTCTGGAAGGAATCCCCTTTTCCACAATCTGTATCTGTACAAATGCAACTTCTGCTTGTCAAAATTTCCCTTCAAGGAAAACCCAAGGCTATTGTACCTACAGGGAATACAAGGCTTAAAACAGGATTTACCCCAAGGCTGCAGAATAGAGAGTTGAAGCTAATTTGCAGTGTCCCAGTGATGGAAAAAAAACAAACAAACAAACAAAAACAAATAGATTTCCAGGTGAGGATCAACAAAAGAGTGGATCTGCGTAGTACAGCCAACTGCAAACAATAAATTAGAGACTAGGGGCTCAGTTCATACAGGTGAATTAGAAATGGAGAACAGCATTCCTGCTAATTTTCAGACCGGAGAAAGAAACAAGCCTCCAGACCTGCTGGCTCACAGAGGCTGCTTTGTAAACATTTGCAGCACAGATATGATTGACAAAAAAGATTTTTTTATAGCCAGTTGCATGCCACTAATATGGATCCTTAATAAATTTAAGAAGGCAAATACAAGTATCTCAAACATCATCACTACCACAACTACTAAAAATAAGACAAAACCAAGAACAGAACATAAGAAGAAAAAGAACAAAGCATGGCTGAGCAAACTAATGTAAAAACAAAATATGCTTGCCACCTCACTGAGAAACACACTGAGAGATGAAATGCTAGTGGCTTTCCACACGTCACGCATCGTGCTGACAAATCTCTAATACTTGAAAAGGCAGAAAAACTGAAACAGAAAGACTGAACATTTTAATGCAATGACAGCAGAGTCCCAAATTTTGCATTCCAGAAAGCAGCACAACTGAATTTCACCCATAAAGTTCATTCTATTTTCCCCTAAAAAAAGTTCATCTAAAGGAGGTCTAAAAAATATTGTTCAAAAATCTATCGCTGAGAAAAGCCCTCATTATTACACAAGAAACTGGTAAATAAACAAATTATTTATAGGGTAAAACAGAAAGATTTTATTTACAATGAAATAGTTCTAATGTCTAAAGATCTAGCATTACAGGAAATAGACACAAAGATTCAAAAGGAAACGTTGATCAAGAACTTCAAGCTTGACAGATGAATGGACTTAATCTTTTACAAATACTTTTATTCAAAAGGATGCCTGGTAACTATAAACAACAACAAAAAATTAGGAAAACGTGACATACGGTAACCAAAGAATCAACATTATTGCCATCATTATGGTGTTCTACTATCACCTGAGAGATGTGAGCTGAAACAGCATAAGATGAGAGCTTCTGGAACATTCTTACCTATCATGAGAAAGCTTAGAGTAATCATGAGAAAGACAATATTACATGGGCTGACTGGTTTTCCAAAGTCCGTTGCTTCATAAAAGACATGGAATGAATGTGTAAGCTAAGTGAATGTCTAATGGATTAAATGAGTTGATGAGAGTACCGTGACTACAAAACCCAACATATATGCTGAACTGGATCATGGGTGGGAGAGGAGTCTGGCAGGAAGAACAATATGGAGATATTGTCGACATGTGAATACAATCTGTACATTATATTGTATTATTTTATCTTCAAAATTATAGAATGTATTTACTGATGTCTTTTTCCTCTATTATAAAAAGCACTTTGAAGCACTTAGCCTTAAAAATGGGCAAACATTTCTCTGACATGTTATAGAAAATTTGTAATGTGTATTCGTGATCATGGAAAATGGTAAAGGTAGAAATGTATTTAAATTCAAGTCTGGACTGAGTTTTATGGACTCAGTAAAGCCCACACAAATTTCCTCAAGTTCTGCTTCTTTTGTTTTCCCAAGTTTTTGATATTGCATCCATATATGTTACAGAAATAACTGAAATTTCCGTTTTAATTGGATCCTTTTCATATCATTAATTACTTTTAAAGACATGAAGACACGTGGTTTTTATTGTGAAGAGAGTTATCATTTAAACTTTTTTCTTTTTTAAAAAAAATTAAACTCTTCCCCCCATTCTTTATTTCCTTCTCATTTTTTTTCTTCTTCCTTTTTTGCTTTTTATGTTAATTTTCAGGTTGATTTTTAATTTAATGCACTGTTATCATTAGAGTCATTTGATGATATCTGCATATTATTAATTAAAATATTACTATTTCAGCCTGGGCTGGGATGTAATTACTTTATTTAAACTTTCAATAAGGTTCAAGATATGGCTGAGTGGTAAAGTACCTGACTAATATGCATATGACTCTGAGTTGTAAACAAACAAACAAACAAACAAAATATCTTCTATGTGTTTAAGGAGAAGTCAGGGAACAAGACAAAAACCTTCCACAGGAGGCCTCTGAAAGACTCTACCCATCAACATACTGAAGCAGATGCTGAGACTCAGCTAAACTTTGGGCAGAATGCAGAGAATCTTATGGAATAAGGGGAAGATAGAAAGACCTGGAGGGGAGAGGAGCTCACAAGGAGACCAACAGAACCAAAAAAACTAGACCCCAGGGAGCCCTGTTGAAACAGATACTCCAACCAAGGACCATGCATAGAGAGGACCTAGACACCCTGCTCAGATTCAGCCCATGGGCAGCTCAATATCCACATGTGTTTTCTAGTGAGGGGAACAGGGCTAGTCACTGGCATGAACTTGGTTGCCTGCTCTTTGATCACCTTCCCCTGGCAGGGTGCCCTTACTTGGCCACAGAGAAAGAGGATCCAGAGAGTCCTGATGAGACCTGATAGGCTAGGGTCAGATAGTAGGGGAGGAGGACCTCCCCTAACAGAGTAGACTAGGAAAGGGACATTTGGGGGGGGGGATGGGACTGGAAGGAGATGAGGGAGAGAGCTACAGCTTGGATACAAAGTGAATGAATTGCAATAAATAATAATAATAAAGAAAAAATTAAAATAATGTGTACAATGAAAGTTTGTGTGGAGTCCATAACCAAACTGTACAGAAATATTGACCTCTCATGAACAGCATGTTTGGAAATGCAATCATCTATCTTTAGTAACCAATTAATCTTGTGACTATTCCTGCAGAGAGTGAGCAAATTTCTGCTATTGTTACTTGACAGGGCACAGGTGACCCACTCAAGTCTCCCATGAGGAGCCAACAAGTATATTGGGGCTCCTTGAAAGAGAGGAGTCACTCAAATATGGCTTCCTCACTGCAAAGCACACCCAGCAGGGGGTAGCACAAGAATCCCTGCATTCCTAGAGATCCTCCAAGGACTCTCCCTCAGTTTCACTTAGGAGTATCCTTTCCTGCAACAATTTTTTTTTTTTTTCGTTTAACCCTAGGAATGTTTCTTAAGAATCTTAAGCTTAGTCTGAGGAGCCTGGTGAGTCTTTTATAATTACTTTGCAATGGATACGAATCACAGAAAGCTTTTCTACTTTTTTTTTTTTATTTTATTTTTTTCTTATCAGTTACATTTTATTAACTCTGTATCCCAGCCATGTCCGGATCCCTCATTCCTTCCCAGTCCCTCCCTCCCTCCCTCATCTCCACCGTGACATTCAACCAAGGACCATGTATGGATATAACCTAGAACCTCTGCTCAGATGTAGCCTGTGGTAGCTCAGTAACCAATTGGTTTCCCATAGTGAGGGGAACAAGGACTATTCTAACAGGAACTCAATGACTGGCTCTTTGGCCTCCCCACCCCCAAGGGAGGAGCAGTCCTGTTAGGCCACAGAGGAGAGCTTTGCAGCCAGTCCTGAAGATACCTGATAAAACAGGATCAGATGAATGGGGAGGAGGTCCCCCCTATCAGTGGGCTTTTCTACTTTTTAATCACCGTTTTCAACAGAGGACTCTAAATGCAGACTTCCAAGCAACTACCAAGTATGGTCACTTCTGGATTACAAGCCCACGGTCTACAGTGTGCATTTGCCAAGAGATTTCATCAAGGACCTTCATAAGAGTTCTCTGCTGTCTACAGAAAACCTATTATACCCTCTGGTCATTCTCTGGGAAAGAGGAGTGCCTGGGACAGACTGACAACCCTAATAAAGCCAGCCCTACGCAAACAGCCTTTCGTTTTTCTCATTTGAACACAATCCATTTATTTCCACAGTATCTTCTTTGGACCTTCACTTATGTTGCCTAAGTAAATATAAGAATTTTCGTGTGTGAATACACACAGACATATTTGTCTGTCTATCTATCTATCTATCTATCTATCTATCTATCTATCTATCTACATATATATATTAATAAAATACACACATATGTACTCACATAAACTTACACAGTGAAAAGCAAAAATAAATTTTTCAAAAAGTGAAAAATGGCTTCATTACCTATAAAATATTTATAGAACGAATAGTCAAATATTTGTATTAAAATTGTGATCTAAAGCTAAGAGAAAGAAAAAAAAATCCTTTCAAAAAAATAACCAACATATATTTTTTTAAAATTTTCTGAAGATTTTTTTCGTTATTTTGAAGTTATGTGTATGTGTGTATGTGTCTGTGTGAGGATATGTACACTGAAGGTAAGTGCCCTCAGTGGCTAAGGGAAGGCAACAGGACCCGAAGTGGAAGTCAGAGGTGGTTTTGAGCTACCTGACATGGGTATTGGGAACCAAATCCAGGTCTTCTTCCAAAACAGCAGACACTTTGAATTGTTGAGATGTCTCTCTATTCCTGTGTATTTTTAGAAGAGGTCCACACCACACCAGAACCACACCAGGTCCACACCATTAGTTCCAGTACTCAGAGAGGCAGAGACAGGTGGGTATATGTGAGTTCAAGGCCAGCCTGGTCTACAAAGCAAGTCCAGGACACCCAGGGTTATTACATGGAGGAACCCTGTCTCAGAAAAGAAACAAAGGAAAACAACAAAAACAAAACAAAACAAAATAGCAACAAAAAAAGAGAAAACATGTGGCTATGTACTTAAAACTTAGAGCACCAAATTATATAGCATAAAACCATATTTTCTGAAAGTAGAATTAATAAATTGTCTGATGAAATAAAAGACCAAAGAAACACAAAACCCTGTCAATGTGGAGTTTTTGGCAGTGATAAAACTATTGCTCTTTTTGATGTATTGAAACTATTTTCTACTTTATTTAGGTATGAAGTTTTTGCATAAAGTTTTAATGTTCATTAGAATGTGTTTAATGAACTCCCAGTCATGTCTTCATGGAGATAAAGAGGGCAAACAGTAAGGGTCTAGGTAATGCAACAGCAGAATCACTTAATTGTCACCTGTTCTAGTATGTTAAATATTTTGATCTAATGGGTTAAGACTCTAGAAACAAAGAAAATATGAATCATTTCATTTATTTTATGAAACATAAAATGAAAGGCTGAATCCAGTTAGACGACATTCACTGGATACTGAGCACCTTAGTGGTGAGTCTGGTGGGCAAAGTGGGCTGCTGTACAAAGTAATGAAACTTTCTGTGTATGTGAGTGTGCCTGTGTGTGTGTGAATATATCTATGTATACATAGAGATACATATATATTCCACATCTGTTCTGCTAGCAAAACTAGCAATGCAACTTTGAAAATCCCATTTGAATCCTCCACTATCTCAAAGCTCAAGGCTCAAGCTCCCTACGGTGAATTCCTTGTCATTTGTTTACTGTGTTTTTAAATAACAATGCAAGCAATAATCCTCCCCTGGGATGCCCCTGCCTCCAGCCTCCACCAAGGACAAATCCTGGGATTATAATGGAGAACGTTTAAACACTGTGGAGCACTGAATAGGGAGATGCCAGCCTCAAAATCTGGAGGGCGCAATGCAGATGTTAACTCTCTCTACTCTGAATAATTTACAGGCGTCCCCAGCTCTTCCTTCCAACCCTCCTGTTTATAATATTCCAGCACCCCAGTTCAGAGCAAATAACCCCAGAGGAGGCAGTGACCCTCCAAGTGTTCACCTCCCAAATGTCACCGTTCTGCTTTTTGTATTAAGCACGCTATTCCCAAGGTATTTTCGATATGCAATGTCACTAGAGCGTACTCCATTCTTTTCAAAACTTGCATATTGAATGCTGTTAAATTTTTAATATGAAATTGAAGTGAATTTTGTTAGATTTTTCAAATACTTCTTCCATTTTCTTTTTCTTTATGATAAAATCTGTATTATATGTATTTCCCCTGTCAGTCAATTTTAAGAGAGCACAGCTACACTGTACAGCTCCACTGTACACTCCACTCACCAAAAAGACTCCTCAATCTACCTTCATAAACTCCCTGAAACTATTATTCTGCTCTTGCAGCTATAATTTTGAATACTCCAAACAAATATCACTTTGGGACAAGCATATTCTATTTTGCTCAATCCTTTCTGTGAGTATCTAAGTTTAGGACATGCCAAAATTTCCTTTTATTTTTAAGGCTAGATAAGGCTGCAGTACATTCGTATTTATGTTAGTAGAGTCATGAGTGGCTGGTTTTCACAGCCACTGTGTCAAGGTACTAGGGACACAACCAGAGGACAGTAATCTTTAATCGTATGCAGATGTGAACTCCACAAGCTAATGACAAGCCTGGCAAGGTGTGTAAGCTGGTGTAATCTAAATAAGTAAACACACACATACACACGTACATAAACAAATAAATAATTAATTAAAAATGTAACAGAGTAACCACCTACTTTCTGATTAAATTCAAGGTCCTTCCCAGAAAATAATCATTATCGGTTTTTTAAGGGTGTGCCTCCAGCGGGGTTACACACAGCCTTAAGGTAACACTAGCTTTTTCAGTTGTTCTTGTGTTTACATTACTGAGATTACTGTAGACACAAAGAAGCAGCATGCCACCACCAAATGACCTTTCCTTTTTCCCAGTGGGACATCCTTGGATGTTTATACTGAAGGTTTAGTGGTAATGAACTTTACTTTTATCTGCCAGTGTCCTAATGCCCACTTGATGACTGAAGGATGTTGTCACTGGTTATGGCGTTCTTGAATGACAATCTTGCTTTGTTTTGAATTTTTGAGTTTACTACTACGAATACAACAGCTTTCCAATTCCAGCTTTCTGATGGGGCTCTCTTACCTTCTCAGGAGCTCTTAGAAACGAGGAGCCATTTTTCTCCTACAGAACTTGAAATTCTCTCCTTTTCTTTGGCCTTTCAAACCTGACTGTGATGCATTTGTGTAGTTCTATGAATTCACCTTACTTTCAGTTTGTTGATCTCTTTATCATATTTATGAAAACCCACCCTTCCTTCTTTCTTTTCCATATTCTGTCTGTATGATCTCTCTCTTCATTTTGGGTTCTGTGATGCTATTGCTGGTCTGTTTGATGGTGACATGTAATTTAGACTGTTCACTTATTTCTTTTCAGACCTTTTTCTTTCTGTTTTCCATACTTGGTAGAAATCAACTAACTGTTTTTTTTTGGTTTTTGTTTTTTTTTTTATCTGCTCAAATCTGCTTCTGAGTCTACAATATGCATTTATTGTTTCCATTACAGAACTCTGCACATCCAGGACACTTTTTCAGTTCTCTCTCTTTGAAATTATTCATTTTCATGTGATCTCTATTACTTCCTCAATGCTTTTTACATAGTCTTTGATTTATTTGAGTAACTTTAAGTCCATAGCTTGAAAGTCTTTTTCTAAGAGATCCATCATGGAGTGGGTTGCAATGATGGGGACAAGTTCGTCCGCATTTCCACCCATAGCCTCATGAATTTGTAATCACCGTGGTGATAAATTGTCACAGCACAATACCTCATATTGCCATAGATCCTGTGGGTTGCGCTTGGGAAACAGGGGATGACATTTGTTGCTGTAGTGTCCTAGTTTGTTTTGTGCTCTAGTGACAAACACCAATGCCAAACTCAGAGTGAGAAGGAATGAATGGGTTTATTTGACATAACACAGACAATCATTCAGGGAAATCAGGGCATAAATTTAGGGCAGCAACGTGGCGACAAGAACTGAAGCAGAAAGTCAGAAAGCGTAAGTGAACATGACTTAGTGGCATTTCCCCCAATGGCTTCCTCAGACTCTGTTCTTACACAACCCTGCTCAGGAGTGATACCACCCACTGTGTGTTGCCCTTTCACAATAGTAAAATTCCCTGCAGAGATGCCCACAAACTAATATGGTGGTGGCAAGTCAGGAGTCGATATTCCTTCTTCTCCAGTGGCTCCACTTGTATCAACTTGGCAAAACCTAAGCAGCACATGTACTACTAAGCTCAGGGGTTGATAGAAAGTAATTCAATGAAAGTGCAAGAGTAGTGATGGGATTTCAAATCCACTACCACTCCAGATGGTCCGAGGAGGACACTGCATGGGTGAAAATAAGGACAGTAATGATGTACATTGGAGAAAACTTTTTCATGCTTTCCTTGCTTGATACATTTTTTTTTCTTTTTTAAAAAAAATTATTATTTTTCTATTAATAATAGTTTATTCACTTTGTATCCCAGCTGTAGCCCCCTCCTTCATTCCCCTCTCAATCCCACCCTCCCTCATCTCCTCCTATGCCCCTTTCTAAGTCCACTGATACAGGAGGTTCTCTTCCTCTTCCATCTAACCCTAGGCTATAAGGTCTCATCAGGGCTAGCTGGATTGTTCTCCTCTGTGGCCTGGTAAGGCTGCTCCCCCTCAGGGGGAGGTGATCAAAGAGCCAGCCACTGGGTTCATGTCAGAGACAGTCCCTGTTCATTCCTAGGGAACTCACTTGGATACTGAGCTATCATGGGCTACATCTGAGCAGAGGTTCTAGGTTATATCCATGAATGGTCCTTGGTTGGACTATCAGTCTCAGAAAAGACCCCTGTGCCCAGATATTTTGGTTCTGTTGCTCCCCTTGTGAAGCTCCTGTACCCTCCAGGTCTTACTATCTCCTCCTTCTTTCATAAGATTCCTTGAAATCTACCCAAAGTTTGGTTATGAGCCTCAGAATGTGCTTTGATACACTGCTCGATAGAGTCTTTCAGAGGCCTCTGTGGTAGGCTCCTGTCCTGTTTTCTATTTTCTTCTTATTCCAATGTCCATTTCATTTGTTTTTCTGGGTGAGAATTGATCATCTTATCTAGAGTCCTCCTTCTTGCTTAGCTTCCTTAGGTGTACAGATTTTAGTATGTTTATCCTATATTATATATCCAATATCCACTTATAAGTGAGTATAAATCATGTGTGTCTTTCTGTTTCTGGGATACCTCACTCAGAATGATCTTTTCTGGATCCTACTATTTGCCTGCAAATTTTATGATTACCTTGTTTTTAATTGCTGAGTAGTATTTTACTGTGTAAATATACCACAATTTCTGTATCCATTCCTCTGTTGAGAGACAGCTGGGTTGTTTCCAGGTTCTAGTTATTATGAATAAAGCTGCTACAAATACAGTTGAGCAAATGTCCCTATTGTGTACTTGAGCATATTTTGGATATATGCCTAAGAGTGGTATTGCTGGATCTTGAGGATGAGCTATTCCTACTTGTCTGAGAAATTGCTGGACTGATTTCCAAAGTGGTTATACAATTTTACATTCCTGCCATCAATGGAGGAAGATTCCCCTTTCTCTTCATCCTCTTCAGCATGTGTTGTCACTTGAATTTTTTGATCTTAGCTATTCTGATGGGCATAAGGGGAAATCTCAAGGTCGTTTTGATTCGCATTTTCCTGATGACTAAGGACATTGAGCATTTATTTAAGTGTTTCTCTGCCATTCTATATTCCTCTAATGAGAATTCTCTGTTTAGCACTGTACCCCATTTTTTAATTGGATTATTTGATTTGCTGCCGTTTAACTTTTTGCGTTCTTTATATATTCTGGATATTAGCCCTCTGTCAGGTATAGGGTTGGTGAAGATCCTTTCCCAGTATGTAGGCTGTTGTTTTGTTCTGATGACAGTGTCCTTTGTTTTACAGAAGATTTTCAGTTTCATGAGGTCCCATTTACTGATTGTTGATCTCAGAGCCTCTGCTGCTGGTGTTCTGTTCAGGAAATTGTTTTCTGGGCCAAAGAGTTCAAAGCTCTTTCCCACTTTTTCTTCTAACCGATTTAGTGTGTCTGGTATTATATTTATCTTTGATCCACTTGGACTTTAGTTTTGTGCAGGGTGATGAATATGGATCTATTTGCATTCTTCTACATGTAGACATCCAGTTTGACCAGCAGCATTTGTTGAAGATACTATCTTTTTTTCCATTGTATGGTTTTGGTTTTTGTCAAAATCAAGTATCCATAGGTGTAGGGTTTATTTCTGGGTCTTCTATTTGATTCCATTGATTCCATTCTGCTTCTATGCTAGTACCATGCAGTTTATACTACTATTGCTCTATAGTACAGCTTGAGATCAGGGATGGAAATACCTCCAGATGATCTGTTGTTGTACAGGATTGCTTTGGCAATTCCGGATTTTTTTGTTTTTCCACGTGAAGTTGAGAAATTTTCTTTCAAGGTCTGTAAAAAATTTTGTTGGCATTTTAATCAGAATTGCATTGAATCTGTAGATTGCTTTTGGCGGGATGGCCAGTTTTCACTATGTTTATCCTACTGATCCATGAGCACAGGAGATCTTTCCATCTTCTGATATCTTCAATATTTTTCTTCTGAGACTTAAAGTTTTTTTCAAACAGGTCATTCACTTACTTAATTAGAGTCACAAAAAGGTACTTTCTGTTATTAGTGGCAATTGTGAAGGGTGTTTCCCTAATTTCTTTCTCCGCCTTTTAGAGGGTTTCTTATTTTTTGAGTTAATTTTGTTTTGTATCCAGCCACTTTGCTGAAGGTGTTTATCAGTTGAAGGAGTTCTATGGTTAAATTTTTGGGGTCGCTCATGTATACTATCATATCTTCTGTGAATAATGATACTTTGACTTCTTTCTGATTTGTATCTCCTTGATATCCTTTAGTTGTCTTATTGCTCTAACTAGGACTTCAAATACTATGTTGAAGTGATACAGAGAGAGTGAGCAGCCTTCCCTTGTCCTTGATTTCAGTGGGATTGATTTAAGTTTCTCTCCATTGAGTTTGATGTTGGCTATAAGCTTGCTGTATATTACCTTTACTATGTTTAGTTATTGCCTTGTATCCCGGATCTTTCCAAGACTTTAAACATGTTGGGTGTTGGATTTTGTCAAATGCCTTTTCAGAATCTATGGAGATGAACATGCAGTTTTTCTTCTTCACTTTGTTTATACAGTGGATTACATTGATGGATTTCTGTATATTGAACCACTCCTGCATGCCTGGGATGAAGCCTATTTGGTCATGGTGGATGATATCTTTTATGTGTTTCTGGATTCGATTTGCAGGTATTTTATTGAGAATTTTTGCATCAATGTTCATAAGAGAAATAGGTCTGAAATTCTCTTTTTTTGTAGGTCTTTGTGTGGTTTACATATCAAGGTGACCGTAGCTTCATAGAATGAGTTTGGTAATGTTCCTTCTGCTTCTATTTTGTGGAATAGTTTGAAGAGAATTGGGGTTAGCTCTTCCTTGCAAGTCTGGTAGAATTCTGTGCTGAAACCATCTGGCCTGAGGCTTTTTTTGGAGGGGAGACTTTTAATGACTGCTTCTATTTCCTTGGGGGGTATAGGACTATTCAGACTATTTATGTGATCTTGACTTAATTTTTGTAGATTGGATCTGTCAAGAAAATTTTCCATTTCATTTAGATTTTCAACTTTTGTGGCATACAGGCTTTTGTAGTAAGACCTAATGATTGTTTGGATTTTCTCAGTGTCTGTTGTTATTCCCCCCTTTTCATTTCGGATTTTGCTGATTTGAATAGTTTCTATCTGCATTTTAGTTAGTTTGGCTAAGGTTTCATCTATCTTCTTGATTTTCTCAAAGAACCAGCTCTTGGTTTCATTGATTCTTTAAATTGTTTTATTTGTTTCTAATTCATTGATTTTAGCCTTGAATTTGACTATTTCCAGCTGTCTACTCCTCTTGGGTGTGTCTGCTTCTTCTTCCCCCCACCCCCCTAGGGCTTTTGGTGGACCATTAATTTGCTTGTATGAAATAGATATTTCAAATTTCTTTTTGAAGTCACTTAGTTTTATGAATTTTTCTCTTAGCACTGCTTTCGTTGTGTCCATAAGTTTGGGTATTGTGCCTTCATTTTCACTGAATTCTAAGAAGTCTTTAATTTCTTTCTTTATTTCTTCCCCAACCCAGCTGTCATTGAGTGGTGAGTTTTTCAGTTTCCATGTTGTGTAGGCTTTTTGCTATTTTTATTGTTGCAGTATAGCCTTAGTCCATGGTGGTCAGATAGGAAACAAGGGATTATTTCAATCTTCTTGTTCCTTTTGAGGCTTGCTTTGTCTCAGATACTGATCAGGGAGTTTTGTGCTAGGAGCAGCAGGCACTGTGAGCCTCTTCTGCCAAGGAGGTGGTGGCTAGACAAGGGGAAGTGCAGGGTGATTGGGTATTCACCACTCTCAGTCCCTGGAGAAGTCTCTGGGTGACCTGGATCCAAATTGGCTCAGCTCACAGGAGGTCCGTTCTTGCCCAGGAAAATTCAAAGTTGATGTTCTGGCTTTAGCTGCCCCTCCACTCACCAGTTTCGGAGTTTCAGATCCTCCGCTCCTTAGATATGGTTCGTGCTGGTTGCCGCCACCTAGGATCCCCTGATAAAATATTTTTATATTATGAATAAAAACACACAAAAAATAACATAGAAAAATATAAAAATATGTAATACATTTATTTGTGTTAATTAAGGATTTTTCCATTACAATGTCATGTTTATGATATACAGAGAATATTAAAAGGAAGAACAAAATATTCTACTATATATTATTTTTCCTTTATTTTACACACACTACTGAAAATTTGATGTTTCCCTATTACTTTCTGTATTTTATTATTCTGATTGGTTTACATGTTTTTGATCCATGGGCACTTCATTATTGAAAAATTCTCTGTGATTGGGCTACATTCTCTCCCATATTTCCTTTGTTTTAAGTTTATCAAAGCAGATGCTAAGGCTCATAACCAAACTGGGCAGAGTGGAGGGAAATGTATGAAAGAAGGGGAAGATAGAAAGACCTGGAAGAGACAGGAGCTGTACAAAAAGAGCAACAGAACCAAAATGTCTTGGTCTAGGTGTCTTTTTTGAGAGTGATACTCCAAACAAAGACCATGCATGGAGATAACCTAGAACCCCTGCATAGATGTTGACCATGGTAGCTCAGTATCCAAGTGGGTACCTGAGTAAGGAGAACAGGGACATGAACTCAGTGGTTGGCTCTTTGATCACCTCCCCCTTTTGGGGAGGCAGCCTTGCCAGGCCCCAGAGGAAGGCAAGGCAGCCAGTCCTGATGAGACCCTATAGGCTGGTGTTAGATGGAAGGGGAGGAGGACCTCCCCTATCTGTAGAATTAGAGAGGGGCATGGGAGGAGATAAGGGAGGGACAGTGGGATTGGGAGGGAATGAGAGAAGGGGGCTAAAACTGGGATACAAAGTGAATAAACTGTAATTAATATAAAAAATACAAATTAAAAAAGATTAAAACATGTATACCAATAAAGTAATTATATATGTATAGATATGTAAATAAATGTAAACAAACAGTTCAAAGTACTTAATATTTCTGTCTTTTCCTACATATAGAGTGTTTACAGGTTTCCTTCCAAGGCAATAAATAATAGTATGCATTAGAGGTGAAAACTAGGAGCAAAAGATTAATTGATGAAGTAATACCCAAAGACACATCAACAAAATGTCTTGTAAAAAAGAAAAAGAAAGGAAGAAAGAAAGAAAGAAAGAAAGAGAAGGAAGGAAGGAAGGAAGGAAGGAAGAAAGGAAGGAAGGAAGGAAGGAAGGAAGGAAGGAAGGAAGGAAGGAAGGAAGGAAGGAAGACAAACTTTTGGGAATGGAAGTTGGAGGACAGTACCGAATGAGGAGCCTAGGACATACACAAAGACTCACATTTCTTTTCTTTTTTTTTTTTTTGAAAGATTTATTTATTATTTATACAGCATTCTGCATGTTTCTACCTTTGCACCAGAAGAAGGCACCAGATCTCATTATAGATGGTTGTGAGACACCATGTCGTTGCTGGGAATTGAACTCAGGACCCTTTGAAGAACAGCCAGTATTCTTAACTTCTCCAGCCCCCAAGACTCATATTTATTTGAGAAAATTTAGACTAAGTGCATTTCTACCTCACAACTCACAGATGGAGGGGAACCAGGATTTCTGAGGGCAATAGAATTCAGAAACCTGTCTACCATCCATCCATAGCCTCAGCCAGCCTCTTCTACCCTAAAAGGACAACAGGAAATCAGCCTCTTTATAACAGGAACTCGAACAGTATCAATGCTTAGAAATGCTGTTATATCATCCTTATTTCAGCCCTAGTGTGGATTATAAAACCTGTCATCTCTGGAATTAGACTGAATATATGTTTAAAATTAAAATAAATTGCTAGTTTAATTGTCCTGCATTTTAAAATCTGTCTGGAAAGTGAAAAATTGCTTGTTTTTAGAAAACAATAGCAACAAAGGCATCATCAAAATATGAGGAGTGAGTTTGTATTTTTGCTTGTACAAAGTGCAATAAAAAAGATAAAAAGTGACTTGATTGAGGTGCTAGGCTCACTCAATATTGAATTTGACTGCTATGATGATAACACCCATAGATCAAGGCAGGGGGAATTGGAGAAACCATTCCTGCTTAATAACTGCTCATCTCTCGTGGTTATAGAATAGTAATTCAGAGGAAAGCATTCACCCAGAGGCACGTGCTCCGAGGAAAATGTCTCTATTCCACGGCCTCATCGATTTAGATGAGAAAACTAGAAGGAACCTTAGATATCACTTAGGCCAGCCTCTTACCAAATGGAGAACCTGTTTGTAAAATACTCCTGACAGCTTACCTTCCAGGGTATACTTGGTCATTTTGACTATCTGCTATATTAAATGTCAACCCTTGATTTCTTGTGTTGTTGTGCATATATATATATATATATATATATATATATATATATATATATAATATATAATTATATAATATATATATATATAATTAAAAATTACATTGTATTCCCACTCAGTAATCTTGGCCACAAACAAATAAGTTTTCAACTGAAATATTCAAGACATTTGATGAGTTCACACATAACAAAATATCTAACGTTAAGTTTACTACTATTATTCAACTTACATGAGTTAATTCCTACCTGTTATTTTTCTTTAAAAACTCCCCAGTATCCTAATCAGAATTAAAAAAGAAACAAACAAACAAACAAACAAAAACTGTCCAAATGATCAAACCAATGTTGTCAATCCCTCTAAAATTTGGATAATAAACTTTATCTTTATTTATACAATTAAGCTTCTGATTAGCTATTTTGTTTTTTTGATGTTTAATTTATTTTTTACTTATCACAATTTATTCACTTTTTATCTTAGCTGTAGCCCCTTCCCTCTTCCCTTCTCAATCCCTCCCTTCCTCCTTCTCTCTTCCCCTTCCACGCCCCTCCCATATTCCACTGATAAGGGAGGTCCTCCTCCCCTTCCATCTGACCTTAGCCTATCAGGTCACACTAGGACTGGCTGCACTGTCTTCCTCTGTGGTCTGGTAAGGTTGCTCCCCCTTCAGAGGGAGGTGATCAAAAAGCCAGCCACTGAGTTCATGTCAGAGACAGTCTCTGTTCCCCTTACTAGGGTACCCACATGGACACTGAACTGTCATGGGCTACATCTGTGCAGGTGTTGTAGGTTATCTCCATGAATGGTCCTTGGCTGGTGTATCAGTCTCAGAAAAGATTCCTAGGCCAAGATATTTTGGTTTTGTTGCTCTACTTGTGGAGCTCCTGTCCCTTAGATCTTTCTATCTCCCCCTTTTTTAATAAGTTTTCCTACACTCTGCACAAAGATTGGCTATGAGCCTCATCATCTGCTTTAATACCCTGCTGGGTAGAGTCTTTCAGAGGACCTCTGTGGTAGGCTCCTGTCCTATTCCCAGTTTTCTCCTTCTTCCAATGTCTATGCTCTTTGCCTAACCTGGAAACAACCCAGATGTCCATCAACGGAGGAATGGATACAGAAATTGTGGTATTTTTACACAATGGAATACTACTCAGCAATCAAAAGGGAGGAAATCATGAAATTTGCTGGCAAGTGGTGGGATCTAGAAAAGATCATTCTGAGTGAAGTCTCCCAGAAGGAGAAAGACAAACTTGGTATATACTCGCTTATGTAGACCTACAAGATATGATAAACATAATGAAATCTACACACCTAAAGAAGATAATCAAGAAAGCTGACACGGGCAAAGATGATCAATCCTCATTTAGAAAGACAAATGGGATGTACATTGAATGTATGACAGGAGTCTACCGCAGAAGGCATCTGACAGACTCTACGTAGCAGTGTTCCAAAGCAGACACTAAGACTCATAACCAAACCCTCGGCAGAGTGCAGGGAATCATATGAAAAAAGGGGAGTTAGTATGATATGGAAAGGATAGGAGCTCTACAAGGACCAAATATATCTGGGCACAGGGTCTTTTCTGAGACTGACACTCCACCAAGGACCATCTATGGATATAACCTAGAACTTCTGCTCGGATGTGGTCCATGGTAGCTCAATAACCAAGTAGTTTCCCAAAGTAAGGGGAACAAGGACTATTTCTAACAGGATCTCAAGGGCAGGCTCTTTGACCTCCCCCCCTCCCC
The DNA here is from genome assembly GCF_907164565.1 of Psammomys obesus. Lineage (NCBI taxonomy): Eukaryota > Metazoa > Chordata > Mammalia > Rodentia > Muridae > Psammomys > Psammomys obesus. The sequence goes on from NW_026596069.1 coordinate 7,787,684, forward strand.
CAAAGGGGAGGAGCAGTCCTGTTAGGCCACAGAGGAGGACTTTGCAGCCAGCCCTGAAGGTACCTGATAAAACAGGGTCAAATGAAAGGGGAGGAGGTCCCCCTATTAGTGGACTTGGAAAGGGGCAGGGAGGATACCAGGGAGTGTGGGGTTGGGGAGGGAATGAGGGAGCGGGATACAGCTGGGACACAGAGTTAACAAAATGTAACTAATAAAAATAAAATTTAAAAAAAAACTTAAAAAAAAATAAGAATCGAACATCTTACCCAGGGTCCTCTTTCTTGCCTAGCTTCCTTAGGTGTACACATTTTAATATAATTATCGTATATTATATGCCCAATATCCACTTAAAAGTGAGTATGTACCTTGTGCATCTTTCTGATTTTGGGATACCCCACTCAAAATTATATTTTCTGCCATTTTACTATAAATTTCGTGATTTCCTTGTTTTTAATTGCTGAGTAGTATTCCATTGTGTAAATGTACCACACATTCTCTATCCATTCCTCAAATGAGGGACATCTGGGTTGTTTCCAGATTCTGGCCTACTACAAATAAGGATGCTATGAACATGGCTGAGCAAATGTTCTTGTTGTATACTTGAGCATATTTTGGATGTATTCCTAGAAGTAATATAGCTGGATTTTCAGGTAACACCATTCCTAATTGTCTGAGAAAGTGCTGGATTGATTTCCAAAATGGTTGTACAAGTTTATATTCCCAGGAGCAATAGAAGCCTTTCTCTAAATCCTCTCCAGTATTTATTGTCACTTGTCTTTTTGATCTTAGCCATTCTGATGGGTGTAAGATGAAATCTCAAAGTCATCTTGATTTGCATTTCCTTGATTACTAAGGACATTGAGCATTTCTTTTTTTTTTAATTTTTTTCTTTATTAATTACACCTTATTCTCATGAGAAGTTCATGATTTAGTTTTTCTTTATGCCTGAATGGTATTCTTTGTTATACATGTACAATTTTTTCATTACTCATTTGTCAGTTTAAGAAGATTTAGGTTGTTTCCACATACTAGCTATTAAGAATAGATTAACAATGAACATGGCTAAACAAGTATCCATGGAATTGTATATTTTTCCTTTGAGCATATGCCAAGGAATTGAATAGTAGGTCATATGGTGAATTTACTTTTAGATTTTTGAGGATTTTCTGCATTGATTTCCACACAGGCTGAACCTTTTCAGTCCCACTAACAATGAATGAGGTTTCCCTTTCCTCACAGGCAGGCCTATATATATTGTTACTTGACTTTTTGGAACGTCATCATTCTGACTGAGGTAATCTCAAAGATTTTGGTTTCTCTGTGTAGCCTTAGCTGTCCAGGATCCACATTTTAGACCAGGCTGACCTTGAACTCATGGAGATCTGCCTGCCTTTGCCTCACCAAGTGCTGGAATTGCAGGAGTGTGCCACTGTGCCTGGTGTTCAAAGACCTTTTGATTTATATTTCTCCAATCACTGAGGACAATGAACATTTTTTTAATTCTTTATTAATTACACTTTATTCACTTTGTATCCCCCCTGTGGTTCCCTCCTTCCTCTAGTCCCAATCCCTCCCTTCCTCCACCCTCTGCATGCATGCCCCTCCCCAAGTCCACTGATAGAGAAGGTCTTCTTTTCCTTCCTTCTGATCCTAGTCAATTAGGTCTCATCAGGAGTGGCTGCATTGTCTTCTTCTGTGGCCTGGTAAGGCTGCTTCCCCCTCAGGGGGAGGTAATTAAAGAGCAGGCCAATCACTTCGTATCAGAGACAGTCCCTGTTCCTATTACAATGGAACCCACTTGGATACTGAACTGCCAGGGGCTACATCTGTGCAGGAGTCTTAGGTTATCTCCATGCATAGTCCTTAGTTGGAATATCAGTCTCAGAAAAGAACCCTGTGCTCAGATTTTTTTTGGTTCTGTTGCTCTCCTTGTGGAGTTCCTGTTCTCTCCAGATCTTACTGTTTCCCACTTCTTTCCTAAGATTCCCTGCACTCTACCCAAAGGTTGCCCATAAGTTTCAGCATCTGCATTGATAGTATACAGGGCAGAGACTTTCAGAGGCCCTCTGTGTCAGGCTCGTGACTTGTTCCCTCTTTTCTTCTTCTTCTGATGTCCATCCTCTTTGCCTTTCTGGATAGGAATTGAGCATTTTAGCAAGAGTCCTCCCTCTTGATAAGTTTCTTTAGATGTACAGATTTTAGTAGGTTTATCAGATAGAGCATTTCTTTGAATGTTTCTCTGCCATTCAATATTCCACTGTTGAGAATTCTCTGTTTAGCTCTGTACCCCATATTTAAATTGGATTACTTGATTTGTTGCTGTTTAACTTCTTGAATTCTTTATATAATATGGATATTAGCCCTCTGTCAGATATAGGTTTGTTGATGATTCTTTCCCTCTCGGTAGCCTGTTGTTTTGTTCTGATAACAGTGTCTGATTAGCTATTTTGAAAGTCAAACCATGTTACAGTCTATTCTGATTTTGGAGTCATAGAACCTTTAAAAATATCAAGAAATACCATTTAATATAAGGTCAATGCCCAAAGTTACACTTATTAACTTACCTTGTCAGTGTGGGACATCATTCTAGAACTTTTGCTTTGCAGAAATTGCTGACATAATGATTAAGCTTGTCATGTGACTATAAAAATATGGAGAATCAATAATAATTTATTTCCCACATATTGTTATACTAACTTCTGTGAAGCAGGAGAGTTCTATGACAATGCTCATTTGTTGTCATCCTATGTCCCCAGCTGTGGATGATGATGCAGATGGCATCTGATATCTTTATAAAGATATAACACAGCCTTGGGCTCCCTTCAGGTTCTTATACTTATGCTTTAAGGAATATATATCCAATACCCTTGACATTACTCAAATGTTAAACATGCATTTGTCTCTTTATCTTCAACGTATTTTATTGAAATTCTTGCATGCAATGTCGTAATATTGGTAATAAAACTTACTGTATTTTTAGTGAGTTTTTAGCATTGTTTAATAAATTAGTTTTTAGCATTTTTTCTTATATATCACATCGCTTTTCTTTGACTTTGTTCAAAGGGATTATTTAATAATTAATTGACAATTTTAATGGCAATAGGGGTTCAACATCAGAGTAGTAATTTTCAGCATGTACTGTTATCCACTATCTGTGAATGTTTGTGTCATTAGTTTCAGTTGTCAAATTAACACACTTGAAAAAAGTAACTTCAGCTGAGGAATTGCTTCTATCTGAGTGGCCTGTGGCAATGTCAGTGGGACTTTTTAATATTTTAAAAGTTATTTGAAATTTTAGTATGATTATATCCTTTCCTCATCCCTTTTCCTCCCTCCAAACCCTTCCATGACCGACCTTCAACTTCTTTAAAATTTATACTGTTTTCTTTTGTAATTGTTTTTTGCATACACATATCCCAAAATCTACAGAGTGTAGTCCATACCCCTCATCAAAAGATCTTCAGAGAAAATTACAACCAATCAAAATGCAGAGTTGTAGAGCCCATTCCCAGTGAATACATCTAAGGCTCATATGGAAAAGAAAGGTCAAAAGATTATAAGAGTCAGTGGGGCTTTTTACATTGCTTAATTGAATTAGAAGAGCTCAACCCACTTTGAGCAGTGCCACCCCTGAGCAGTGGTCCTGGTTTTTACAGGAAAGATGTTGAGAAAGCCAGAGGATCAAAGCTAGTAAGCAGCATTCACCCATTACCTCTGCTTCAGTACCTGCCTTCAGGTGCCTTACCCTGATGAGGTACTGTAATCCTATAAATGAAGTAAACCCTTTCCTTCCAGGTTTGTTATAGTCAGACTTTTAATATACCAAATGAGCAAGAACAACATGGGTGTCTACTATCTTAATATCTTAACCTTTGGGGCTGGAGAGATGGCTCAGCACTTAAGAGTAATGGCTGCTCTTCCAGAGGACATGAGTTCAATTCCTGGCAACCACATGGTGACCCACAACCATCTATAATGAGATCTTTTGGGGCGCAGGTATGTATGCAGATAGAGCACTCATATACATAACATAAATAAATCTTTTTTAAAAAATTTAACCTTTTCGGCTATAGTTTCAATGATTACTTGAAATTCATACATGATGCTGAAATTATATTTTTAAGACTTTTGAAAACTTAAAAAACAAGACAAAACAAAACCAAAACTCCTTTCTTTCTATAACATCTTGGACATTATTATGCTGTAATTATTTTTGTTTTGTTTTGTTTTGTTTTGTTTTGAAGACAAGGTTCTGTGTAATCATCCTGCTGTTGTGGAACTTGCTTTGTAGACCAGGCTGGCCTTAAACTCATAGAGATCCACCTGCCTCTGCCTCTCCAATGCTGGGATTAAAGATAAGAACCACCACGTCTGGCTTTATTATGCTGTAATTTTTTAAATTTTATTTTATTAATTACACTTTATTCACTTTGTATGCCCCCAAAAGCCCCTTCCTCCACCCCTCTTGGTCCCACCCTCCCTCCCCTTTCTTCACACATGCCCCTCCCCAAGTCCACTGATAGGGGAGGTCCTCCTCTCCTTCCTTCTGATCTTAGTCTATCAGATCACATCAGGAGTGGCTTATGCTGTAATTTTTAAGCTTACTGTTTTCCCCTTTCTAGTTTCAATGACCATTTTTTGCTTTTTAGTAATATGGATGGTAAGTTAGCTATTTCCTATTGCTCAGGTGACAATGTGTCACCAAAAAGGGTGATCTACTGTCTTTTTATCATTTAAAAGATAATGAAAAAAGATGTTCCTTGCTTTTCAGGTTCTGTTGCTGAGGATGGGAATCTGCTTGGGAGCACCAGAGGATGGCTGGCCAGCTAGTTATTTTTGAAGGCCATGTCTTTTCTTTTGTTTTTTTTTTCCTTTATTTTTCATTTGTTCCTTTGTTTTTTCTCTTTCTTCTTCTTTTCTTCCTTCCTTCTTTTGTTCCTTCCTTCCTATTTGTCTTCCTTTTTTTCTTTTGGAATGACATTATCATTTTTATTGAAATTTCATCTTTCATATTCTGTTTCCTCTCCTTGAACTCCTCCAGATTTTTCTACTCCCCCACTTCCATGCCCCTCTCTCTTTAGAAAACAAATTGACAACCAACCAACCAACAATCCAAACAAAGAAAAGACAGTACTAAAGAAGAAAAACCCAAGAAACATGCCCATACAAACACACACACACACACACACACACACACACACACACACACACACACAC
>NW_026596069.1:7792910-7801619 GCF_907164565.1 Psammomys obesus
CACACACACACACACACACACACACACACACACACACACACACACACGTAAAAGACCAATAAGAAAAAAGGGCCCAAACAGAAAAATAGGAGTCAAAACAAGTGTACAAAATTACTGTGGAGTTCATTTTGTGTTGGCCCTCTACTGTTCGTCATGAGGCCTACACCTTAGTAGAGGATCCACTGAAAACATTATTAACATTTTCTTTGCAATTGATTGTCAGTTGCAGTTAGATGTTTAGTGAGAGGTAAGAGGCTATTCAGCACTGGTCTCCATCTGGCTGAAATCTGTGCAGGCTTTATGCATGCTGTCAGTTTCTGTGAGCTCATATATGTGTCAATCCTATTGTGTCCAGAAGGCATTATTTCTTTGGAGTAATCCATTATTTCTGGCTCTTACAATCTTTCCTCCACTTCTTCCTCATTGATTTCTGAGCCCTGAGGAGAGAGATTTGATGAAGACCTCCGATTTAGGACTGAATGCTCCAAACTCTCTCACTCTCTGTACTTTGTCCAGTTGTGTGTTAAAGTATAATTTATGAGACACCTTTTTAGCTATAAATTTCATAATCTCAATTCAAGTCAAAAAATTCAGTGGAATTTGCTCTCTGCATTAAGATGCAATAAGGATGAGGAAATATACAATATAAATTAAATTATTAAAATTTTTGTATTGATTCAAGTTAAATTTATGTTTGTATTACTTTGGAGCTAACAAAAGTTTACTAAAAATTATTTATCCAGTTTTAATTTGCTTTTATAAATGTACCTATCAAATTTTGAACTTATGCCTGTGGCTCACATTATATTTCTATTATATTTCAAAATAAAAGCTTCTACTAAATCAGTTAGATAGACCTACAAATATTTCCTTTCTTAGACCTCACTAGGCTCATTTACAATTTCTATCCTTCTTACTCCAAGACCTTGGTGAGTTCACAAGTACCAGAATTCTAAGAGAAAAAAATTGGCACCTACCCACGCACCAACCCCCGTCAGCACAGTCATACCTATCATTGTCAGCAGCTTCATGTAAGTTCATACAGACCACATATGAATCTCAAAATTGTGAACCATTAATATAGCAGAAAGTCTTCATTCTTGCTAGTGTGTCTTCTCAGTAAAAAGAAGTATGGAATTCTACATCAGCAACTAAAGGCCATTTAAATCTCACCAAAATAATTATACTTTCCATTTGCAAAATAAAACATTGAATCTGCTTGTTATGTACTTATTAGCAAATAATGATAAATGAATGCCTAAGTAATACTACAATTTCTTCCATACTATTATAACATTAAATATGATTTACCTAATAACAAACTCCTAAGAAAAAAATCATGATAAAAGTACATGAAAAGAAAGTATCAGAAATATTTAAGACATTGAATTCATATTAGCACAAGCCCTATGGTTGAACATTGCTCTCATTTACTTCTAATGATATAAGATAGGTAATAATTTTATAGATGGGGAAACTGGCTTAAAGGGTCAAATGCTATCATCAAAGTCATCCAGAAGTAATTGGAACAGAGATAGGAACTCAGGTCTTTTTGCCACATAACCTGAGATTTCAGCCATGTTCAACAAATAACAAAAATAAATCTCAAAAATTATTTCTTTTTGGTTATCAGTCATTACTATCCTAACCTACATCCAAATGGTCTTTCAGGATATAAATTTATTAACATTATCCTAACTTATGTAGAATGCAGGATAATATTATATTGTTGTATTGCTCTTTTAGCCATTTGGTTAATAGCAAGTACATTATATTCATATGTTTCTCTCTTAGTTCTCTTAGTCAGGGTTTCTACTGCTGTGGTAAACACCATGAACAAAAGTAACTTGGGGAGGAAAGGGTGTGTTTCAGCTCACACCTCTCAGGTCCCACTCAGTCACAGAGGGAAGTATTGACAGAAACTTTAGGCAGAAACCTAGAGGCAGGAACTAAAACATAGGCTATGGAGGAGTGCATTGACTGGCTTTCTCTGCACGGCTTGTTCATCTTGCTTTGTTTTGCCGTCTAGGACACAGGGGTGTCACCGTCTTCAGTGGGCTGAACCCTCCCATATCAGTCATTAAACAACAAAATGGCTCACAGACTTAACTAAAGACAATCTGATGGAGGTATTTTCCTGACTTTCTCCTTCCTAGATAAGTCCAACTTGTGTCAATTTGACCAAAAATCTAGGCAGAACAGTTATGAAAAACATGTGGAGTGACGGACAGTAAGTACAGGTCACCTTGCCAATATGATATCTCTTCCAAAAGCGACATCACTGTCTACCATATACAGACATAAAGAAGACAAAGGAGTTCAAATCACACCTAATTGGCACACTTAAAGCCTAGTGCCTTTGAAACTTAGCTCAGGCCCATCTTCCCTAGTAACACCTACCTATATATGTATTTTTTACAACAAAATCCCAGACCACTCATTGCATCACAAAGCAAAATAAAAAGGGGAAAGATTTGTAGGAAGGAGGGGACCTGATAGAGGTAACCATGTGTTCGGTACATTATCTCACATACCCCTGTCCTACTCTAGCTTCTGTATATAACTCTATGAGATTACCTTCATGATCACACATAACTCGATTTTCTTAGCTCTTCATTCTCTACCGGGTACAAAGGGTGCTGAAAAACTGGATCCCACAATGTTTTAGTAAGACAACTGTTTCCCCATCTTTCCTTTGACTGAACCCTTTGGATAGGCTGCCTGAGTTTCTGGGTGCTGCCATGTTACTTAACGACCTGGAAGAATAGCATTTATATTCACAGTATTCATGTGGATTTCACAGGTAAGGAAGTTAGATTTAAACCTCTTGCAGTCATATTATGCGAGATGACCTTGGAAGCTAATTGTATGTTGATTAAAGGGGCCCCAACAATTCTGCCATGGAGGCACCTTAGTAGTGTTTTAAATGTGTGTACAGAAGGGGTTAAAGCTACACAGAAAGGAGAAGAGCCTGGGGGGAGAAACACTGCAGGTGTGTAGTTAACAAGGAGCTAATTGGGGAACCAGGCAGGAGAAGAGGCAAGCACAAAGCTGGTCAGCAGGCTCGTATGGAATTCCAGCAGTTAGCTGGTGCCAGCCCTGGAGGAGTTGAAATAAAGACAAGTTGATCTGGAGTCTGTTTTTGCTGTGATCTTTGCTAGAAACTGCAAATTGGGACTTGACAGCTTTTCTCACCGCCTGTTGCTTTATTTCAGGTGGTATTGTTTTTGAAGGAGCTCAGAGCTGACATTCTGGATTTGAAGCTTTGGAGCCTTGCATCCAGACAGCGGTATGTGTCAGCTTTTCAAGGCACGTTGCTCTTTCTTCTCCTCCTAATGATCTACTGTGACTGAGGCAGTAGCAGGTAACATGAATGTTGGCCCACCATACTGGAGACTGAATTTTAATCCTAAACGTGTACCCCAAACACTAGCACTATGAAGCTATCTTAACAGCTGTGCCTACTGCTTTCCTATCCATAAATAAAATGAGATAGTTGGCTTTTTCTTCTAAATTTCTTTTAGACAGAATGATTTTGTTTTGTTTCAGTTGTGAAATTGACTATATAAGTCTTTATTGTATTGTGACTAAGTGATTAAAAATAAATTGGTGATATGGAGAATACTCAGAAAGTAGAAAATGTTTAAATTTACCATCATCAAAATGTAGGGACAGGTCCTTCTGGGTATCTTGTATGCGTCCAGAAGGCAGATGGCGGTCTCACAGGGACACTTTCTGGTCAGAATCATTATGCCATCTTGTTGTGCAAGAGAGTTTTCTTAGAGAAACACAACCCACACATCTACATACCCTGGAAAGGGAGCACATAACAGTTCAAAGTGGCAATGTTAGGAAACATGAGAATGTTGGGAAACGTGTGCCTGCGCGCCTGTGAAGGTTACACTCGGGTTCACAAATCACACCATGAGATAGGTTCCATGTGGAGGTTTATTAGGGGAAGGGGGTTGCAGAAAGAGGGAGAGAGAGGAAGAGGAAAAGAGAGAGAGTAAGAGGGGGGGCTCCAGGAGTTCTTATAGGGTGACCCAGGGCATGCGCAGGTAATTACAGGTGGTCTGGGTGTCTCCACAAATGCCTGATAACCGGTTTGTCAGGTCCCTTGGGGCTGGCCATAGAGGTGCCTGCTTACTCATCCCAACAGGCAATTTTACCAAAGTTCAACTTGGTGAACCATTGACTTTACTAAGAGGAATATGGATGAGGGTTTACTCACAGGAGGAGGAATGTCTCAAAAGCAGCTGAATCACCCAAAAGCCCAACCCCAGTGTGGGTGGCTTTTGAAACCTGTTGCCCCGGGGCTCTCTTCACAACTTGCAGGCAGCCATTCATGTCTGACAATCTCTATTTTTTTATTATTATTCTTTATTAATTACACTTTATTCACTTTGTGTCCCCCCTATGGTTCCCTCCCTCCTCCAGTCCCAATCCCTCCCTTCCTCCACCCTTTGCATGCATGCCCCTCCTAAGTCCACTGATAGGAGAGGACTTCTTTTCCTTCCTTCTGATCCTAGTCAATTAGGTCTCATCAGGAGTGGCTGCATTGTCTTCTTCTGTCCCTGGTAATGCTGCTTCCCCCTCAGGAGGAGGTAATTAAAGAGCAGGCCAATCAGTTCATGTCAGAGATAGTCCCTGTTCCTATTACAATGGAACCCACTTGGACACTGAACTGCCGTGGGCTACATCTGTGCAGGGGTCTTAGGTTATCTCCATGCATAGTCCTTGGTTGGAGTCTTTTAATCAAGTCTACTTGCCCAGGAGTTGTTTAAAGCTTCTACGTAAAACTGTGAAGGGAACTTCAAGACTGTTGAAAGTTTCAGATTTTCTAGACATGCAATCATTATTTGTGTTCTGTATCTTTGAGCCTCCCTCTCCTTCTTTGGTGACTATTTTAATTTGAAAGAAACTATTAAGTAGCACTCCTTCAAGTTTCTCGGTTAACATTCAGTCCTGGTGATGGTTTTGGGGGGATGGATAGGTCTTGATTGGAGTCTCATGAGTAAATCAGCTTCAGGAGAGGCCTAAGAAGAAGGGGGTCACCCACGACCCAAAATCAAGGCCTTACTAGATTCAAAGCTGCTATTAGACTTCTCAGCCTTCAGAATTGCCAGAGGTTGACTTCTACTCATTATGTATGGAACTGAGGGTGTTTTATTATCTCTGCCTGAAGACTGAGGAAGGACAGCCCTGCAATGAATGAGTAAGCCTTTACAAGGAGTGGGCTGTGAAGTGACAGCTTGGACAATTATCTTGGGTGATGACTCAGACTTGACTATGCTTCTTTTGAGGAGGGAATTCATGCAAGAAGCTGGTCAAACTAAAAGGCAGATCAGAGAAAGGGTAATAAAACCAGAGTCTTAGAACTAGTCTCCTTTCCTGCATTTTCTCCTTGTTCCCAGGTTCCTTTCTTTTTTCTGTGTAGTATATGGTGTCTTTGAATTCCTGAATCCAACTAACATGTTCTAGGATTCCGATATATGCCTCTGTAGCTGGTTTCTAGAGTGCTGGAGGCTGAACTTGAACCCTGAGCTTTCTATGTGCTGAGCAAGCCCTATACCATCTGAGCTATATCCCTAAATGAAAATTTCCCTTAAAGTCAGCTTGTAGCTATTCTGGGAAAACAAAGAACTTCTAATGAATCTGAAGACATTTTTTAAGTGTGTCCTCCATGTTGTGTAACATATACTATTACAGATTCAAACTATGCCCAAAGGATTGTGTTTTAAAGCATCCATTTATCCTGGAAGAGCCCATCAGTGAGAGATGTTTTTGTCCTGAGCATCTTGACCTAAACACCAATCTAACACTCTGAGGAAAAAAATACATATATTTGCATGCAATAATGAGGCACTGTGAGAATGTAAACTGGCAATGTGGAGAAAGCAGGCCTCTAAAGGACATGCCTTTGAAGAGTGTCTTCTTCACCTTGCCCTTCTCATCCTCACCTCTGCTGTTATGATGTAAGCAGTTCTGCCTTACTATGCTTTTTATGCCATGATGTCTAGCCTGACCTCAGTCCCTAGGTGAGAGGACCAAGTTGCTACAAACCCAATTCTCCAAAATTGTCAAGCAAATCTATTTTTCTGTTAATTTGTTTCTCAGTTACTTGTCAGTGATGAAAAACATGACTGCTACATCTATGACTACTTTCTCAGCAATTGTCTCCTTTTTAAAAAAAAATTAATAAAGTAAACAATTAAAAGAGGGAAAAGCCTATGGGCAAAAAGAAAGAAAAAGAAAATTTGCACACAAAAGGGAACTTTGTACACTCTGAGGTGCTTAGTTTTGACTTTAGGATATACACTTCAATTTCTCTGAGCTAAAATGAATGGGCTGAAAAGGAAAAGCTGATTCAACAATTTGATGCTGCAGCATGGTGAGTCCTTGTTAGGTTACTTTTCAACACAAACACCAAAGGACCTGTCCCACCCATGATAATGGCAAATGGCGATTCTCCTGAAGCTGGACACCCATGAAGAACAATGCATGCAGTGAGATGCCAGTTCCTTCGCAGATTTCATTCGTTTTTCTCAAATGGTCAGCTCAGGGATGTGGACATAGGAAAATCATAGGCTGTGACACTACGAGAGTCTAATGCACAGCCCACAGGTGGGGGTAGCACAGTCCTTATGGCTCCTGAAGAGCAGAAGAGACACTGCTGACATGCAATAAGGATCTGACAACCATGGAACCTCCGCAGACTGTACACTCATATACAAAAAGTATCTAAAGAGCTGTAATTTTCCTTCCATTACTAGAGTTCTGCAGTGCTTAATAAGAAGTAACATTTTTCTACATGGTGATATGATATGACAGTTTGGAAAGAAGGAAGGAAAGAAACTTTTAAAGCTGGATTAATGGAATGCAAATTGAAGCCATATGACTTTTATTTTAAAGACCTTGCCTCACTTTTACTGATTTTTCTCAAGAACCAAATCACAATTCTTCAATAATTGGTTAAATCAGAATCTTAATGCCTGGTGTGTCTTTCTCCACCTACCTCCATTCAAATTTTAACTCATGAGAAAGAAAGGACATTTTAATGAAGCTTAAAATTAAACTCAAACATCAGGTTCTATAGTTTGAAGATGTTTTAACCATTTTGACAACAGCTGTAGGAGTGCTTAAGTAATTCTTTGTGATTTGTGACTTCTTTAGATTAAGCTTTGAAAAGTTCAGGTTCTGGGAGAGCACTAACTGGGAATGATGTGGGCCTCTTAAATATCAAAGCTCATCTCCAGTGATATGCTTTCTTCAACAAGATCATGGCTCCTTCAACAAGGCCACAGTTCCTTTATCAAGGTCACACTTCCTAACCCTTCCCAAACAGTTCCACCATCTGAGGATAAAGCATACAAATATATGAGTCTAAGGGGTAATTTTTCTTCAATCCAGCACAAATACTTGTATATACAGAGGAAAGAGAGAAAGAGAGAGATAGAGAGAAAGAAACAGAGAGAGAAAGAGAGAGAGAGAAAGAGACACAGAGAGACACACAGAGAGAGACAGAAAAAGACAGATACAGAGAGACAGAGACAGAGTGAGAAAAACGAATCAACCTATAACATAATGGTAGCTTTTACCAAAGTGAAACTTAAAAAACATTTTTTTAAATTAACCAAGCCAGTTGTTGAATTCCAAAAATAATGAGTGGCAGACATTTTCACTGGTAGAAAAGGAAGCAAAAGGAAAGAGGAAAATCCACTCAGCATTTCAGGATGTTAGAGTAGCACAGAGTAGACAGTCACTCTAGCACACCTTGATTATGCATAAAATTAGAAGGGTGGAGGCAAAAGCAGGTGTCTTCAGACACAGGATTGCCTTCTTACTGAGTTCATGACTATGTCTTTAACCTGCTCTTTCTTTCTCTCTTTCTCCCCGGCCTCTATTTCTTTCTTATGGCAGTTGTTTCAACATGTAAGCTCTCAGCTACTGCTCCAGTGTAACACCTGTCTGCCTCCGAACATGCTACCTGTAATGATGGTCATTCAGAGGACACACCCTCTGAACCATAAGCTTAAATGCTCTTTTACAAGTTTCTTAGACATGGTGTCTCTTCACAATAGAAAATAAAACTAAGACAGTTTTAAAACATACATCGAAACAGGACCTTCTGAAGCTACTATTAGAGCAGATTTTAGGCATGAATATAAGTTGTGAGCCATTGATAGTGATATATTGCTGACAATTCATGATTTAATGGTTTCTCATTTCAGCTGATACCCTTACTTCTCAGGTTCATTTATATAACTAAGTGGAAAAGACTCTAAAAAGCAGGAATCCCAAGGATAGTGGAAAGACCACATGAACTGGAGAATGATGTCTCTACTGCTTTACACTGAGAAAATAAGATGTGGTGTTCAAAGGGCAATGGCACAATGTGCTGCTGGGTAATCTGACAAAAAAAAAAAAAAAAAAAGAGGGACTCCAGTGCATACTGAAATAAGAAGTGTGCTATTCTAAGAACATCATGGCTTTTACCCACAGTTCACTTCCAGTCAATCCCTGTTGCACTCCCCTAAACAAAGAGAGCACTAAAGCAGCCTTTGAAGAGATTTATTTCAGGCCTTGAAGCAGAGTTTTCTAAGCCTTTAAGCTTTCTCTATTTTCTTTCCTTCCTTCCTTCTTTCCTTCCTTCCTTCTTTCTTTCCTTCCTTCCTTCCTTCCTTCCTTCCTTCCTTCCTTCCTTCCTTC
>NW_026596069.1:7801629-7834870 GCF_907164565.1 Psammomys obesus
TTCCTTCCTTCCTTCCTTCCTTCCTTCCTTCCTTCCTTCCTTCCTTCCTTCCTTCTTCCTTTCATTCTTTCTTTCCTTCTTCTTCTTCCTCTTTTTTGTCCTACTCCTTCTCTTCCTCTTCCCCTCTCCTCTGCCTCTTTATCCTCCTCCTCTTCTCCTCCTAGGCCATACATCTCACTCACTTAACTCATGTTTTCTATTTCCAAGTTTCTTTTTCTGATGAAGCCTTGCCACCATGAATGAAACATTCATTCTGTGAGATCAGACTCCATAATTTTCTAAAATTCTATTTATATTTCTTATCGAGTGCTGTGGATCTACCTCTCTCTGTCTTACTCTTTTTCTCTGTTTCTGAGTGTTAGGTCTTTCATTTTCAAATACTTCTAGTTGTTCATGGTGCTAGGTTTGGAGAGGAATTCTGTGCCATCATTTTTGTTTTTGTATTATTTTGTATGTACTTTGATTAAGGGTAACAGAGAACAGAAATGTTGGATCTAAATATATTTAACATTTTGAATTTACATTGCCTATCCTTCCTCTCACAAAGTGTATATTATTTAAATTTTAATTTTACATGTTTGTTAACAAGCCTTAATTCAAACTAGTTTCCCTTGATTTTCATGTTGGCTCAGACAATTTATGATTGAGCCTCTAATTCAGAGTCTACGTCTGATGGGCTTATGATATTTCAAACTTATTTTCCTTCCTGAAATTTGTTGTTCCAGAAATCATAAAACATGTCAGAAGGAAGGAAGGAGTAAGAATCTTTTGATGTTAGTCAGTCAAATCTCAGTTAAATCTTAGCTGTTTTCTAATACAGGCAAGTAGCAGCAGAACCAGCTCCAATCTAAAACTATCAATTCCTCAAAGTAAAATAGTGGAGATTAAGCACAATTCTGCTAACATACTACAGTAAAGTTCACTCCACTGCTTTAAAATTGTTTATCATTTGAGATTTTAATATAGTAACATCATTTCTTCCTCTTCTTTATTTCCTCCAAACAATCTTGTAGATGCATCCTTGCTCTGAATCTAACTCATGGCTTCTTTTTCATAATTTGTATATATATGTGCATATGTATATATACATATATACAAATTATGTGTATATATATGTGGGAGTGTAACACAAATAGTCAGATCTGAAGACATATATGTACAAGATCACTTGAATTTTAACCTGTGTAAACTGTGTTCCATTGAGAGCATGCATTTGGACTCTTCTAATGAAAGTTCCATAGACTAGCCATCAAAAACAACAATCATGCTCAGATTTGTGGGCTGAGGTGTAAGAGATTATAGCAGATGCCTGCCTGGTTAGGCATTTCTTCTGGTTCACACATATATCTTCTCTGTGATGAAGAGACATTTCGCTGGTAAAGAGTACATACTGTCCTTGCCAAGGACCCAAGTTTAGTTCCCAGAACCTAAGTCAGATAGCTCACAACCACCTGTAACTCTAGCTCCAGGGCATTTGATGCTCTCTTGGGAATTTTTGAGGTATTTGTACTCATGGGCACATAGCATAGCACCATCCTCCTATGCATACATATATACAAAATTAAAAAATATTTTTAAAGTCAATCTTCTCATTGTCTTCTCACAGCAAATGAGAGAAGACCATTATCTTGGGTCTCTGGTACAGAAGCACTCATTCCATGCAGAAGGATGGAACAAAATCATCTCATAAAGTCCCCTCCTCCTAACAAAATCCTACTGAATTCATGATCTCAGCAGAATTATTTGAAGAGAACAGCCATGTTCAGTTTGTAGTATGCACCAACAGTTAACATCTTCAGTTTGCCGTGAAGACAGAGACTACACATGTAGTAGCGTGTGCTTTTTTCTCCCATCCCCAAGCTCCCAGAATTATGACCCATGAGATTCAAAATATATTCACATATCCTTAGGCCAAATTGCTATGCTCTTCCCTGACTAGCTCATAGCTTAAAGTAGCCCATTTAGTCTGCCACATGCTGGTTACCTCTGCTCAGGTACCATGCATCTGTCTTCCTTATAGCTTCCTGCAATATTCTTCCTATCCTGGCTCATTCCTAGGAACCTTTCTGCCTGCCAGATGTCCCACCTTCCATTATAGGCCACAGGTGTTTCTTTTTTGGTTGTTTCTTTGTGTTTTTTTTTAATTGACAGGTAGTACATCCATGTAATAATACAATATTCTTTATACAAAAAACTCAGACCACTTCATCAATTCAGAATCTTTAACTAAGAACCTTCAGATCAGCTCTTGGTAAGACAAAGCAGCAACAAATCTGAAATCAGAAATAATTTGTTCTAGTTGTAAGTGAGATCTTCTGGTCAGATAACCATTGATATTACCTTGAAAATCAGCCAGGTGCAAGGAACAAAACTCATTCCAAAACTTACAGACTAAAAGCCTGTATCCAAAGCATGTGATTTGTTCAAATCTCTAACCTATTGCTTACAAGTGTGTAGCTCACAAGAAATCTGCAGTTCCAAAGAACATATTCTCAAAACAAGTATAGAGTCCCAGCATCAGCCAGTCAAAGCTAACAAGAGAGACTGCTAACCAAACCCAAGATTCAAGGAAGGGTGTGGGAGGATTGAACACAGCTTGTGAGATGTGGCTTGAATGTCTGGATAATCTCCTACATCCCGAGAGGAAGGTTTGGAAGGTCAGTATGACTTTCAGTAGAGTGGTATATTTCATGCAGCAAATAGATGAAGACTGTCAGAAAATAGCAGTGAGGAAATTTTTGTATGCTCATACTTGGAGCAGTGTTCTTTTTGTCTTTAAAGTTTTCATGTTTATATTTGTTAAATGATGCACACTGGTAGGCTTATACAGTAATTCTGCCAGAACACAAAATATGGTCTCTGATAAATTAAAACAATAAGTTTTCATTTGTGTAAGCATGTGTGTGTGTGTGTGTGTGTGTATGTGTGTCTATTTGGCATAGGTCCACTTCTATTTGCCAAGTGTATGTTATAACTTTTAACTTAAAGCAAAGTTTGGATCTTTCTCATCAAATTGAATACTGTTCTTTTTTGTTGATGTTGTTGACATATTGCATACAAAAAATAAAGGATTTTGAGTTTTATTCACTTAAACTCCAGTTTTTAATTTTCTATTTTTTAGAAGTGCTTTTGTTCTGTATTCTTAAACCAAACACAGCTGATTGATGATACATCCTTGAAAGGCATTGGGAGAAGGCTTCTAAAATTAATAGTGTAAGCCAAGTTTACAAACTGCCAAGCTTTGAAGTAAAAATTAGTGTGTCATTCTTTCTGGAGAGAGCAGACACACATTTGACTACCAGTTCATAGAAATGTCTTAAGGCAAAATACATTTTTGATGTTTGAGTACAAAAAGGAAACAAATATTTTCTTCTCATTTCGTAAGTTCAAACAAATATATATGCATACTCCCCCCAACTAGAAGACTATTCTATGAACAAATAATGTAATATTCTAAGAAATCAATGGCTATGATGATTATAGAATGGTAAAATTTTAAATTCTACTTGAAAGAAACAGTGAATAGTTACCTCTCAGCACACAGAAAGTCAGGAATCCAGGATCCTCTTTGGTTAACAGTGTAATCAGTTGCTAAAATAACCATGAAAAATGATAATGAAGTATTTACATATAAACCAACCTAAACAGAATAAGTACAATGCTACTACTATGTGACGTTTCTTATATTGTTTTTTTAGTACACAATAACAAGAAAGAAAATCAGTATAGATAAGTTTTTAAAAATATTTTCTGCTTATTTTTGGTTATGCCTTCAGATGTGAAACCTCAAGATAAGATGGTTAGCTGTTGACCTGCATAACCAATGACAGCCAGGGAGAAGAGATCTGAGAAGAGTATGTTTACTTCTTTGCATTGTGAATGAAAAAAAAAAAAAAAAAACAATAATGCAACTGAGATTTGATGGTGAGTTAGAGAAAGGCCTTCAGAAAAATCTAGCTAAGATGGTAAATCTAGTCAGTATTGGCTTTGTTTTCTAACTAAAATTTCAATATTACTAAGAATTCTAACAGTGAGCACTAGAAAATGGTCAGTGGTTAAGAGCACTTGCTGTTCTTACAGAAGACCAAAGTTTAGTGCTGAGTGTGCATGTTAGGTGGCTTGCAACCACTGACTCCAGCTCTGGTGGATTTGGCACCCTATTTGTCCGTTGCAGTCAGTTGCACTCGCATGTACACAATCACACAAATACATTCAGAAAGAGGCACATATTATTTATTTATTTAGTTAGTTACAGTTTATTCACTTTGTGTCCCAGCAGTAGCGCCCTCCCTCTGCCCCTCCCAATTCTACCCAATTCCCTCCCTTTCTCCTCCAATATCCCTCCAAAAGTCCATTGAGAGGGGAAATCATCCTCCCCCTCCCTCTGACACTAGCCTATCAGGCCTCATCAGGACTGGCTGCATTCTCTTTCTCTGTAGCCTGGTAAGGCTGCTCCCCAATCAGGGGGAGGTGATCAAAGAGCCAGCCATTGAGTTCATGTCAGAGACAGTTCCTGTCCCCATTACTAAGGAACCCACTTGGACACTGAACTGCCATGGGCTACATCTGTGCAGGGGTTCTAGGTCATCTCCATGAACGGTCCTTGGTTGGAATATCAGTCTCAGAAAAGACCCCTGTGTCCAGATTTTTGATTCTGTTGCTGTCCTAGTGGAGCTCCAGTCCCCTCTAGGACTCTCTATCTCCTCCTGCTTTTATAAGATTCCCTGCACTCTGCCCAATGTTTGGCTATGAGTCTCAGCATCTGCTTTGATATTTATTTTAATAAAAATTTTAAATGCAAATACAAGGTCTCTGTGACCACACCTTTGACCTTTATAGTGGTAAGGTTGTAGACTGCACAGAACTGTTTAGAGTATCAGAGGACTCTGGATTCTTGATCTCTTTGGTGTAATGACAGGCTTGCTTTCTCAATAACAAAACTCTTGCAGTCCCAGTTTTCATATCATACTAAGAAAACCTTAAATTACAGATCCTTTGGGAACATGACTTTGTACAGCAGATATGGAGGATGTGTCACTTGACTAGAACTGTATAAATGGAAACATGCACATATCACGTTACTAGTATGTATGTTTTCAGGTTTGACCATTTGGTACTAGAAAACCAATTTGTGTGGTCTTCCTTGTGTATGTATGTATCTTTGTATGTGTCTGTGTTAGATGTTGCAATAGATATAATGTATCTGTTAGCTTACACCCCTTTAATAAAGTCCAGAAATGTTGTGAGGTAGAAGAATTAAGAACCACATTCATACATATTTAAAAATTTTTCTTTTTTGCACAAAATCTGACTGATTGCTTTGACTTTAATGCTTCTTGACATACACATGAAAGTACCACACTTCTTATTAGGTTGTGTGTCACTCAAACACCTTTAAATAGATAACAGGACAGGGTATTGGCAGTAAATCAATGTCTCTCATTAATGGTGATGAGATTCATCCATGAAACTATAACTAACAAAGAAGGAAGAGTCCATGTCATGAGGAGGCAAACAATGAGCTCTGCCTTTTACAGTTAATATTACTTAATAAGAGACTTCAGTTGCTCCTACATCCTCTCCACCAGGAAACAGTCTCATGTACCTCAGATTGGACCTCATCTTGCCATGTGGCTGAGAATGAACTTGAACTTCCATCCTGGTACCTCCACCTCCTGAACACCGAGACTCAAGAAGTGGACTGTGACACAGTTTGTGTGGTACTGTGTACTGAACCCAGAGCTTCCTACCTGTAATCAAGCACTCTGCCGTCTGAGCCACATTCCCTCTCTTATTTTTGAAATATTGATCTATTGACAATTATACTAACAGTTACCCAAGGAAGACTCTAGTTATGTGTGATAATCTTGTTGTTTTTGTTTTGTTTTGTTGTTGTTGTTTTGTTTTTGTTTGCTTGTTTGTTTGTTTTTTTTTTCGAGACAGGGTTTCTCTGTGTAGCCTTGGTTGTCCTGGATTCAATTTGTAGACCAGACTGTCCTCAAACTCACAGAAGTCCATCTGCCTCTGCCTCTGTGTCATAATCTTAATTCTTTGAAAATTTCATGCATGCAGTTTTTTTTTAAATTGTATTTATTTAATCACTTTTAAATTTGATAACAGCCCCCTCTCTCTTTTCCCAGTCCAACCCTCATGTACTACCCCCTCATTTCCTGGCTTCTACGCTGGACTATGTTACTTGCTTTTTGATCAGTTCCCCTGGATTGGACTTCCGTACCAGTCCACAGGGGAGGAGGATGAACTCAGTCCTCACGTGAATAGTTGAACTGGAGTGTCTGGGTAAAGGGGCTCCCGTTTTCTGAGGAATAGGGGAGAGAGGATGCAGGAGGAAGGGTGGAACTGGGAGGAGAGGAGAGAGTGGCCTATGACCAAGATGTAAACTGAATTAATTAATTTTAAAAAATGGAAAAAAAAAAAAAAGAGGTACCAATCCACCCTATCATCTCAAGTCACAATAAGAGTAAGCGCATCGGTTAGTGAGATGGCTCAGCAGTTAAGAGCACTGTCTGCTCTTCCAGAGCTCATAAGTTCAATTCCCGGTGACCACATGGTGGTTCACAACCATCTATAATGTAAACTGATTCCCTTTTCTGGCAGATGTAAATGCAGATAGAACACTCATATATATAAAATAAATAAATCTTAAAAAAAAGAGTAAGTGCATCTTCTCCTACCAAGGCCAGACAAGGCAGCCCAGCTAAGGGAAACAGATCCAAAGGCAAGCAACAGAGTTGAAGAGAGCCCCTACATCCACTGTTAGGAGACTCCCATGATAACCCTGCTACATATGTGTAGGGGGCCTACATCTTACCCATTCAAACTCTTTAGTTGGTGGCTCAATCTCTGTGTGCCCCATGGGCCCAAGTTAGTTTACTCTGTACAACTTCTTCTGGTATCCTTTACCCCTCTGAATTCCTCAATCCTTACTCTTCCACAAAACTACCCAAACTTGGCTGATTGTATGGCTGTGGATCTTTTGCATCTGTTTTCATCAGGTGGTGGATGAAGCCTCACAGAAGGCAGTTATACTCCGCCCCTGTCTACAACACAGCAGACCTATGAGGTGGGTCTCAAGTTGGGCCAGTCATTTTTTTTTCCATTCCTTGAATTTCTGCTCCATCTTTCTTTGTACACTTCTTGTAGGCAAAACAAATTTTGGCTCAAAGATTTTATGGGTGGGTTGGTGTCACTCTTCCTCCACTGGAAGTACCACTTGGCTACAAGATGTGGCAAGTTCAGGCTCTACGTTCCCTCCTGTTAAGGATCTGAGCTTGGTCACTCCCATAGAATTCCAGGGGCCTCTCCTGTCCCAGAGATGCTCCCCAACACATTTTCTTTCTCTCTGCAGGTCCTCCTTCTGCCCCCTCTTACCATCCATGCTCACTCTCCATACACCTGATCCTCACCCTCTTTACCTGCCCCACACCCTTTCCCAAACAGCTCCCTTCCTCCATCTACTTCAGATGATTATTTTTTTTTCTTTTCTGTGTAAAATTGAAGCATCCTTCCTTGAGTCCTCCAGGAATTCTTTTGGTCTGTGGATCCAAAGTTATCCTGTATATGATGGCTAATGTCCACTTATAAGTGAGTACATACAATTCATGTCTTTCTGGGTCTGAGTTATCTCACTGAGGAAGATCTTTTAGAGTTCCATCCATTTGCCTGCATATTACGTGATGTCTTTGTTTTTAATAGCTGAATAGTATGCCATTGGGTAAATGTACCTCAATTTCTTCATCCAGTATTCAGTTGAGGAACACCTAGGCTGTTTCCAGTATGGATATTATGAATAAAGCTGCTATAAACAAGTTGAAAAGTTGTCGTTGTGGTATGGTATGTTTTGGATCTATATCCAGGAGTACTGAAGCTGGGTCTTGAGGTAAAATTATTTCCATTTTTATGAGAAAGTGACAGATTGATTTCCAAAGTGGTTGTACAAGTTTGCACCACCACAAACAATGGAGGAGTGCCCCCCCCCTTGTTCCACGTTCTTGCCAGCATGTGCTGACTTTTATCTTAGCTGTTCTGAAGGGTGTAAGGTGGAATCTCAGAGTAATTTTAATTAGCATCTCCCTGGTAACTAAGGATTTGTACATTTCTTTAAGTGCTTCTCAGTCATTAGAGATTTTTCAGTTCAGAATTCTCTGTTTAAGTCTGTACCACATTTTTAATTGGGTTATTTGATTTGTTGGTGTTTAATTTCTTGAGTTCTTTCTATATTTGGGAATATTAGCCCTGTCAGATGTAGGGTTAGTGAAGAGCTTTTCCAATTTGAAGGCTGCCATTTTGTCCTGTTGAGGTGTCCTTTGCTTTACAGAACCTTTTCAGTTTCCTGAGGTCCCATTTATTAATTGTTGATCTTAGTTGATCTGAACTGTTGGTGTTCTTTCAGGAAGTTGTCTCCTGTGCCAATGAGTTCAAGGTTATCCCCCCCCCCCCGTTCTCTTCTAATACATTTAGTGTATTCAGTTTTATGTTGAGGTCTTTGATCAACTTGGACTTGAGTTTATGCTGGGTGATAAATATGAATCTATTTGCATTTTTCTGCATGCAGACATCCAGATAGACCTACACCATTTGTTGAAGATGCACCTCCCAATTGTCTGATTTTCACTTCTTTGTCAAAAAAAATCAGGTGTCGTTAAGTGTGTGGATTTATTTCCGGATTTTTGAGTCCATTGATTAACCTCTCTGTTTTTATACAAACACCATGCAGTTTTTATTACTATTGCTCAGTAGTACAGCTTGAAATCAGGGATGGTGATACCTCTAAAAGTTATTTTATTTTATAGAATAGTTTTAGCTATTGTGAGTATTTTATTTTTCCATATAAAGTTGAGAATTGCTCTTTCAATTCTGTAAGAATTTTGTTGGAATTTTAATAGGAATTGCATTGAAACTGTTGAATGCTTTTGGTAAGATGGATATTTTTACTGTGTTAATCCTACCAATCCATGAGCAGGGAAAATCTTTCATATTCTGATAGCTTCTTCAACTTCTTTTCTTCAAGGATTTGAAGTTCTTGTCATACCAGTCCTTTATTTGCTTGGTTAGAGTTACACCAAGATATTTTATATTATTTTTGGCTATTATAAAAGGTATTTTTAGTATCTGCTTTGATACTGCTAGGTAGAGTCTTTCAGAGATCCCCTGTGGTAGGCTCCTGTCTTGTTACTTGTTTTCTCCTATGTCCAATGCCCATTCTTCTTTCTAAGTGAGGATTGATCATCTTACCTGGGTCTTCTTTCTTGTTTATCTTCTTTATGTGTATAGATTTCATTATGTTTATCATATCTTATAGGTCTATATAAGTGAGCATATACCATGTATGTCTTTCTCTTTCTGAGATACCTCACTCAGAATGATCTTTTCTAGATCCCACGATTTGCCTGAAATTTTCATGATTTCCTCTCTTTTGATTGCTGAGTAGTATTCCTTTGTGTAAAATTACCACAATTTCTGTATTCATTCCTCCATTGATGGACATCTGGGTTGTTTCCAGGTTCTGGCTATTAGAAATAGAGCTGCTACAAACATGGTTGAGCAAATGTTCTTTTTTTGTACTTGAGAAAATTTTGGGTAAATGCCTAAGAGTGGTATAGCTGGGTCTTGAGGAAGCACTATTCCTAATTCTCTGAGAAAGTGCCAGATTGATTTCCAAAGTGGTTGTATTAGTTTACATTCCCACCAGCAATGGAGGAGGGTTCCCAATTCTCCACAACCTCTCCAGCATGTGTTGTTATTTGACTTTATGATTTTTGCCGTTTTGATGGGTGTAAGGTGTATCAAAGCAGATACTAAGACTCATAACCAAACCTTCGGCAGAGTGCAGGGAATCACATCTGTGCAGGGGTTCTAGGTTATCTCCATGAATAGTCCTTGGTTGGAGTATGAGTCTCTGGGTAGTTCCCTGTGTTCAAATTTTCAAGACTTTCAACAGTAAAGGGTTTTGGATTTTGTCAAAGGCTTTCAGCATCTAGTGAGATGATCATGTGACCTTTTCCTTTTAGTTTTTTATATGGTAGGTTACATTGATGGGCTTTTGTATGTTGAACTATCCCTGCATGACTGGAATGAAACCTACTTGACCATGGTGGATGATGTTTTATTTGTTCTCGGATTAAGTTTATGAGTATTTTATTGAGTATTTTTCATCAAGGTTCATGAGGGAGATATGTCTCAAATTTTCTTTCTGTGTTGGGTCTTTGTGTGGTTTAGGTGTCAGGATGACTGTGGCCTTGTATAATAGTGATTCTTCTGTTTCTATTTTGTGGCATAGTTTCAGGAGTATTGGTATTGGCTCTTCTTTGAAAGTCTGGTGTACTTCTGTCCTAAAACCACCTGACTCAGGCCTTTTCTTGGTGACTGTTTCTCAATCTTTAGGTGTTGTAGGTCTATGTAGCTTGTTTACCTTATCTTGACTTAAAGTTGGTAATTTATACCTATCAAGAAAATCATCCATTTCATTTACATTTTTGCATTGTGGAATACAGTTTTAGAAGTAAAACCTAATGATCTTAGACTTTGTCAGTGTCTATTGGTATGTGTCCCTTTTCTTTATTGATTTTGTTAATCTGGACACACTCTCACTCTAAGTTTTAGTTAGTTTGCAGAAGGGTTTGTCTATCATGTTGATTTTCTCAAAGAACCATCTCTTGGTTTTGTTGAATCTTACTATTATTCTGTTTGTTTCTAATTTATTGATTTCAGGCCTGAGTTTGGTTATTTTTCTGCCATCTACTTTTTACGGGTGTGTTTGATTCTTTTTGTTTTAGAGCTTTCAGGTGTGCTGTTAAGTTGCTAGTATGAGATCTCTCCAATTGCTTTATGAAGACACTAGTGCTATGAACCTTTCTCTTAGCACTGTAGCAAGATATCTGGGCTCTTTTGATTATGTTCTTATGCTGGCCTTTAGCCATCTGGCTGTCCTTGGTGTTGGCTCTGATACCTGTGCCTCGGGTGGCCCTGAATGTTCCTGGGGTCCTGCAGGCCTTAGCTGTCTGTGCTACTTTCTGGCTCTCTTGGCTGTGTCCCAGATGGATCAGGTAGGTAGGAAATAGTGCTCTCTGCCTAATGTTGCTGGGGACACCACAAGCCTCCTCTGATGGCGGGTGATGAGCGTCAGCTCCCTGTGCAGCTCACCTCTGAAGGCTCTGCTCTGCTGGCTGTGCTCCAGGTGGATCAGGAAGATAGAAATAGGTGTAGAGGTGACTAGGCTGAAAGTTGCTGGGGCCCTCCCCAACACACAGTGTGTTTTTATCATATTTCTAACTTATTCCTAACTCATAACTTCTTCTAGATTCCCCAGTCCTCCCAACTCCTCTCTCAGGGTCATACCAAAGGGACATTTTTAATATTTTGTTACATAGTAAGAGAGATCAAATATTAAGTTATACTTGACATGATGTTTTTGCAGAGAAACATGAACACCTGATCAGAGAGTCATAAACACACACCAAAAGATAAAATTCCATGGCAATGTAGACTGTTAACAAAAGTTATGGAAACTACGAAAATATAAAAATGAATTATTAAGAAAATTCATGTCATCTTTTCCAGTAATGATGGCAGTTTTCAAATCAAAGCATTTAGAGTCTACTAGATGTACTTAATATAGTGAGTCAAAAATTGCATTTAAATATCAACATTTATAATGCATTGACTTTGTATCTTTGTATCATTAGTATAAATTTATGACAGAAACTTTTAGATGTCAGCTTAAAAGTATGTAAGAGTAACAGCTTTTCAAAAGTCTTTTGATGATAATTAGGGGGACACGATTACAGACATTAGCCAAAAGTTTTTTTTTTTTTTGAGGTTTTGAAAAATCACAGCTTTTAGTCATCTTATCTACTCTTTTCTGTAAGACAAAACATGGTTTATGTATCTATTTAACTACCATGTACTCATGTTTTTCTAATTAAAAATGCAAGTTTCTGGGTTTTCCATAAGTAATGTAAACTACATGATTTGAACACTTTGAAATTTTTATCCAAGAAGCTAAGAAGAAACACATTCCAATCGGTCTTTGTATTCTTTTCTAGCTACACTGGGTAGAAATGTGTGCCTGTACACTTATATAAAAGGAGAGGACTTCATGTTATATCAGATGTGACTCAAGCATTAAGGCTTTGGAAAAAGAAAGTTCAAGACTGGTGTTTTCTCTTTGATGATTTGTACTGGTAATGACAGCTCTCAGTTTTTCCAGGATTCTTGGAAAACTCTGTGTCCAGTTGTCTCTCAGGCTTGTTCTTCACAAATGCATTGGCAGCACTGAAGGTGCTGTTACCTGTTCAGACTGCGACCTCTACAAGATTGTAGTGTGATGCATGTACTTCTTCTCAACCTTCAAAACAAGACAAGTTCCTTTGTATCTTACTTTTAGAACAGCCTACCATTCTGTAGCCTTCCTTAGACTACAACTGTTCATATTTGTGTCTTTATCTCACAAAGGATTATGCCAGAGCCTCAAGGTCACATAGCAAGTTGGTTAGATGAGGGTCAGGAGTCCTACATTATAAACAAATGTTGGCATACATGATGGGAGAGTAGCTTATCAAAGGCAGAATATTCCCCTTTGTTATAGCTTATTCTTTGATTGCTTCTTTTGGGATGATGCAAGAAAGATGAGAGACTGAAGGTAAAATAATCAGTAAATGGAATTTATTAAAAATATGCATCCAAACCTCTATGTACTTCCCTCTCCCAGTGAAAAATCCTAGTGGATCCACTTGTTTTTGATAAGCACAGATTGATACAGCATTTTTACTTCATAAAAGACAGTCATCCTTATTATAGAAATCTCAATAATTTAGACACACAATCTCATCTAAGTAAGGTGAACAATCAGCTGTTTTAATGATTACGAACAATAACAATAGAATTACTTGATAATTATAGGCATGTATTTTACTTTTGATGGAATTATTCAGAGTGAGAAGAAAATAAGAATAACAACATTAAATACAGGATAATATAGAGCTGTCACAGCATGACAATAAGTGATGAATCTATCTATAGAAACGAGTAGCATTCAGTGGAGATTAGATTCAGTGGAGAGAACATGGGACAAAGGTTTGACTAAAACTAAACACAGTCCTGCTGGGTGTGTGCTAGTTTCTAAGACTGAATTTTTTTTCTTCTTTCTTTCTTTTCTTTTACTTTTTTATTTTTTCTTTACATATATATATATATATGTATATATATATATATATATATTTTTTTTTTTTTCCCCAAATAAGTTCTCACTGAGGTTCTGCCTGGCTTTCAGTCTTGTCGATACTCTCAAATTGGTCTCCTCAGTGCTAGTCTTGAATCTAGAGGTAGCATTCATTGCCATTGCTGAAATCAATGCCATGCTTCCTTTCCATATCTCTATTCCCAGAAGCTTAGGATAAATTCCAGGTGGGGAGCAGCAGTTCTCATCTGGGTGTTGAGCGTAACACAGGAGAAAATCACAGGTGCAAAAGAGCCACCCCTGGCTGTTCTCTGAAAAGATATGCCTTCTTCATAAATACCAGAGTGCAATGTTACACATGAGGGTTTTTTTATATATATATATAGAAATTATAAGCAAAATAAAGCAAAGCTCAAGACAGAAACAATAAGAAGGTAAGCAGAACACAGCACCCGCTTCTTCCTCTTGCCCCTGTCAAACGCAGGCAGAACCTGTGCCTGCATTTGTCATTTTCTGCTGTCCTTTGGAAGCGGTGGAACCCAGCCATCTAACTGCACAGGGTGAGAACTTTTTTGAAAGCCAGGCCAGCTTCCAGCTCTGCGTGCTGCCCTCACTGTTGTACTGTCTTTATCTGCTATCCCCTGCCCGGATACCTGGCGTTCCCAAGGGAAAGAGAAAAGGCAGTTTTCTTAACAGTTTACCAGTTTCACTAGAGAAAATCAATAAAAAATGAAGAGAGGAATAGAGAGAGAAAATGCAGAAGAGATGACCCAGTCTCACAGCTGAGCAAATAAGCAAAAATAATAGCTTTAATTTAATAAGGAGAAGGATCTTTTCTGAGCATGCTGCCGACATAGTGGTTAAATGTCAGAGAAAGAAATATTCTTTGTTGGCTTCTCTTAAGGTACCTTGTCATTTGTTTTACTTTTTACTTCTTCAAAGGATCTCTTTTCAGCATCGTCTTTAGCATCAACATTTTTGATGTTTAAAACAGAGGTCAGGGAATGAAGTGCTTTCTTCGAAAACATACTTTTATTCTTTTGAGAAATCTGAAATTTATAAAAACTTGGGTTAAAAAAATCTAACTCTAGGTGTAGAGGCAAGGATTTACAAAGAAAATACACATTTCGTAGACAAGGAACTAATTTAATAAACAGCCTTTCCCTGTTAGCTTGTGATTAAACCAAATTGCCAGCCTAAACTTTTCTGTACAGAATTTGAAATGTCAACACATTATATTGTGATTCCTCTTAATTTCTCAGAAAGAAAATGCAAAATGAATTCATTATGCTGGAGTAAGTGGAAAAAATGATGAGTTTCTCCAGAGAGTATGCAACAGGGAGAGATTGGGCACGATGATCATATTGAGATATTTGAATAGCTGGCCATTAGTGAGAGCTTCTCCATTACTCTGCTGATAATTACGTCTCTTCTGCTATGACTTCCCTGTGGACTAATAGAATGTTCTCAGTGCAGGAGATAATGAAAAATACCATTCAGGTGGTACGTTCATGCTAGCAGTAGAATGCAGCATTTCTTTCTTTCCTGGCTTTTGCTTCACCTCAGCCCTGTGAGCACAGACTGCCTGCACTGTGCCACAGCGCACACCCACAGTTAACAGGTACATGTTAATCTGTGTCTGTGCTGCAGTGTGTACAGGAAGAATAAATGTTTCTAAAAAATGGAGAAGGCAAATAGAATATCATTCTTCCAACACAATTGTCTTCTGTGTTTAGAACACCAAGTGTTTGGCCAAATACATTTTTGTTAGCTATTATGGGAATGACTTTCAAAACCCACTTCAGTTCACAGTGAAGGCAGTGGATGGGTTCTTAAAAAATAAAATTCTTTCATTGTGAAAAGCAAATAAGGATAGCATTTTTTCTAATTAACCCTTCATTTTAAAGATACATTTCATAGTAGCAATAAAATTAAATTATGCAAACAATAAGGCAGGCAGTGAAAGGGGTCATGATTGTACTGATATTCCTCTTAACTTTCCATCAGTATCTTTTCTCTTTTTTTCTTTTTTATGTGACCGTTTCATAAAACATCTGTGTGCTACAGCTACCTCATCATATTCTCACATTTGTAAGATTTGTGAAATCTTGCTGAATGCAATGTGTCATTGATAATTCAAAATACAGGGTCCTCTAAAAGGCTCCACCCAACAGGGGATGGAAGCAGATGCTTAGACTCACAGCCAAACTTCGGGCAGAGTGCAGGGAGTCTTATGGAAGAAGAGGGGGATAGAAGGACATGGAAGGGGCAGGAGCCCCACAAGCAGAAAAACAAAGTTAAAATTCTGAACCCAGGTGGTACTGCAGAGACTGATGCACCAACCAAGAACTATGGACAGAGAGGACTTAGATCTCTTGCTCAGATGTAGCCGATTGTCAGCTCAGTCTCCATGTGGATGTTCGAGTAAGGGGAGCAGGGAATGCGTCTGTCATGAACTCGATTGCCTGCTCTTTGATAACTTGCCCCTGTTGATGTGGTCTTGCTAGGCCACAGAGGAAGTGGATCCAGTCCTGAGGAGACTTGATAAGCTATGGGCAGATGGCAAAGATGGAGAACTCCCCTTTCAGTGGACTAGGGGAAGGGAATGTGGGTAAGAGGGAGGGAGAAATTGAGGGAGGAGGCTTCAATCAGAATATATAATGAATAAATTGTGAAAATTAAAATAATAATAAAAACAAAAGAACTGTTGGATGTCTCATCATTTCTTAAAAACAAATTTACTAATTTTACCAAAATTAAACAAAACAAAACAAAACAAAAACAACTCAATATAATCCTTCCATTCTAGACTCCATCAAGGTGTCTTAGGTTGTTTATCCTTATTTTTGATGTACATTCAAGAACTGTATATATGAAGAAAAATCTGTCCAAAGAACTTATATCTGTGCTCTTCAGAGGCCTCATTATTATCACTTTAACTTCCCTGGGAGGTAAACTGAGGGCTGCTCAGTGGCAAACAGAACCAAAGAATAGCTGGATTTGGTGACCCAGGACATCATGTCTTCCTATTGAAATTGTATTTACATCTACAGTCAGAGAGGTATGCTACATAATAACAGTATGTTCAGGTTAAAATATTTCCTGAGAATCTGTGATATTTCGATGTGCACTGACAAGTCTCTGTGACTTAGGCTGTGGAGAGCAGATATGAATGCTAATAAGACAGTGTAAGGAGTCTCCCTAATATTCAGTTAATGACGCCACAGACAAAGGCCTGGCTCATTCAGTCAGTGGCAATGGTAATCAACAAGAAAACGAACCACTTCTACCATGGAAGTTTTAATTGATAATTATCCTCTTTAAAAAGCTAGTCATGGAGTATTACTCAGCAATGAAAAATAAAGAAATCATGAAATTTGCAGGTAAATGGTGGGACCTGGAAACGATCATCCTGAGTGAGTTGTCCCAGAAGCAAAAAGACACACACAGTATATACTCACTCATATAAACATACAACATAGAATAAACCCACTAAAATCGGTACATCTAAACAAACTAAGCAAAAGAGAGGACCCTAACTAAAAATGCTCAATCCCCATCCTGAAAGGCAAAGAGGATGGACATCAGAAGAAAAAGAAAACAGGAAACAACCTAGGAACCTGCCACAGAGGGCCTCTGAAAGCCTCTGCCGTGCAGACTGTCAAAGCAGATGCTGAGCCTGATGGCCAACTGTCAGGTAGAGTGAATGGAATTTTATGTAAGAAGTGGGAAATAGTAAGAGCTGGAGGGTATGGGAACTCCACAAGGAGAGCAACAGAACAAGAAAATTTGAACACAGGGAACTTCCCAAAGACTCATACTCCAACCAAGGACTATCTGTGGAGATAACCTAGAACCCTGACAATGCAGCCACTTCTGATGAGAACTGATAGACTAAGATCAGAAAGAAGGAGAGGAGGATCTCCCTTATCAGTGGACTTGGAGAGGGGCATGCATGCAGAAAGGGGGGGAGGGTGGGGCTGGGAGGGGAGGAGGGAGAGGCTTATGGGGGGATACAAAAGGAATAAAGTGTAATTAATAAAAGTTAAAAAAAAAGCTAGTCACATACACAAACTAAGATCAATTTTACTTAGTAATTTTCCTGTTTTACCAGGAAAGAACAGTACTAATATAAAATGAACACTGTCTTTTTTCAATTATTGATTGCTTATTGTTAGAACTTGCTGTTAAGGTCAAAGTTTGTCATTACTGGATAACCCCTGAGCTCTGTGCTAAGACTTCCTCATCTGGGTGGTCTCCTCTCTGCCTGATCAGGGAAATCCCCAGATCATCTAAGAAGTGACTCAGGAAGATGACATGACCAACCCTTTCCCAATAAAAAAAACCTGTCCAGTATGTGTCTGGGGATTCCTGGAAATACCCTCCATGCAATGAGGTGTCTTGGTAGCTTCGCTTTCAACCAGTGTCCTGTTTCCGTACCTGGAGTTTTTTCCCCACCCGACACCCACCCTCGTTACCCATAAGTACTGCATTCCCCTTCTTGTGATAGGACTGTGGTGCTGTGTGCAAATGAAGTCTCCTTGGCTCTCATTGCCACATTCAACCCGGGAATATCCTCCCACTGCCCCAGGGTTAGAACGTCTCTGATTCAAGAAATAAACACTTTCTCACTCCATTCCTCCACCATGTCCATCTCAGACTGCTCATTTATTCTAGGGAAGGAAGGACTCACCTTCTCCCTGAAGAATTCACTGCTGAAGCCTGTTGGACCAACATGAGCTGCTGACCGCCACTGAGCAGGCAGCCATTGGACCTACCTTCTGGCCATGAACCTACTGACCAGGCATGAGCATTTGCCTCCACCCTCTACCATTAGCACTGCTGCTTAACCTAAGGGCTTTAACAGTATGGTATCACCACTGGTTTTGGAACTCTCAAGTTTCTGATGCTGTCTGGTACAAGCAACCTCATTAAAATAACAAGAAGGAGGACCCTGGGTAAGATGATCAATCCTCACTCAGAAAGGCAAAAGATGGACTTCGGAAGAGGTAGAAAGCAGGGAGCAGGACAGGAGCCTACCACAGAAGGCCTCTGAAAGACTACCCAGCAGGGTATCAAAGCAGATGCTGAGGCCCATAGCCAAATTTTGGACATAGTGCAGGGAATCTTATGAAAGAAGGGGGAGATAGAAAGACCTGAAGGGGACAGGAGTTCCACAAGGAGAGCAACAGAACCAAGAAATCTGGGCATAGGTGTCTTTTCTGAGACGGATACTCCAGCCAAGGACCATGCATGGAAATAACCTAGAACCCCTGCACAGATGTAGGCCATGGGGACTCAGTCTCCAAGTGGGTTCCCTAGTTATGGGAACAGGGACTATCTCTGACATGAACTCAGTGGCTAGCTCTTTGGTCACCTTCCCCTGAGGGGGAAGCAGCCTTACCAGGCCACAGAGGAAGACAATGCAGCCAGTCCTGATGAGACCTGATAGGCTAGAGTCATATGGAAGGAGAGGAGGTCTTCCCCTTATCAGTGGACTAGGGGAGGAGCAAGGGAGGAAAAAAGAAAGGGAGGGTGGGATTGAGAAGAGACAAGGGAGGGTAGTACAGCTGGGATACAAAGTGAATCAATTGTAATTAATAAAAAAAAAATTTAAAAAAGAAAAGAAAAGAAAGAGCTAATTGTAACATGGTGGGAAACTCTTTTCCATACCCGTGCTGAGGCTGGGAGTCTTGCGCATGGACTTCACTCTGCGTGTCCTCTAGCTGTTCATGAGGGAAGCAGAACCTAAAACAGGTTTCCTCTGTTTCTGCCAGAAAGCTGGCCATACTCAGGTTGTCCTTAGAGAGAAGCTCAAACTCACAGTTCAGCTTTCAGTGACAACAGCCCAGCTAGGGCGGGAAATGCAGAATAGCAGCTTATAATAAAAGGCCTACTCTCAAAAATACTTATTAATTTATAATTTAAAGGTCATTTTATTTGTCACTAAACTAAACTACATTTAAATTTAGTGTACGCATAGAGCGTGTATTTTAAATGGTTTAATATTTGTAAATGTTTGACTTAGTTCATGTCAGACGTAAGTTACTTTTATATGCAATACGCAATAAAATGGTGTGGTATATCTGACTGCTTCCCCACATTTACTGCCATCACATGCCACAGTGTTTACTTGGACACAATCTGTGGTGCTAAGGTAATTCCCATGTTGCTCAGGTTCATCTCCAGTGAGCTCCTACTATCCACCAGTCTAAGTTCTCCATTGTGTGTTATGTATTTGCACAGATACTTTCCCAACATTTTGGATAAAATTTCCATGTTAATTCGACATCAGCTGCCTTACTAGATTTCTTGTCCTGTTTTTGATATCAGTCCTAGTTGGTCCAGTTTAGATGAGTCAGAGTCGCACAATCCTGCGACTCTGGTTATCCTCTAATCCCATGTGTAGCCAGGAATGACCTTGAACTGCCAATCCTCTTCATTCTACCTTCCCAAGTGCAGTGTGTCAACATGGACTGAGGATTAAATTCAGACTTTGTAAGTGCTGAACAACAGTCTCTCAAGTGAGCTATATCTCCAGAACTGCATCTGTTCTAAATTTTTAAATCCGGGGCTCTGATCCACCTTAGGTTCTCTCCGTGATATGGCCACCCACATGGTTTGTACTGTGACTGAACATAGAAAAGTAAGGATGTATTTCCTGAATAGCTCTGCCCAGAGTGTATCCAAAAGCTCCAGCTTCCCATCTTAAAAAATGCCAAAAAGAAAAAAAAAAGCATTTTGGATATGAAACTTATGTCCTCAATTCTTTGTTCCATACAACCCCTAAAGAACACACTTGAAGGAGCTTGCCGCATTCTCCAGGCCTCATTCCTTCTTATTCTCCAAGCAACATAGAAACGACCCTTGGGCACAGCATTCTCAGTTCAAATTCTGTTGTGTAGAAAGAATAAACTAAGACACTCTCCCTAAAGTGAATGCCCAACAGCACTTGGCAGCAGTATGCAACAAGGCGCAAGCACACACGCCACTCTCGGAAATAGCTAAGATCCAGTGAAGTTCACTTACTAGGTCTTTTCCGCTCAGAACTGCCTAGCACCTGATATGGTACTTTTTCAACTTACAAGTAGGTGCAAGAGTTGTCATGAAAAAAAAATTCTAAGATTATCGCTTGTAGAAATATTTCTTTTACCTAGATATACAGTTGGAAATACTGAAGTAACTTAGATTAGCAAAGCCTTTAAGGGCAGTAATGTGTTAGGTCCCTACCTGCTGCAGGGCATGGCTGGCATACACTGCCCTCTACCTCAGGGCAGGGCTTCCCCTCTTCCAGAGGCAGTTCAGTGTATAATTCAGACATTTTGGTTTCCCCAGTCCCTTGTCCTTTCCTCTATGTCCCTTGCCTTTCCCATTGCCTTCCTCTCTCTTCCGCTCTTTCCTTCTCTTTCTGTGTCTCTCCTCTTCTCCCCACTTTCTCTCTGTACATGCCTTTTCCCTCTATCTTCCCTCTTCCTCCACCAGCACTGTTCCTAATAAACTTGCATTTATATGATTTAACTTTGTCTTATCTTTAGCTAATTTTGTTTTAATCAATCATAATGTATTCTTCAAACTTCAACAAAACAGCTATTCAAGATCAAGAAAGACAATTACAGTATTTGATTCGGCCTTAAAATACAACTCAGTATTTTTCTAATAAGTCCTTCATAATATATTATTTATTAACAAAATTTTGTTAATACGGAAATATTAGAATTATTCAAGAATGTGTTTATTATAAAAATATCAAGGACAAATCGTCACTTTTTGAAAGGTAGTAAGTATCCATAGAAAGAGCCACATAGCCTGTTCATCGGTTGAAAAAAAGAATAAAAGAACATCTTTTTCCCCTTAGAATCGTGTCTCTGACTTAGATTTTATGCCAAAATTTCTACAATTTTGAGAAAAATATGTTAATATTTTGAAAGTCACAAATAAAATATAGAAAACTTTACCCTTCCTTAATTCATAAGCAAATAGAACAACTAGTAGATTGCATTTATATTTAGACATACGTAGCAAAAAGCAAACAAACAAATAAACAAAAAAGTAAGGTGTTTTATGACTTACCTGTTGAATTCTAAGACACACATTTGAAAGAAATGCTATCTATAACCACATTATTTTAGGAAAAAGGGAGGAGGAAATAGTCACCCCACATTTTCTACTAACAACCCAGCCTTGCATTCACCAGCAGACAATTCTATTAAAAGAAAAATGCAGATCCTAAGGCAACATGTTTTTCGTACATATGAGAATATTTAGGAATATAAGTGAATAACCATCATAACTAAGTTAACTTTGTCACAGAAATGCAAAGTTGGTTTAATTGCTTGAACATTGAAGAGTGTAATAAGACATATAAACAAAATATTTGTAAGAATATTGCTGTGCCAACATGTGCAGAAATGTTAATTGGCCAAGTTTATCACACATTTGAAGTACAACTTCTGAACAAACTACGAATAGAAAGTAACTCAACAATCTGACCAAGCAGTTTCAAATAACTTATACTTAGCAACATACGTAATGTAATGTTTTCTTTTGAGAAAGAAGAAGTTGGCTCTGAGAGCAGCTCTATTTATAACTGTAGTGGAGGGCAAAAGAAGTAATATGAGGAAGGAACAACTCCATGTATGAGAGACAAAACAATCTCTAACAGAAGTGAAATGCTTAGTTACATTGGACAGTCTAAGGATTTTACCAGTCTATGTGGTTTCAGAAGGAAATGAGTAGTTTTAAAAGATTAGTTTATTTCCTATCCATTTACAGAAAATACTTAGAAATAGATTAAAGCCTACCTAATCAAAGGGAGAGTTGTGTCCTCCTACTGTTTGTAACACCCCATATGCTCAGCTATGTTTTTTTCTTCTTTTTTTTTTTTTACTTTATTTTATAGAACTGATTGATACATTCAGAAATCCCAACTAAAGTCTTAGCACAACTTCAGTAAAACTGAACAAAGAAACCCTAAAACAAAAGAAAGCATGGAAATGTAAATAAACCATAAGGGATGAGAATGCCTCAGGAGAAAGACCCAAACATTAAGAAATTATATAACTAATTTAAAGATGTATTGCAAGGTGGCACTAGAAACAACAAAAATGTTCTCTTACTATAGAATGGATAAGTAAATCATTGTGAAATCACATGATGAAATCCTGCCTTTGCACATAGTAAAAAATAGTATAGCATGTACCAAAAATAGTGGAGGAATCTCAATCAATTATTCTGAAGTGCGATGAGAATAACGTCACAGCAAAGTTACAGAGCCAACCACATTAAACAGGTGATCAGGGTCAACACCAATAATGAAAACCTAGGTAGTTTGCATTTGTTGATATTGTTAAATAAATGGCCATGGCAGTTTCGAGCTCTATTATCTGAATGTCTGAATCTGTAACTCTAGACTAATCTTGAGAAACTAGAAAAAAATTATACATCTCAATTGTGATATAATAGTAAAAGATATCGACGTAGTAGTCGTCCCCAATCAGCAAAGTCATGGAAAGGAAGGGAATAATCACAAGAAAGTGCAAACTAAGCAGCCTGGTGACATCATGCCTCCATGGCAACGTGGTGTCTTGGATGTGCTCTCTGAATAGCCATGGACGTCAGCACATACTAAGGCATCTGAATTTACCTTCATTGTTCATATCTGAATGTTTCATGCTGATGGAGATGTTGGTGTTAAAGGAATGTCAAGGGTATAAATTTTCCTGAAAAGTAAGGGTAAATAAAATTAAAAGTGGACGAAAAAGTCAGGAACATAAATACACACTGCACAGAATAAATTTCTCTCAAGTTCCAAAGCAGACAACACTAATTTATTATTTTTATTAAAAACAGATTTTTATATAGTATATTCAGATTACTGTTTCCCTCCCACAACTCTACCACACCTTCCCCACCTCCTCTCATCTCTTATTAATTTATAATGAAAGGAAAAATCCAGTTAGCAATCGCCTCTTGAGAAGAGTATAGCTTGACCTCAGGCAGGAAATTCCTGGAACGAGAACAATATTCTCTATCTTCACAGGGTGAGGGTGCAGGGATGAGATCATTTTAACAAAGCTCATTGAACTGTGCTCTTCAATTCTTTGAATTTAAATAGTATGTAAAGAAAAGTTACAGAGATGAAATAATGAAGTATTCAGAAGCCTACCTCTATTCTGCCTCGGTTTTCTGATTTAGTTGTCCTCCATCTGCAATGAGAACAGGCATTCTTTGCAGCTCTTTGCCTTGTGAGATCTTTGAACAAAAGCCATTCGGGGAAGTACAAAGGCTCATTGTGACTGTGCCAGTGACTCACACCAATTGAACTTTTAAATAGGAAACTGCTCTACAAAATCTCACCTGCCTTTGTTTCTTGATCTGAATACATGCAGACATTCTTTCTCTTCTATTTTAAATTCCAGAGAAAGGACACAGCTCTTCTTGTAGTTGAGATGAAAAGTTTCGTTTTTCTCTCATTCCCCAACTCATGTCTTCCCAAGTTGTATTCTTTGTCCATTATTATTTTTAATCAAATGTTCTCAGGGTTCACTTTTTTGTTGTTGTTGTTCAAAAGAAACTCCTTTTTTTCTCTTCTCCCAGACTCTTAACATTTCATGTAGAGGATGAATGTTCACATTGTTTGTTTCTTTTTCTGTAAATATAAAAGTTCTGTGTATTTATTTAAATGTATTTAAAAGATGAGAAATGAGAGAAGAAGGCAATGTGAAAACTATGAGGGAACACAAGGAAACAAGAGTTGGAAAGATGTCATTGGAGTGTCAAGAGGATGGGACTGGAGTGTCAAAGTACATCATTAGATTATTAGACTGGTAGGTACATCACGATCACTATTAATCATTCTTTTATTTCTGTTGAATAGAACCCTATTCATAGATATTAGTGACATATCCACATAGGTGTATGGTAAAAGAATAGAGAGAGGCTTCCTGTTAGACTTTCAATGAACACCACTATTCCTTTCCATTCTCCTTTTTTTTTCCTCCTTTAATTTCTAAATGTATTATAAAGGTGGGATAAAGAATTTTGACACATAAAATATCCTGTAGCTTGCAAGCGTCAGATGTATGCTATGAATACGGGAGTATGAGCAGTTTGTTCCCAGTTGCATGCTAGTTTTATAGTGTTCACATTGAGGATGTTTTTCATGTAGTACCTAAGTAGAATATTCTCTCGCCAAGGATCAGTATATAATAACTCTTAAAAAAATGCTGACAATAATGCTTCCTTTTATTGATTCTAAATGAATACATAAAATCCCAATAACAAGACATGACCAAGGACTTTATCCATAATTTTCTGGACAGTGAAGAAGGGCATTTAATAAACAGGTTTAGTTAATATAATGTCAAGAAACTGAGAAACTGCTCTATTCATTTTCTTACAAAGACCTAATGAGCATGCAAAGTTTTGCTATCATGTGCTAAATGATATTGGGTCTCAGAGTAAACCAGATCCTTCAATACTATAGTGATGACCATTCAGGAAGAGGAACAGCGAAAAAGAAAATAGAATATAAAGAAAATGTAATGGTTACCAGAAGTCCAAATATCCTGAAAGAGAGAAAAGTCACTCAACACTGTGGAAGTGAAATGAATAAGCCCAGAAATGCAAGTAGGGTTAGATCAAAATAGTCTGGGCAGAAAAAAGGCGGCAGTTAATAACACAGATACTAAGATCAACAATTAATAAATGGGACCCCATGAGACTGACTGAAAAGCTTCTACAAGGCAAAACCATCAATAAGACAAGGTGACACCATACAGAAATGGAAAAGCATTACATCAACACCAAATATGATGAAGAGTTAATGTTCAAAATATATAAAGAACTCAAGAAACTCAACATCAACAAACTAAATAATTTACTTGAAAAATATGGTACAAATCTAAAGAGAGCTTTCAACAGAGGAAACACAAATGGCTGAGAAACACTTAAAGAAATGTTCAGTAACATTAGCTGTCATGGAAATGCAAATTAAAATGACTTTGAGATTCCATTTTACTCCTGTCAGAATGGCTACAACCAAAACACAAGTGACAGGTCATGCTGGCAAGGATTTGGAGCAAGGGAAACACTCCTCCATTGCTAGTGGGACTGCAACCTTGTACAGCTACTTTGGAAATAAATTTGGTGTTTTTTCAGAAATTTGGGACTAGACCTACCTGAAGACTAAGCTGTAACTACTCCTGGTTATGTGCCCACAGAATGCTCCATCCTACCACAAGGACACTTGTTCAACTATAATCATAGCAGTTTTATTCATACTAACCAGAAACTGGAATCAACTTAGATGTCCCTCAACCAAAGACAGATAAAGAAAAGTGGGTACATGTACCCAGTGGGGTACTCAGCTGCTAGAAAAACAACAACAAAAAATAATAAAACAACAGCAACTAAAAAATCATCAAATTTTCAGGCAAATGGATGGAAGTAGAAAAAATATCATTCTGAGTGAGGTAAGATGGACCCCAAAAGACAAACATGGCATGTACTCACTTATAAGTGAATATTAGCAAAACAAACAAACAAACAAACAAAAAACAGCAAGCAAAGAGACAAAAAAAAAAAAAAAACCCTGGATATTAGCTGTAAAGCAAAAGATAATTATGTTACAATCTAGAGATCCAGAGAGGCTAAGTAACAAGGAGGCCTCAAGTGGGAATAGGTGAATCTTCCTGGGAAGGAGGAACAGATATCTATTATAGGAGGTGGACTGGAGGCAGGTGGGGAAAGGAACAGGAAAGGTCAGGTAAGGGGAGATGGGGGTAGAGAGTACTGGGAGAGACAACGGGAACTGGGGGTCCTTTGGGGGATGAGGCAGAAACGTAGTGCAGTGGAGACTCCCTGAGTTCTATGAGGGTGACCTTGCCCTTCTGTCTATGAGGGTGAGCCTAGCCAAGAGTCCTAGTAAGGAGGGATACAGCGCCTGAACCAGCCATCTCCTATAACCACGTGAGACACTCTGTGGAGTAACTGAGACACCAAACCAGACTCAAAATCTTCAACCAAACTGTGCTGGGGTAAAGGTGGCACAGAAATGAAGAGTGGTCAACCAGTGACTGTTCCAGGTGAGATCCATGCCATGAGAATGAGCCCACCTCTGTCAGTGCCTGCAGGGCTAGCAACCAGGGGCTAGATAGCCTAGTCACCTAGGATAGAACTAAACACGAATTTTCCCCTTCCCAAAGTCAATCAAATGATTCCTAATAATATTCTGCTGTACTCATAGATAGCTGTCTACCCCCCACATGACAGCAGGCATTTCTAATTCCACTTCCAAAGGACCTAGTACTCTCCTATGATGTCATCAAAGAGGCTTTATCCAGCCACTGATGGAAGCAGATGCAGAAAACCACAGGCAAACATTAAGCAAAGCTTGGGGATTCCTGCTAAAGATGGGGAGAAAGGACTGTAGGAGACATTAGGGACAAGGAAACCACAAGAAAATCACAGAATCGAATAGCCTGAGCTCATATGGGCTCACAGAGACTGAAGCAACAATCAGTGAGTATGCATGGGTCTGATTTAGGCCCTGTGCATATATGTTAAGGTTGTGTAGCTTGGTCTTCTTGTGGGAGTCCTAACATTGAGAGGGGTACTGTCTCCAACTCTTTTTCTTGCTTTGGGCAACCTTTTTCCTCCCACTGAGTTGCCTTGTCCATCTTTATTAAGTGGGGATGTGCCTAGTCTTAATGCCACTTAATATGTCAAGTTGGTTGATATTCCTGGAAGGCCTGACCTTTTCTGAAGGGAAATGGAGAAGGAGGGGATGGGGTATGTGTAGAGGGTGGGGAGGAATTGGGAGATTAGGACATAGTGGAAACTGTGCTTAGGATACAATATATGAGAGAGAAAAAATAAAAAGAAAGAATCAAGCAGCACTGAAGGTGAGCTTGGGACCTTTGTGCAGTATGTGTTGGGCCAGATTGACTGAGAATTAGTGACAATGGGCTAGTCAAATGTTTCCAGAACATCACTGATGTGAAAGAGATGGAGGTACTATGCCCAGTTATAGATGGGGTTAGAACAGACACACAGGCACATAAAGTAAAAAAAAAAAAAATCTTACAAGTATTATACACTTTGTTTTAGATATTTATTAATATGTACTTCACTATATGAATAAATTAAAGGACAGTTAGCTTAAAGGAAGACATTGTGATGAGAAGAGGAAACGCAAGAGACAGACACAGAGAGAAAGGGAAAGATATATGAAGAAGGGGTTAAAAAAAGCCATATAAACAGAACAGAGGCAGCATTACAGACTTGAACCCTTAGGAAGACAAAACTACATCTCACTAATCTTTAGAAAATGAGTTTTAACTTTTAAAACTGGAAAGATACTAAAATAAACCAGCAATATTTCAACCCATATTTACAAATGAAAAGCCAAAAGAAAATAACTTGACTGTGGGGATGGGGTTAGCAAATAGTCAAGTTCTTAGTTTTCCGCACAAGAACTGACTAAAATGTTCATTTTGGTGGTAGAGAAGGGAAGAGTCGGAGGTTAGGAGCACTTACTGCCCTTCTAGTGAACCCAGATTCAGTTCTCAGCACCATGCCGTGCAGTTCACTGCTGTCTGTAACTACTGCTTCAGATACATCCAATGCCTCTGGCTCCCTTGAAACCTGCATGCACACTCATGTACTCATCCGCATGCACACACACACAGACATGTACATGTACATAATTAAAAATCCTATAGAGTTATTTCTTTTATATCGCAGGTTATAAGTTAATCACATCAGTTCTCCTTTACCTTTCTTTTCTTGACATCCTCTCAGATATCTTACTTTTTCTCCCCCAACACCGTGGCTCCCCTTTTCCATTAATTTTCGCTGCACGCTTATGAGCTGGCTGGCTTCACGTCAACTTTGCACCGCCTACAGTCATCCAAGGAGCTGTAACTCAGCTTGAGAAAATGCTTCCCGAAGATCAAGCTGTAAGAAAAGAAACCTGTAGGGCCTTTCCTCGTGATTGATGTGGGAGGACCCAGCTCATGGTGAGTGAGCCACCCCTGGATCAGCAGTCCTAGGTTCTATAAGCAGGCTGAGCAAGCCACGAGGAACAAGTTAGGTGGCAGCACTCCTCCGTGACCTCTGCATTAGCTTCTGCTTCTACGTTTCTGCCCTGCTTGAGGACCTTCCCTGATGGACTACAATGTGAAAGTATAAGCCAAGTATACCCTTGCTTTCCCAGTTTGCTTTAGTCATGATATTCATTACAGATGTAGACACCATGGCTAAAAATTTTATACTTACTCACACATGTGTATTTGTGTATGTGTATTTGTGTGTGTGTGTGTGTGTGTGTGTTTGTGTGTACTTCTGTCTTCCCTGGAATGCTTGGATATCACAGGCACTGGGCCAGAAGTGCATACTTCTCTGCCAGATGGTCTGAGCTCCTTTGGTCTTCTGGTGGAAATAGGATGAATCCAGGCTCTGGCCAGGTAAAGGTAGAGCTCAGAAAGTAGCCCATGCCAGAGGGTATCCAGTCTGGCCGGAGATGCATGAGAAAAACTTTTTCCACAGCACTGTGGTGAGCAGAGTAGCACAAAAGACTGTAGCAGAGATCCGGTGCTGACTCACTGATGAGCAGCAAATGCTGGGGACCACCAGGGGAGCTTCTACAGCGGCCATGACAGTCCTGCAGCAACAGACTGGCTGGCAGGCAAGTCTGGAGGTCCAACAATGAATTCTTTAGGGAGAAGGAGATCCTTCTTTCCCCAGTGTGCCCTCATAATAAACAACTTCTCAGATGATTTCCAATGAAATAGAGGGTGGGTTTAATTTCATGTGAACAGGGACATTATAAATCTTGGGTGAGGGG
This sequence comes from Psammomys obesus, assembly GCF_907164565.1. Classification (NCBI taxonomy): domain Eukaryota; kingdom Metazoa; phylum Chordata; class Mammalia; order Rodentia; family Muridae; genus Psammomys; species Psammomys obesus. Next base: position 7,830,672 of record NW_026596069.1, read on the forward strand.
TTTTGGGCGTGAATATGTGATCTAGGTTGCTGGCGATGCTCTACATACATGGGAAAAAATAACGGGTGACAAGCTCACATGATTGACCACCTGGAAAGCACCTTCAGGCGTGTCACATGCTTCTGAGCCATGCATTTGACAGGCTCTGAAACAGGAAAGAGAGCTTTGTCCCACACATTCTGTTCTCAGGATGAGATTTTAAATCTGAAGTTTGAGATTTCTAGGGTTTGAACATGTGCCATCTCCCCAGTTCCTATGCTAGTTTCCCTGGAGGCAGGCAGGGTCCATGAGGTTGTATGTGTGTATGTGTGTGTGTATCCCCTATATGTATATATGTTATATATGTGTGGGTAGCTTATGTATACTTATATTCTTAACCTTTTTAGTCTGCATCATGTTACATGTATGTATGTTTTCAGGATTTTCCATTGGTAGCAGATAACCAGTTATTGCCCACTTCCCTGTGAAAGACTATTCCACTGAATCTTCGAATTCCTTAGCTGCCTGTAATTCTTTGTGTAGGGATGAGCACCCTCATCCCTTCTACTTGGCATTTCTGTTGGTATACTTTCTATTCAAGCTCATATAAAAATGTTTAAATTATTTCTTACTTTTTCAAAATGTAATATTGTGTATCTGTGTACATGTGTAGGATCCCCCTGGACCTGGGATCACCATTAGATGTTGGTACTGGGAGCTTTACCTAGGTCCCCTGCAAGAGCAGTACAGGCTCTTAACTGCTGATCCTTATTTCCAGCTTCCCAAAATAATTTCTCCTCCACGGACATATATCAGAGCTTTATCTTAGCATGTGGAATGTCAAGTACACAGTCCACCTTTGGGGGATTTTCCATATGACATGAAAATAAATTGTTTGTAAAGAAAAACGTACACATTCGTGCTGTGAAGAACTTTGCTTTACTGTTAGCCAGTGTTGTACACTGTGTGAGATGAAGCTCTGACAAGACAGGACACATTTGACAGAGCAACAGATGAGCTCAACCCATCCCTTCACTGGGGACCACAGACAACCCATCTCCTTCTGATTGGCCATCATGAAGTCATGCTCCTGGGTACAAGAATGGCCAATAAATAACCAGTTCCAAGTGGTTATTTACTGAACCATTCATGAAACCATATATATATATGTATAACTAGTAGTTATAAACATACATAGACACATAAATTTTATATATATATATATATATATATATAGAGAGAGAGAGAGAGAGAGAGAGAGAGAGAGAGAGAAAGAGAAAGAGAGTCGATAAAGACTATGAATCTATGAATTTGAAATGGAGCCAAGTGGTACATAGGAAGGTATGGAGGGAGTAAACAGAAGGAGAAAATGATGTAGCTGTTAATGATCTCAAGATATAAGATATATATTAAAACAAACAAAAAGATCCAGGCTTGATGGCCTATGCCTTTAGTCTCAGCACTCAACAGTCAGAAACAGGTAAAACACTGTGAGTTCTACATAGAGAGCTCCAGACAAGCCAAGACAAAAGAGTGAGACCCTGTCTCAGAAAATAAAACAGTAACAAACAGACAAACAAACAAACAAACCAAAAGATTGGCCACTGTGAGTCTGCCCTTCAAATAATCTCATTTTCCCGATTAGAGGGACAATTCTAACTGAAGAAAGAAATAAAAACATTATTACAGTCACATTGACTTGCTTCCATGAACTGTGGCATTAATGCCCATAAAACCTCTCATTTTCCCCAAAGATTGCATCATGTAATTTGTCAACCGGGGAAGTCACACACTAGTAGCAGTTGTCAGATCAACTCCAGCTGCCAGGGAGAGCCTTTAAGCACAATTTCTCCTCAGCCTCTACTGGGGTATTTAACTTGCTTTGGGAAAATGTCACTCTTGCTTATTTCTCCAGTCTTTCTTGCCAAAGAACATCCAGATAATGCCCCAGCAGGGACTGTGCCATGAGCCCCACTTTTCAGGGCTTTCTAGCTCAGTCATAGAAATTGGATCTGGGCACAGGCTTGTCCCAATCGTGCTGCACTTTTTAGCTTGTTTGTTATAACCAGATGTATTTAAATTTTGTTCAGCTGCTTTTGAAGGTGGTAGAAAAATGACATTTCCTGCTTCTCAGATGAATTTTGGCAATAGTTGGAATCTAAAGGGAGTTTGATTTTAAAATTAAACATGAACTTTTAGATTTTGTTAGGTCATACTTTTGATCTCAGGCCACTGCCAATGGGCATTTCTATTAACAAGAAAACAGAAAATAAAACCCAGTGGAAATCAATCTGTTAGGAAAGAGATGATAATTCAGTTCCATCTCGAGCCTTCTGCTAATAGCCAGCCCAGAGTAGATGTGAAAACCTTGAAGGGAGGAGCAGTCTCACTGTCTGAAATGTTGGGCTGGGACTTTGGGACCAGACACAATTTTGGTAAGAAATTGAGAGACAGGTACACTAAACATGGACTTTTGTTGTGAATGTTGTTTGGTTTTTTCAAGACAAGGTTTCTCTGTCTAGCCTTGGCTGTACTGGATTCACTTTGTATACCAACCTAGCTTCAAACTCACAGAAATCCATCTGCCTCTGCTTCCCTGAGTGCTGGAATTAAAGGGATGTGCCACCATGCCAAGTTTAAACATGGACTTTTATTGACCACAAAATATAAAAATAAAAATAAAAAGTATAGATGGGAGAAAAATAAGACATTGTCACTTTCAACCAACCTATTTATTTATTATTTATTTATTTAATCCCTTTACAGCCTTATCCCAGTCCCCTCCCTTCTCTCCTCCCAGTCCCTCCCTTATACCTCCTTCCCTTCATTCTCCCTCCTTCTCAGAGAAGGAGAGGCCCCCAAGGATTACCAATCCATCCTTGCACCTCAAGACTCAGCAAGACTAAGCACATTTCATCTTCTCCCACTGAAGTCTGACTTAGCAACCCAGCTAGGGGAAAGGGATCCAGAAGCAGGAAACAGAGTCAGAGACAGTCCCTACTCTCATTGTTAGAGGACCAACATATTGACCAAAGTCACACATTTTCTACGTATGTTTAAGGGTCTGTTCATTCAGTCTCTGTGAGCCCCCATAGGCCAAGGAAACCAACTTATTTTTAACCACCCCATGGCAGAGCCAAACCTGACACTATCAATGATGTTTTACTGTGCTTGGAGACAGGAGCCTAACTTCACAGTCCTCTGGGAAGCTCCAGGCAGCAGTGGATGGAGAAAGACTCAAGGACTTGAAGCCAAGCATGGGGCCGAGTTCTGGGAGTCTTGAGGAAATGTTGGGAGAAGGATGGAAGGACCTGGATGGGATAGGAAACTCACAGGAAGACCAGCAGAGACAATTAACCCTGACCCATGGGGACTTACAGAACTGGGGCATCAACTAGGGAGCATGCATGGTCTGGAGCTGGGTCCCCTACACATATGTGGCCAATGGTGGGGGGGGCTTGGTCTTCATGTGGGTCACCTGGTGAGTATGTGTGTGTGGTGGGAGAGTTGTTTCTAACATGGACTCTATTGCCTGTGTTTGAATTGCTTCCCTATATCTGAGGTTGCCTTGCCAGGCCTTTGGGGATGAGGATATGCTCAGCCCTGGTGTGACTTGGTATGCTGGAGAGGGCTGGTGCAGGGGAGGGAGCTCTCCTTTTCTGGGGGAAATGAGAGAGGGGAAGACGAAAGAGGAGGGACTGGGAGGAGTGGAGGGAGGAGGCATTCCTGGGATGTAAAATAAATAACTGAAAACAACAACAACAACAACAAAAAGAACCAGTAGATAAAGATCATAAATGGTAGAAAAGTGACACAGCTGTGCAAAGAATGAGGAGGGACCTGGGGTTAAGGATGCACTGATCCAAAACAGATAAGTACAAACAAACAAACAAACAAACAAACAAACAAAGCATAAAAAATAGACACAAGAAATCACCAGGAAATCAATATTGAATGAACAAAACAGAACAATATGAAACACATCTAATCCCATTGATTCATGCAATTCATCGCTGTAAGGAATCTCATCATTAATTTTTCAAGTGTTTGTCAATATGACCTTTGCATTTCATCTCTTCCAGATACATGCTACTCAAGTAATGACTGTTTTAAGTTTTTATATCTTAGTAATGGGTTATAGGTATAGATATGTATATATGTGTGTGTGTATAAAATCTACCTAAGTATCATATAACATATATATATGTTATATATATATA
>NW_026596069.1:7834970-7882538 GCF_907164565.1 Psammomys obesus
AAAAAAAAAAAAAAGAAAGCATTATAATAAAAGGAATTTGAGGCCACATTAGTTTGTGAACTATGGAGTGAGACAGGGTAAGTAAGTGAATATAGGCTTTAACAGTGCAAATAATGTGCAGTGTATCCAAGAGGCAGATAGAGACGATAATTCTCAGTTTATCTTGACTTAATTTTTTTGCCACCTGATTATACGGGATAAAGATTAGTTCTTTAGGCACAGTTTTATCTAGGTAAATGGCTCATTATAAATCAAATGGGTACTTTAATGAATATTTCACTTCCTCTGCCCTGTTTCTCTAATCCTACAGTAGCAATAGGTCTTAATGCTGTAGACCTACCTGTAGCAATCTGTGGTAGAAACTGTAGTGCCACAGCAGACTGTTTCTTGACCAGTGCAAAAAGTGATCTAGGCTACTAAGACTCCTAATTTGGGATGGTCTGAACTAAAGCATCCTGCAGCCTTTCCATTATTTTAATTTTACCCAATGTTGATAATTAGAAGGAAGCCAAACAATTTTGGTTAATTCAGATGTGTTTCATGGCTTCATGAAACTTTTTTTAAAAAGTTGCTGATGAGTGAGTAGCAATAGTATGTTAGGTATTCTTTAAAATATATAAAGCTATTTAAATAACCAAGATATGTTAATAGCCTTGGCATTTAAAATCTGAAATAGCTTTCCTTGCTACTTCTAATAAACTTAAATATATATATATATATATATATATATATATATATATATATATATATATATATACATACATACCTAAAGGAAGACTATTTGGTGTTCCCTTAGAAATTCATTAAAGAAATATTTTATAACAAAGACCGAAAGACTTAGAAAGGTGAGTTAAAATAAAACTGGCATTAAATATTTGTAAATGTGTTCAGATTATGACACTCGCAAACATTAGCAAAACAAAGAAATAAATCTGCTAATCAGAGCAACATCACAAAGGTCATTTGATGGTAAAGACCCTCACCCTTTTCACTCACACTGATGGATACAGAACTTACAAATCTTTGGCTGAAGTCTCTCTCAGGCGAGAACAATAATATTTGTATACTGACTTAGCAATTCACACAGAAATTAGTCAGAGGTGAGATGGTAGAAAGCCCAAGGAAATATATGTACTGTTTGTTATCCATGTTACAAATGGGAATGTAATTCTATTTTCTATTGAGTTTGCCACAATTTTTAGCTGCACATAATGAAGATATTTCACTTATGTTATGAAATATCAAGTGAGCTAAAAATATGTGAGTTTTCCACATTGAATTGGCAGAATGCATATTATGTATTAAGCATTAAGAATGATAGACTGTGTTTATAGGCATACCTCATTTCATAGACGTGAGTTTTACTGTGCAAAATAATCACATTAATTTGTGTTCTTCTAGCCTATCTAGTTATTTAGTCAATTTTCTTAAACTGAAAATGATTTTTACACTGGTTCAGTATAACTCACCTCCACATTGGGAGAAGAACATTAGAGCTATCTTTTATGTTCATTTATTCTACCACCTTTCTATTGGTTCCATTGCAAAGAAATGCTTACTACACGAGCTAAGCATGTGGCCTGAAGGTATGTCCTGGTAATAAGAGAAGAAGAGTCATGGTTGATCTAATGAATGCTCACCTAGTTCATGAAAAATTTGAATCTCCTTACTTTGGAACTCATCAGCTCAGGCTATGAGATGTTGTTCATCTTCTTCAGCCCAAACACTAGCATGCTCATTAAATTAGTCCTGCTATTGTCAGACATTAGTATTTGATTTAAAGGGATTCTACAGTAGTAATTCCCAAAGACCTGTTACTTACATTAATCTGTTTCAGATTTGCTAGTGCTTAAATACAGCCTCATGTTCTCCACTGTCAAACCAAACTAAATAGAGAGGAAGAGATTTGAATTTTCTTTCTTCCTTCAACATCTATGTACCTGTGTTACCATGTTGTTAACGGTTCTATATTTCATTATCTGGAGCCTTCCCTCACCTTGTCCTCAGTTCCTTTATCTTAGTCCAAGATATCAATCTTTGAAAATAACTTTACATTTTAGGACTGAAATCTTCTTCAGGTTAGAGAGTTCATGACAATGACAAATATCTACAGTGAAGGGTAACCTTGAAAATGACTGACATTTTAATTTTGCTTGGATGAAGTTTAAAATGCCAAAAGGCACAAATATGATCTAGAAGTTTCACAGAATTCTGATAATATTTTTGCTGATATATATGTATGTGTGTATATACATATTATGAAATAACAAGACATACATAGTAGAGCAGAATGAATGGGAAAAGTAAATTTTAGTGGAAGACAAGTTTGGTTTTGGAATCCAGTACTCCTTTTAACTATTTTTACCATCTATGTATGGATTCATTGAGCTTTAGTTCACCTCCCCCCAAAAAAGGACTAGACTAGTGCGTAGTCTTGAAAAGTTAGTACAAAAGTTAATAATCTTATTGATGAGTTTGTAAACATTTATTTTATTACAAATGCATGTTTCTACATATATTTATTTTTAAATCAATTAATTATTTGTTAGATTTAAAAACTTTATACCAGATAAGTAAACTTTTCATGTCCTCTTCAAAGATCTAGCTTGATGAGTACTCTTGAGTGAACCACCCTCATTGTTTGAAATCTGCATGATTTAGCCTGAGTCCCACATCTGCTCTTCCTTTTGTCTGACCAACCACCATGTGTGGCAGGCCTTTTTCAGAACCTACACTGTCTGTAAACACCCACAGGTCTCTTCTAGACCACAATCACCACTCCACTAGGTACGCAGACTTTTCCACCAAGGTCCAGCCTACTGAAGATCCTTGTCCTCTTCATCCATTTCTTTTCCACAAGCCACTACATTAAGTGAGTCCCGCAACCAGTACACCACTCTAGGTTGGACTTGCCTAATTTCAGTGCAAAGGAGCTCTAAACCTGGGCCAACATCTTCCTTACCTCTCCTACATATCACAAGTCTCTGCCATATAATACCCAATGTATATACCTAGATAGATCTACAGCCACACTCCAGGCTGGAAGCAGTAAATTCATCCTGAATATTAGTCCAGTTCCTGAATTCCATTCAAGCCATTTCCAACCTCTATATCCAAGGAATCACATTTTTTTCTCTTCCTCAAAAACCTTTTCTGTCTATAACAAACTCAGAAGTAACAAATGAAATCTATATGCCCATATCTCATGAAAGAATACTAACACTATGAAATATTAAGCTAGTATATTCTTTCCAAATCCTATCAAACTTACTGAAATGCTTGCCAATGACAATTACATAGCTGAAGCCTAAGATACATACTTTAAAAGAACAATCATAAACTTCATCAAAGAATTAAAAAATCTTAATGAATACAAAAATAAAGTTTAATGACACAAAGGAGAAAACTTTAGAATAAATACCTGAATGATGAAAAAATAGAAAAAGAAGCAAAAAAAAAAAAAAAAAAAAAACAAAACACCTCATGGAAATGACGAAATGATTTAAGGCTTGAGGAAAGAATTCAGTCATTATATAGAAACACTGAAGCAGGCTGAAGCTGAAATGAAGGTCAATAGAAAAACCCAGTAGACCAATCAGAAAACCTAAAGAAAAGCTTTTCAAATGGAATGAATCACGAAGACTAGAAGATAAAGGTCAGAGAAATGGGTAAAGGACTTCTTTTCATGGAAAGGAGCAGGAAGTTAGATACAGATTAAAGTAGGAGGATGGTAAAAGAGAATAGCAGGATAGGAGCAATGGAAAAATAAGTGACTATTTTGGGAGAGGGAATAAATACACAATAAGGTAGGAGGAGAAAAAAAAAAACAATATGAAATGTCTGAAAAAACCACAGAAAATCATACTATTAATGATTAAGCTAAAATATACCACAATACGGCATATAAATATAAAAATACTGTTTTAATAAACTCATACCATCTGGGAAAATGCTGTTCCTTCTAAGAGTCAAAGACCATTTCAAAAATCACATCAGCCATAAAAAGCTCTCTTTCGAGTTTTTGGGCTGGGTTGTCCAAAAACTACCAAAATAAAAGTTTATTGCTATCACCCTTGGTTACATTCTACACGTGGAATGTTAGTTCCTATTGCTAAAGGTATCACACACTTCGGTCACATGGTCCAGAGGCCCTGAACTGAAATTGACATAAATGTCTGTCTCCAAAGTATTTCTTTCATAGTACAAGAAGGCACTATGTTAGCTTCAAAAGAAGGAAGGCAACCAACATCCCTACACATCTATAATGTTTATAAGCCATATCAAAGATCAGGATGACAAAATAATCCTATGGTTACAGTATGACATGCATATGTGGGAAGCAACTAACAGCTTTTTAATTGGAGTCAATACCCACTTAACAAGAGGAAAACCATTGTGGAGCCAGAAACCAGTCAAATACTCAGTGCTAGGGAAGTTGGGGTTATTAAAGAACCTACACCCACTATTTTACTAAATAAACATAATCTCTAACAATAACTTAAACTCATTTGTCCTTATAGCCACAGATAAGTATAGTCTTTATCACTCATCAAGAAAATTACAACTTGCAACAGAGACTGCTACAGAAAACCACAACCAATGAAAATGCAGAGTCGTGGAGCACAATCCCAATGGATACGTCTACAAAACACTACTGCACCTAAAGCTCAGGGAATATTGCAGAAGAAGGGGCAAAATATTTGAAGAACCAGAGGATCAGAGAGTTTGTTATGAGGTTATGTCTCCAAGTAAAATTGGAAGCTACCAACATGTCTACCTAAATGTGAACTGAACAAGGATGACTCCATTAGATATTCCAAAGTGAGTAGGTAAAGCAAATGAGGTCTCAGTCCTACACAAAGAAGTATACACAACTGAGGAATGCTGAGAATAGAAGAGGTTGTCCTACCCAGGGAAGAGCATACTAATTTGTTGTCCAGTGCCAGATGGTCATCCCTGAAAACATCACACAGACTGAGCAGACTATAGTTAGGAATATGTATGTTTATTTATATACATATAATAGATGCATGCAACAATGAAAAATTCTTATTTTTTTTTTAAAAGCTACGAAGTTGAAGGAGATGAGGAAGTTATATGGGAGCATTTAGAAGGAGGAAGCAGAAGTTGTAAATATATTTTAATCTCATTTAAAAAAAACTGCCAAAATAAAATGTGGTATAAACCACCCTTCTTACCCCTACAAATTTATTATATTTTTTTGCAAAGCTAAAAGATAGAGTTACACAAGAGTTCTTCATCAATAAAGTAGAAGCAGTTACAAGTACCACCAACAGTAAGTGAAAAGAATTTTGATTGTTTTCAAGCCTCTATAAATTGTCAGAAAAAAAATGCTTATAATTAGGACCATGGCCAAGATAATCAAGTTCTGAGTGATAAATTATTTATTAGAAATATCTAATTCTGAGGGCATTGCCTCACCTGTTATGAAAGCACTGCTCAGGTACAGATGGATATTTGGAAGAACAAACACAGTCCATAAAACATTCAAGCTCTTCATGTCAGATCTAAAGGCAAGAATAAAATTAACATATTATTTGCATGTCAGTAGTAAAGCTGTGTTGGTCTGAAGTAAATCAAAGGAATAATACCAGTGTTATCATAAAACTTGGTCTGGGTAAACATGTGAGTAGATGCCTTCTTGGTTTGATAAAATTGATATTACATTAAAATTGTCTCATAAATGAAACTAAGGCATATGTCAGTGGTTGGGCACTTTCTAAGTAAAAAAAAAAAAAAAAGAAAAAAAAGAAAAAAGAAAAAGAAACTGTGTGGTCACAGAAATCACAACAAATGATATCCCCTGTAGGAACATGAAAGTAGGTAAGACGGCAGCTGGTCAGCTAGAATTGATGTATGGGATACTCAGAAGTATAATTTTCAATTCATGAAAATAAAAAAATACGGATGGTGGATTATCAGAAAGCTGAGGTCACCTACATTTTTTCTAAAGCCACAATTCTTTGTCTATTTCTGATTTTTTTTTTAATTTTTCAGTCCTAAATTAAGACTGATGGAGAGGCTGTGTTTCAAGGATCCTGGTTATGTGTTAATAATTTTTTTTTGATCCTGTACAAATGCGTGCATGGAAGTTTATGACATCATACACTTGCTAAAGTGAAAATCCCAGACATTTTCAAGATCGATTCCGTCTCTAATATTTACATACTCAGAGCCTTGCCACAGTACACTGAGCCTGGAGGGTTGGATTAATCAGGAGTTACAGAATACTAGATCATATGACTCCTGATTGGTTCCCAGGATTCCAGGACCTGCCCAGTGTTGTTACTTGCCCTTAAATGTTTTGATTAAGTACAAATGTCTTCCAGAAATCTACCCATAGCACCCTCTTAGTTTGTGGTAAAAAAAAAAAAAAGGTGTCTTAACAGTGAAATCAAAGTGAAAGTTTCCAATGTTGTAACTCCTTAGATAAGAAAAAAGTATCAAATCTTAATGGCAAAGATAGGTGTCAATCTTAAAGATTGATGAATACAAAGCATCAGTCCCTAAAAATCAAATAATTACACAGACTGTTTCTGTAGAAGTCAGACATGATCATAAGAAAATAATTGGCAACCCTACACTGAGTAAATTCTTATTCTCTAATGTGATAACATGCTGGTGTGGCATTTTGCACACACAGAGAGAATCATGCACAACACAGACAGACACAAACACACATTGCCATGAATTGCTGTGTTCCTATCAAGAAACAGGCTCATACATATCCCACAGAGAATAAAAGAGTCACTTATTTCTCCAAATTCCATGAACAGTTCTGTGAAACCAAATAAAACAAAACTATGTGAAGCTAGACAATTCCGTAGCCAGTTTTCTAATTCGTGGTACACAAAATGCGAGGTGGGCAGCAGAAGCCTGAGTTGCTATATTTCCTGTTTTCTTCACCAAAGTAAAGGCATGGAGGATTCTGGAAAGGATGATAAGAAATTAGGCAACTCTATTAGTTCATGAAGAATGCTTAGAAGTAAGCCTTTCAGAGTGAAAAAATGCATGTGGGACTTTTAAATGAACATTTTTCTAACATACATCTGTGAAACAGTAGAAGGGCAGACTTGGGCAGAAGGATAACCTGGATCATCCTACAGGAATGTGTGAAGAGAAAAATGAGCCATCGAGGACTACAGTCTTAAATCTCACATTAATTTATTATGATATGCATAAATTCCTTGGAGCAGAATGAGAGTTTTAGTAACAGGACTGTGTATGGTCAAGAAAAGTTTCTAGAAAAGGAAAGTTCAGCTATGCTATCAGCCACAAGTCATCAACTATTAACAGTAGCAAAAACAACACATGTTGACATTTTGGTTGTGAGACTAGCCTTTAAGAGCTCAGCAATCTCTCTTGCTCAAGAAAAATAAATCTGTAATGTGGAACGGAGAAAGCTTCTGACACAATATGTTGTCCAGGTGAAACAAGAAACTATAGAAAACAGGGAGATAAAGAGGAATTGGCATCATGAATGAACAGGGTATCAATGATTAAACAGAGGAGGCTAAAGCTCACAAGGAGCAAAGGACAAGAAATGAAAAGTCTCATGAAAATAATTTGAAGGCCTCCTTTTATTTGATTGGACAATAAGGCAGATGAAGTTCAGTGTTAATCTCCCTCTTTTTTTGTATAGGTATTTTACCCTAACTGACAGCTTTGATCTAAGAAAGGTAGGAAAGCCACCTAATATAAAACATATAACCGTATATTTACACTCAAGAAATGGGTGCTACAATTTATGTATTTGGTGTCGTTTTCATCTTGTTAAGAAGAGCCTATTCGGCTGATGATGTAGAACCCCCTTCTAACCTTAAATTCTACTCTGTGTAAAAGTTCTCATAAAAGGCCAGCTCCCATGGGGTTGATGGGGTCGGACTCTGCTACCACAGAGTTTACTTTACAGATTTCTCTCACACACACAGTTTGCCCCTGTTGTCTTTGTTACCATTTCCAGTATTCACAAAAAGGATGTTCATATAATGCCACCCAGCCTAGTCTGGTACAGAAATTACATACTTTCATATCAATTAAAGATGAAGCATTTGTACAAATAGTTTTAAAGCAATGTGTTTATGAAAAACAAAAAAAAATCTTTTCAACTTTTAAATTCTTCTCATAGGCATACACATACACAAGTGTACACACACACATACAGGGATATATATGTGTGTATGTGTGTGTGTGTGTATGCATGCATATATATACAGAAAGAGAGAGAGAGAGAGAAGAATGAGAACATCAATCTGTAAAAATAACCCTAGTGATGAAATTAATAGTGGTTTTTCTCAACTAATGGACTTCAGTGGTTTACAGTTTGGGATTACTGCCAAGAAAGAGAGCAATGCAAATGAAAACAAGAAACTCCTCATTTCAAATTCAGCCAATTTAATCAAATCTGTTAAGTAATACAGACATTAGAGAGTAACAAAAACTTACACACCTTAGTGTAGATTTTCAATTATGTATACATAGGAGTGAAAGAGCTACATCATTGTGTAGAGATTGCTCATAAAAGAAGTTTCAACCCATTGCATTTTACGTGTAGGCTTACTGGTAAAATTAAAGATATATCTCCCATTGCTAACTTAATTTTAATACTAAGGACCCTCCAATGCATGAGATGAGCAGAGAGATGAGATTCAAGTGAAGATCATACAACTTCTATCGATGAGAGTCATAAATGAATTTGTGTTGCCTCCGCAGATACCCCACACGGAAATAGGCACTCTAAAAGGGTAAGCTGCACATGGGTCTGGCCTCTGTTAAACATGTCCTGCTAGTGAGAAATGCTGACTGCTTCTCTGTTTAAACTTTTCAAATGCAGTTAGCAAACATACATTTCAGTCACTCTCAGTCCATGAACCAGAGGAATAAACAGAGGCCAGCTTCCTGGGGCTTTCAATTTTTGGCATAAAAATTTGAGAAAGTGAACTGAGAAGTAATTTAAACATTTCGTATATTACAACAAATATCAATATATTATGGAATAAAATGCAAGATATGCATGAATTTCTGAGATAAAACGGAGGACTTCAAAGAAATTTCACACTTGCTATGGGCCAGTTCAGTCTGGATCACAGAGCCCGGGGCACACACTGAGTTTTCCTCTGAACTGATAGGGTGGTAAAAATCACTGAAAACATTGAAGAAGACTTTCTCCAAAACTTATTCTGATTGGTGTATTTTTCTAAGCCCATTTGCATTTGGATGGAAATAAAGTAAATTCCACCAATTAGAAGAATGATCTAATCAGAGGTGTAATAAAGTTAGGCTGCAGTGCTATAAAGACTAATCTTGGGGTCACATTGCAGCATCTTCCCACTGATGCAGTGTAAGTCCTGCACTGCTGGGAGCTAAAAAACGAAACAAGAAAACCATGAGTTGTCCAAACTTACAGGTGCCCTGCTACAACTGCTCCTGTCATAGGATGAGAGAAACCCTAGCTTTGGAGTGGCCGATTCAGGGAAGAATTGCAAAATATTTTCTGGAGCTCCTTTATAAAATGTTACTTTCTAAAGAAGGCTATACTGACAGTCAATCTGTCTCTGACTCTCGTCTGTCTCTGTCTCTTGTCTAGCTCTGTGTCTTGTCTCTCTTTCTCTTTTTCTCTTTCTCTCTCTTCCTTCTTCTCCTTAACCACACCCTTCTCTCTCTCACACACACAGTACAATGTATAAAATAATGCCATATGTCCTGATAACAGCTAACTCTTCAGCCTATATCAAATATACACACACTCAACATTCAGACCATACATAGCCCAATGTTCATTTTGGTAAGGCCCACCTACAGCTTCAGAACATATGTTAACATCTTTAGGCAGTTGACAACATGTAATAATGACATTATATGTTGCTATGTAAAATCATGAAATTTCAACTGACTGAATAGTTTCTATGAAACAAAGGACTGTGTATTCATTTGCCCACTGAGAGTGCCTTTGGACCTTAGCAGAGACAATTCATCAGTTTTGGATGAGTCTTTTGTCCTTCACAGAAAGTTTTGTCACCAGTGGTTGGGATCCTTCATACTTCACAGTATGGTCTTGTGATTTCTTCCTAGCAGCTTGAGCACATGGAACTTCTTGCCTTGCAGAATCCCAGTCATAACCCAGTTTCTTCTGAGACAGAACTTTATCTTAGCAACCTGCACCACTGATTCTTACAGCGCGTCTGTAAGAAACAAACTAAAAATTGAGGACTCTTTACTGTTATGGTACTAATAGAAACGGGCATTACTAAAATAAAAGTGATAAAAAGAAGGTTTATACCCACTGAGGTTGTGCTGCTGGGGAAGGGATTCACGTGCTGCTGCTGTAAATTTATACCAGGCACTTACACGGAAAACGTGGCTGATGGTGAACAAATCCACGGGATGAGTATTTGTGACCTGTTGAAATTAGCAGAACTCAAATGGCACCATAATTCCATGGGAAGTCTTCAGACTTACTGTAACCCCTCCTCCTGGTTAGGATTCTTGCATTTTCCCCAGCTTTGCTAGGGCTGTAAAAAGAATCTGGTAACATATGTTATTGATTTTCAGATGCAGACCTATTCAAACTCACTCTTACACTAGGTAGTGTGACAACATTATAGACATTGGTTGGTTTAATTCCTATAATTCAGTGTCAGGAAATTTATGTGTGTGTGTTTTTTTTTTTTTTTTTTTTGACAGAGGAAATAAGTGAGTCTCAGAAAGATTTTATGAGATGACCACATCACATAAAAAATTCCTGGCTTTACTCCTATAATATAATACTTCAGTTTATTGCCAACTTTTGTGTCTTTACCCAAAGACATCACTGCAAAATCAAGACATCTGACATCCATATGTATTTCACTCTTTATTCAATTTACGCAAAGTCTTGAGCCTTAGTATTTCTCTAGGGATTGTTATATTTTATTGTCTGCCTGCATGTTAAGACCAAAACACCAATGGAAATTTCTGTCTGCCTTACTGTGTGTGTTTCAATTAAATACATACTATTTTGGGATCCTATAGGATATAAGCAGAGAACATGTCTTACAAAATGATATTCATGTGTACACATATGGTAATCTCTATGTAAACCTTGCCATGTGTGTTTATGTACAAATCCACAAAATGTGATAGTGTGTGCGCACAAGTCACATACTGTAACACATGTCTACGGAGAAGCTTAGCAGCTGAGATTTTCTGAACATCAGAGAATCACAAACAAGATATTAATTAAACATAATGCTATATATATGCAAATAAAAGGCACTTCGTGTACGATGACAACCTACAAGAAGATAAAATGATAAGAAGAATTAATAAAAGGGTTTTTTAATACTGCACACTATGAATTTTACCCATCTTACATGCCTTTTCTATGATACCTCTTAGGCATGTAGCCTTCTCTCACCAGCTCACCTCTTATTCAGAATAATAAAAAGTAATATACTTGTGGCTTGGAACCTTGATTCTCTGTACTTCCTTAGACTTAGAGCTGAGAGGCCCTTGTTATCTAGCTTTTATACAACAAGTACTTCTCTTTGTATTTAGGGAGGGAGAGACAACTTTCTTCAGAGTGGTGGGCTCTGAGAAGCATGGAACGCTGCAACCTGTGGTCCCATGCAAAGAGTGCACATTTATTGCTGGGTGAACTAAGCCTGATTAAATGAAAACAAGATCACATAAAGTTGGGAGAGAAAAACGGGGTGGGGTGGAAAGGGATTGTAGGTAAGAAAGTGGGATGGCTAGATTTGCTCAAAACACTAAATGCATGTATGAACCTCTCAAATAATAAAATGATTTAAGCACTTTTGCTTTCTTTTAAATCATCTTTAGGAAAAATACACACTGCCTTTCATAACAACAGACAACAAAAGCAGGGATGTGCTGTTGTATATTAGGTTGCTCCTTGCCAAGTAGGAAATTTCTAGAAGTGTATCAGTGACTCCAAGGGTAAGAGTGTTTACTCACTGTGAACAAAACCTTAGCCAAGTTCTTTCTGAACTCCATGGACTTCATAAAAATATGATCATATGAAATGTTGGGCGAACCACTTGAAAGAAAGAGGACTGCATCAGAAAATTAATTATACTAGTTCTGAATATCATTTACGATAACACATACCAACAACTTAAAATAATGAAACGGATGCATTGTGCCTTCATTTCCTAATGAAGCTGTTGTGAAAAGGGGATTATATATATATATATATAGTGAGTCTAGCACTCTGAAGTGTTCAGTAAATATTAGGAATCATCTGATAATTATTATCTATATTCAGATATTCACTACATTTTGGCCAATAACTTTTCATCAAATGTTAATGACCTTCAGTATAACACAGTGGCATTAAAAATGGTAATTGGCCCACTGTGGGCTTGCGGACATTGAAATAACAGCACTCAGATGTGAAAGTCATGCCATCTCTTGGTGCCTTCATGGGACACCTACCCCGAGGACACATGGTTGATTTCAATGTCCTTCCTTAACAGTGGGAGTCCCTTTTCCAGGACACTGTGACCTGTCACCACTTTAAGAGGAGCCACAACAGGAAGCCTGAATTGGGCTCAACAAGCTGTTTGTGGGGACTTTCACAGAAGAAGTCACTAATGCTGTGTGTGTGTTTGCAGGATGCATCTGTTCATTCTTCCAAGGATTGTCACCACCATGGACATGTTTATTCATCTCCCCAAGGAGCAGATGAAGAGAGGACATAAGGATGGACAGCAACATCCAAAAACATTGAAGTAGATGTTCAGACTGAGTAGAGGACAGGGCTGATGACAGAACTCCTCTGCATATGTGGTAGACATGACTAACATAAATTCACATTTACTTTATAAAGCATGACAAAACATTGACAAGCTCACATTGATCCCATGATATTTGGTCTACATGGTTGCTAATACCATTCTTCTTGCCCATATTATTCCTATTTCGGTTGATAGTTGCATTTTTCCAGAGCATCATTACATCTGGGTTCTCAATTTTGTGACAAATCATTTGTAATATGTTTTAATTTAAATAAAAATCTACTTATTATAGAAGCTGTTTTCCTCTTACCATGCCTAATTTTGTGTAGTGTTTTGCTTCTTGATTAAATTAACTGCACTTCTTTTTATTTTTTTTAAACTGTAGTAGGATTTTGATTTATTCTTAAGCTCTTTTCCTATTTTCCTAATCTTTTCTCCTTTTTGTTCTAGTATGTGTGTGTGTGTGTGTGTGTGTGTGTGTGTGTGTGTGTGTGTAATGTAATGTGGCTTGTTTGTGTGTGAGAGATGTGGTGTATATGTGTGTTTATTATATGTCTGTGGTATTTGTGAAGCATATGTCTGTGTGTGTGTGGTGATGTATTTATGTGGTATGTATGTGTGTGGTATTGCATGTGTATGTGTGTATAGTATGGTATGGTATATGTGGATGTATGCTGTGTGTGCATTATGTATTGTTTATGTGTATGATATGTGTTGTGTGTGTACATATATGTGTTGTGTATGTGATATGTTTGTAGTGTGTCTGTTATGTGTTTTCCTGAGCTGGAAAACCTGGACACACTCTTCATTGTCATGCTTACTAATGAAGGTGATCAATGCTGTTCACTTTTTTATGATTTTAGTATATGCCACAAGCCGTGAACTCTGTTCCTCTTACTGTCTTTTTAGGAAAGGTTGTAATTTTACATTATATCTCTCTCTTGGTTACAGAAGTTAATAGAAGTCTTGAATTTCCACACCAAGTGCTCTTTTTTCATTTGCTTTCATGCTTGATAGATTTCTACTTTTGTGCATTTTAATCATAGTGGCTTTTGTATTTCTAATTATTTAAAATTACAAATGTTTTCTTTATAATCCAGATTATGGTCATTTTTAGGAATGAGACCACATAGAGGAGAAAAAACTGTACATTTCGTATTGTCAGTATGTAAAGTTGTATAAAACAAGTTTCTTGTTTTGGTCTTTAGGGATGATGTCCTAGTCTTATGCAGGTCAGGATGACCTTCAGTTCTCTGTGCAGACTAGGATGATCTTAAACTTCTGTTCCCCCACCTCTGCCTCATGAGTGCTGGGACTAGACACATGTGCCACCACACCTGGCATATGCTATGCTGGTGATGGTACCCAGGGCTTCACGACTGCAAGCCTAGTGCTTTACCAACTGAACCACATCCTAGTGTGTTTTGACCTTCCACTTTTGTGTACCTGTTGGGTAACTGCTGCCTCTTATTCTCTGTTTTCAGCATACTGAACCAGGGCTCTTCACATGTCACTAAGTCCTTGGTTTCTGAGGAGGGCTGCTGTGTCATTTATCACAAGTATCTCACTTATTGTGAATTGTGGGGCTCAGTGTTGAAATGCATTCTCTCAAGTTCTTAGTGGTACTTAGTTTGGATGCTTCTTCAGCAGGTACCAGCATTGTTTGGTCTTCTGTTCCAACACATGGTTTTGTCTAATTATTTTTTATGTTTCTGAATTTTTCCATAGTTTTTCTTATAAAGCACTCTTTATGAGTGAGGAATTTGTTGCCCTTATATTTTATCAGAACCTTAAATCTACTCATGTTTATTGATTGAAACAATAATTTGATCAAGTCAGTTATGTCATAATGTATCATTTTTACATTATTTTTAGATTTTATGTACTTCTTTCTTACGTGCCATTTTACCCAGAAGATAAAGAAGTCATATTTGCTTGTTTCTTTATATAATATATATATATATGTTTTGAGTTACATATTGTGTGTGTATGTGTGTGTGCGCGCAAGTGTGTGTACATGAGTGGGCACACAAATACTGTGTCATTAAGAGTTCAGAGGACAACTTGCAGTTTTATTTCCCAATGTGGAGCCCAGGAACGAATTATGGTCTGGTCTTTGAGCTCAGCAGTGGGTACCTTTACTCGCTGATACAACAGTGGTCAGAAATAGAGAGTAAATCTAAGATCTTGTGTGATATCTAGAAAATGATTGATTGATTGATTGATTGATTGATTGATTGGAGTGAGGGCATGCCTCACAGAACACACATGGAGGTCAGAAGGCAACTTGTGTTACTCAGTTCTCCCCTTCTTGCCTGTGGGGCTTGAGGATCACACTTAGATTGTCAGCTCTGGTAGTCATCCCCACCCACACAGCAACCCTGTCAGTTGTTTCCACTTTCCTTCTAGTGATAACTCTTGTATTCATGCCTTTGTTAAGAGAGCTTAACTCATGTTTTCTAAACTTTTAAAAACTTAAAAGTCTGGTTTATCTTTCCTTTCCCTTAATGCTCTCTTAGGTGTTTACCTATTGCTCCCACAATAGTGAAGCTTTTCTTTTTCTATGCCATGTCTTTCTGTTATTTCAATTTCTTCATTTGTACTTTTTAAAAACATTCCACAGCCTTTCATAATACACAACAAATTAATTTCCAAGCATCATTTTTTATTAATTTTTCTTTTTATTTATTTTTATTTATTTATTTTTCTTTTTAGTTACATTTTGTTAACTCTATGTCCCAGCTGTATCCCGCTCCCTCATTCCCTCCCTCTCCCCAACTCTCTCCCTGGTATCCTCCCTGCCCCTTTCCAAGTCCGCTGATAGGGGAGAACCTCCTCCCCTTTCATTTGACCCTGTTTTATCAGGTATCTTCAAGGCTGGCTGCAAAGTCCTCCTCTGTGGCCTAACAGGACTGCTCCTCCCCTTGGGGGGGGGGGAGGTCAAAGAGCCTGCCCTTGAGATCCTGTTAGAAATAGTCCTTGTTCCCCTTACTTTGGAAAACTACTTGGTTACTGAGCTACCACGGGCCACATCCGAGCAGAAGTTCTAGGTTATATCCATAGATGGTCCTTGGTTGAGTGTCAGTCTCAGAAAAGGCCCTGTGCCCGGATATATTTGGTCCTTGTAGAGCTCCTACCCTTTCCATATCATACTAACTCCCCTTCTTTCATATGATTCCCTGCACTCTGCCGAGGGTTTGGTTATGAGTCTTAGTGTCTGCTTTGAAACACTGCTAGGTAGAGTCTTTCACAGGTTATTTACTTTGTATCCCATCCTTAGGCCCAACCCTCATGCCCTCCCAACCCCACCCTCCCTCATCTCTTCCCAGCCCCTTTCCAAGTCTACTGCTAGGGGAGGTCCTCCTCCACTTCCATCTGATACCTAGCTTATCAGGTATCTTTAGGACTGGCTGCCATGTCCTCCTCTGTGACCTAACAAGGCTGTTCCTCCCCCGGGGGGCGGGGGGAGTGTGGGAGGGGAGGTAAAGGAACCAGTCATTGAGTTCATGTCAGAAATAGTTCCTGTTCCCCTTGCTAGGTACCCACTTGGATACTGAGCTACCAAGGGCTACATCCAAGCAAGGGTTGTAGGTTATATCCATACATGGTCCTTGGTTGGATAAACAGTCTCATAGAGGACCCCCATGCCCTGATATAGTTTGTCCTTGTGGAGCTCCTGTCCTCTCCCGGTCATATTAACTCCCCCTTTTATCTTATGATTCCCTACACTCTGCTGAAGGTTTAATTATGAGTCTCAGCATCCGCTTTGATACACTGCTAAGTAGAGTCTTTCAGAGGCCCTTTGCTGTAGGCTCCTGTTCTGTGACTTATTTTCTCCTTCTTCGCATGTCCTATTTGTCTTTCTAAGTGAGGATTGATCATGTTACCCTGGGTCCTCTTTCTTGTTTATCTTCTTTAGATGCACATATGTTAGTATGTTTATCCTATCTTATAGGTCTGTATAAGTGAGTATATATCATGTTTGTCTTTCTGTTCCTGGGATACCTCACTCAGGATGATCTTTTCTAGATCCCACAATTTTCCTGCAAATTTCATGATTTCCTTATTTTTAATTACTGAGTAGTATTCCATTGTGAAAATGTACCACAATTCTGTATCCATTCCTCCGTTGATGGGCATCTGGGTTGTTTCTTGTTTCTTGTTTCTGGCTATTCCGAATAAAGTTGCTACAGACATGGTTGAGAAAATGTCCTTGTTGTGTATGTGAGCTTCTTTTGAATATGTGCCTAGGAATGGTATAGCTGGATCTTGAGGAAGCACTATTCCTAATTGTCTGAGAAAGGTGCCAGATTGATTTCAAAAGTGGTTGTACAAGTTTATATTCCCTTCAGCAATGGAGGGTTCCCAATTCTCCACAACCTCTCCAGCATGTGTTGTCACTTGAGTTTTAATCTTTGCCATTCTGATGGGTATAAGGTGAAATCTGAGGGTCGTTTTGATTTGCACCTCTTTGATGGCTAAAGACGTTTATTATCTCTTTAGGTGTTTCTCTGCCATTCTATATTCCTCTAAGGAGAATTCTCTGTTTAGCTTTGTATCCATGTTTTAATTGGATTGCTTGATTTATTGCCTTTTAACTTATTTAGTTCTCTATATATTCTGGATATCAGCCCTCTGTCAGATATAGGGTTGGTGAAGATCCTTTCCCAGTCTGTAGGCTGTCGTTTTGTTCTGATGACTATGAATTTTGCTTTACAGAAGCTTTTCAGTTTCATGAGGTCCCATTTATTGATTGTTGCTCTTAGAGCCTGTGCTGTTGGTGTTCTGTTCCCGAAGTAGTCTCCTGTGCCAATGAGCTCCAGGCTCTTCTCCACTTTTTCTTCTAACCGATTTAGTGTTGAGGTCTTTGATCCACATGGACTTTAGCTTTGTGAAAGGTGATAAATATGGATCTATTTGCATTTTTTCTGCATGTAGACAACCAGTTGGACAAGCACCATTTGTTGAAGATGCTGTCTTTTATCCATTGAATGGTTTTGGCTTCTTTGTTGAAAATCAAGTATCCGTAGGTATGTGGGTTTATTTCTGGGTATTCTATTCGGTTCCATTGATCCACCTTTCTGCGTCTATGCCAACACCATGCCGTTTATTTTACTATTGCTCTGTAGTACAGCTTGAGATCAGGAATGGAGATACCTCCAGATGATCTTTGTTGTACAAGATCATTTTAAATTCTTGGGTTTTTGTTTCCCCATATGAAGTTGAGAATTTTTCTTTCAAGGTCTGTAAAGAATTGTATTGGTATTTTGATGGGAATTGCATTGAATCTGTGGATTGTTTTTGACAGGATGGCCATTTTCACTATGTTAATCCTACCATTTTACAGGAAACATGTCAGTGGGTGAGCTATCTATCTGATCACTTTCCACCACCATTTTTAGTCCCAGAATGCATTTGTATATTACAAAGTGTCCTTTGTCATCTTTCTTCTTAAGTCTTCCTATCACTTCCTTTGCAGATGACTTTCACCTGTCAGGAGATTCTGTATTCAGGGATGATTGATGCAGTTCTTTGGTCCCTAACAAGCTTTACATTCTGTTCTGCTTTGACATCTGGACATAAGATTCACAGGGTAAGAAAATTATAACTTTGTACTCTTTACACTGAATTATTTCTTGGAAAATCTGCTTCATTTTTTCCTTCTTTTATATGTTTCTTTTAAACACTTCAATTATTAGTCTAAGTATGTTGTCAGTGCCAGGTCATTGAAAATTTGCTCATAGCTTTTGATTTTTCTAGGATCAGCCTCCGAGCTCGGCATTTTAGATTTCTTCTTACATATGCACAGCATAGATTTAATATTTTTCCATTTCTAGAAGTTTCCTTTGGTTGAAGAGACATTAAATCTGTTCTGCTGCCCCAGTTTTCCTAATTCAGACAATTTATCTATTATAAATGTTAGTCTATGCTTCATATTCTTGTTCATATTCTTCATTAATACAATTTTCTCTTTCTTAGATGCCTTTTCTACCTTGCTACTACATTTTATTATATTTATTCTTGATTCAGTTTTTTGAGTGTCTGTACTTTATTTCTTATTTTTATTTTGTATCTTTTATTTATTGAGTTTAAATCTCATTTCATTTCCACAAATTCTTATATTAATTTCTGCTTAATGTTTTGATTTGCTAACACTAGCAGATTTTTTTTTTCTCTCTTTTGGTCTTTGTCAGGGGCCAAAGGCCCTCTGGGTTGTAATCTTTATCTCCTTCTGTTCTCTGGCTGTTTTGTTGAATGAAAATCATCTTTAACATATGTCTCCTGACTTTTCTGTGGTATTTCTGAAAAAAAAAATTTTTTTCTTCTTACCTTTGTTGGTGGAATTTGTGTATTTAAATTTCATTTTTAAACAGCACAGAACATTAGAAGTGGCTCCAAGGGATTAGTAGCCTCTTCATATCTATCTGTCTATCTATCTATCTATCTATCTATCTATCTATCTATCTATCTATCTATCATTTATTTATTACAATTTGAATTAGTTCACAACAAAGTGACCAGTGTTAATGTGTGGTTGAATTTTTTTTTATCTTACTGTCACTGTCTCATGGATTTTATATCTTCTGATGTCCCACCCAGCTCCCTCTTCTCATTCTATCACACTTGCCCAGGGATGCTTCCATTACTTCTGTATTTCTTATTTCTTCTTCCTTGTAAACCACACGAACACATTTCCAGTCTATTTCATACCCTATGCAGTTTCTTCTCTTTACTTTGCATGTTGCTTACTAATACACATTTCCACCATCTCAAGATTTACTCTTATCAAATTGGTCTTTGCGAGCAGAATTTTCACATCAAACCTTGATCTATGCTTTTTGCAAATTTTTAATTTTCAGTTTGGCCTGTGTACAAAGAAGGGCACAGATGCATCATGCAATGAGATTGGGTGGTTTTCCTCTCACTGATTGTCATTACGAAATTTGTACAGTCTGTCAAAAGTGTGATTTGTTACTTGTTATGCTGGACCCTTTGGTTACTGATACTGTTATAGCTACGTGGGGAGTCCTTATCAGGCAAGTTTTTTTCTCAACAGCTTTTTCAGGCTAATTGCTGCCTGAAGCCTAGGATTGTGTTCATGAAACAAGATGCAGATAGTTTCTAGGACTTTTATATTTCCTGAACACACTTTTAGAAAAAGAATTCAAGTTATTTGATTTTAATGTCAGAACAAGGTGACAAAGCATATCATCAGTGTGTTTTTAATTAATTATTCAGTCTCAAAAGTATTAGACCCATGCTCTGTAGGACACAAACATTTATTAATTACAAGTTTGTTGAGGATTTTACTCACTAGATTCTAAAAGAGAGAGGATGTTATTGTATTTTGGGACTACTTGTTCATAGTTTAAATGTTTCTAATTCTTACTTAATCGTTATTGTTTCTTCTCTCCTTGAGTTTTCTGGAAAATTTATACCAATTTAAAACTTTTCAACATTTTTGAATTATTTTAAAATATTGTTTATATGTACATTAGGGTATTAAGTTTGATATCAGTAACCTGGGATTTTTGTTTCAGTTTAAGCCATGTGATAAATCCATTTTTTAAAAAAAACTAAAATTGGCTACTTTAAATTATTGACATGATATATATACATGGAATAGATATTAATATTTTAAAACATTTTAAGATAATTTTGTGTTTTTATAATCTGTTCATAAATTTTATACTAAAATATTTATGTACCATTTACTTTATCATACCAGTTTCAAAGTTTTAGACAATTATTGGGGTTAGGTAAATGACTCAGAAAATAAAATATTTGGTGCTCACAGATGAGGTCCAGATCCCAATCCCTGCCACCCACCAAAAGCCTAGTGTGGCATACTGTATACTCTGCATCTGTCATTTTATGTTTGTTTGTTTGCTTGTTTGTTTGTTTGAAGAAGGACAACAAACTTGATTGCTAGACAGTTTATCCAAAACTGAACTCCAGGTTGAGTGAAGAAACTGCCCCAAAGAAATAAGGAAGAGAGTAATGGATCCTCAAGGTCAACTTCTGGCCTCTGTATGTGCATTAACAGGTTAGTGATATCCACATCGTCATGGACAAAATAAATGTGTTTTAGACTGTTGTTAGGAGTCTAGACTGGCATTGCACCTTATCCACAGATTTGTCTTTTCTATGTTTCCATTAATGCTTACCTTTATGCTTTAAATAAGGTGATGTCAAATCTTTAGAAGTTTGTCTTTCAGTTGCATTTCCTTTCTCAGTTTAAACTCCTTGTGTGAGTTCTTTATTTGCAGACTTACTGCTTCTGCCCTAACCTGTGACCTTGGGTCATGTCTGCTCTTGTCACAGTTTAATCTAGAAACAGCATCTGCCAATGCCTTTGCTGGAGAGCCATGACTCTCATTTTGATGAACTCTGATGAGAAGTCCAATTTTCACAAGTTCACATAAGAAATTCTTTCCTGAGTTCTTGCATGCTGAAAACCACTTGTCAGTTGATATAATAATTGATTGACACCTGATCTAGAGATAAAATACATAGGTCAGTTTCTATCCTCAAGTAATTTGTAGGTGTTGCCCAGCTGTCCTTGCTGTTGAATGTTGCCATGGAGATGATGCAGCTGGCCTTGTGTGTTGCTTATTTTTCCTTCCTTTTATAAGTGAACTGATTATTGTTCATGGTTCCCTGAGGATTTGTTTGTTTGTTTGTTTAATTCTTAGGCACAGTGCCTTTATTAAGGATCATTTTGGACTTACTCATCTTCTGTCTTCCAGGGTATAGGTTAATGATGAAAAGTAATTTCTTTAAAATATCATAGATCAGTGTTTTTGACTTACTTCTTTAAATATTTTATTCATATGATTTATGCTTTTTCTTTTATAAACTTTAATTGCATACAGAATAACCATTAATTTCCACTCCTTTTCATCCTTTTAAATACTTCCTTTTATTTAAGTTTTATATTATTTTTTTCATTATATGTCCTATTGACCCAACTAAATATTATTCATGGTACCTTCTTTGCCACCTCCATTTCTGTGGTTAATTTTTTTTTTACTCCATTTGCTTCTTGAATGCATTTTTTCACCTAATGATCATCCTAAAATTTTTATTATACAATAATTTTTATTCATGTATTTATGCTTGCATCATTGCTTCAAAGCATAGTTGAACATACTAGTTTTCTTCAGTGATCATAAAGTATTTTTTTACGTTTATTTATATCTTGGGAATATTGGTTTTCTGGTATTTTTTCATGTCTTTTTGTAATTTTTCTCTTTCCTTTTTATAGCACTTCTGTGGAGAGGGGAAGAGGTGAACTGATCTTGTGTTTCATCTGATTTTTATGCTAGTGAGAACAAAGCCTTTTACAAGATACCAGATGCAGCTGAGGGTTTTTCCCAAAATCAGTTTTATTTTTATTTTTAATTTTATTTTTCACAGTTTATTCATTATATATCCTGACTGAAGCCAGTCTCACCTTCCCTCCCTCTTCCTTCCTATCATCTTCCTCTAGTCCACTGAAAGGGGGAGGTCTCCACTATTGCCATCTGCCCATATCTTAAGTTTCATCAGGACTGCCTGGACCCTCTTCCTCTGTGGCCTGGCAAAACCACATCACCTGGGGAAAGTGATCAAAGAGCAGGCAAGAGTTAATGACAGAGGCAGTCCCTGCTCCCTTTACACAGATATGCACATGGAGACTGAGATTCAAATAGGCTACATCTGAGCAGAATGTCTAGGTCCTCTCTGTGCATGGTCCTCCGTTCATGTATCAGTCTCTGCAGGATCCCCTGGGCTCAGATATTTTAGCTTTGTTAGTATTCTTGTGGAGCCCCTGTGCTCTCCATGTCCCTCTATCCCTGCCCCCTCATCTTCCATAAGACTCCTGTGCTCTGCCCAAAGTTTGGCTGTGAGTCTCAGCATCTGCTTTAATCCCCTTTTGGGCGGAACCTTTCAGAGGACCCTCTATTGTAGGCTCCCTTCTTGATTCCTTGCTTCCACAGCTTCTGGTGTCTATCATGTTTGCATTCTGAATGAGATTTAAGCATCTTCCCTAGGGTCCTCCTTAGTGTTTAGCTTCTTTAGGTCTGTAGATGGTTATCCTGTATTATACGGCTAAGATCTACTTGTAAGTGCACACCAGGCTTATCTTTCTGTTTCTGGATACATCACTCAGGATGATCTTTTCTAGTTCCATGCATTTGCCTGCAAATTTCATGATTTCCTTGTTTTTAATTGTACCACAATTTCTGTATCCATTCCTTCTTTGAGGAGCATCTAGGTTGTTTCCAGAATCTGGCTGTTATTGTTGTTGTTGTTATTGTTATTATTATTTTGCATAAGTTCCTACATAAACCACAATCCCAGCAGTGAGTGCAGAAAACAGAGATGCTGGACATCTGTCTCTTTTGTTTGATTGTTATTTTAAGGCTTCCCTTTTTCTTAGGACCACATACATTGTTCTATAAGAACCACGGTTCTCTGTGTTTCTTCATTTAGCTTCATCATCTATGCGTTCTACCTAATTCTGTGATGTCTGCCTCACACAGTATCACAGAGTCAGTTTCTCTCAGTTGTCTAACTAGCACTTTTCAATTGTTTATTATTCACTCATTATTAAATTAATAAATTGAATAGTTCATTTATATAACTGATAGTGTTTATAATCTATCTGGTATTATAACACAAACAAAGAGAAGCCAGTTAAACAGCTCAGAGTAAGAAAAGGTATCAGGAAAGAAAATATCCTCTTACCAAACAGTGTTTACTAGCATAGAAGACAAGGTTTAAGACCATGAATAAAACAAAAATGCAAAAAAAAAAATACAGAAATAGCTCATTGGTGAGTTATTCTGTTACATTTCATTGGTGCTTTATAACTTCCATCATTTGTGAGTTTGGCTTCAGGCTGATGCGTGGTGAATAGTATGCATTTAGACTTAGTGAAACACGCAAGATTTCTCTTCTCACTACAATTTCTTAATCTCATTTCATTCTAGAAGATTAATTTTACATCCTGGAATACATGCCCTACTTATTTTTTCAGACTTACAGAAAAAATATCCATGACCAATATATAAAATATTAAATGTTTTATTTTTCTTCAAATCCTAACAATATTATTCAACACACTTTACCCTGAGGACCCTGAGGGAGATGAATTACCCACTTTCAGCCTTACTGAGGTACGTGGTGCATCAACACTGTCAGGATATGAAAATCCCTACACAACATTTTATTCTCCCTGGACACTTCCTAGAGCATCCTTATTAGCTTTGAAAGTTTTAGTCTCAACATGATGTTTCTCACTACACTCTTTCATCTTTTTTAAAGTACATTTATCATTTTCATGGGATCTTTTGTTTTAAAAATTAGACTTTTTTCTTCATCCAGGTAAAGTTTGAAAAATTATATTTGAACAGCCCACTTTTCCTTCCACATTTCAATGACCATTTTATAGATATTTTTTCTATATTCATCCAAAAGTTGTTTTACATGTTTGTTCTTTTATATTCTAGGGAGTGTAAAATCAACTCAACCCTACCATGCTACTAAATTCCGGTTTTATTCTTTAGGCATTTGATTATACCACTCTTCAATATTTCTAGTAGTTAGAGAAGAACTTTTCAGATTCTGAGTATGAAACTGATTCTTTTTTTTTAATGATCTGGATATCCTTTGTCACTCTCAAAGGATATTCACTCAAATAACTCATTTGCTTTATTTTCTGTTTCTGTAACTTCAGTATTCTCTTTGCCATACTTCCCACCTCTCCTTCGTGGTGTGGCTCTCCCTAGATAGTTGGCTATGCTTGGTTATGTGTTTGTCTTTGTATTGAGGACCACTGTTACCTTTCTGGCACTGTTATATCTGTTTGTACAGACTCCATGGGTCAGGCCATATCATGGCAATGTGTACTGATGTCTGGGTAGAGCTACAGTGAAGGTAAAGGGTTTTTTATATTCCTGAATTGTTATTTTCTAGTGAACCCCCTCTTACTTTTAGCATTTTTTAAAGCCATTGCCTTGCTCTTCCCACCAAATGATTGCACCAATTATGCTTGCACTCTGGAAGGAGGGTAGCATATCTCAGGTGACACCTACCTTCTTAATTTTGTAAAGTAGGAACTGAGTACTCTATATGCTGCTGTTGGGTAATTTTTGACACTTTCTTTTCGATATTGCTTTTAATGTAATGATTCCATATATTTACTAGTTGAGAAATATATCAGCCTTTCCAAGCCTGTTGCCTCCGACCTCCATCATAACTGTTGGCCTTCCCACATTGCTATTTTTTCTGTGTAAACCATGAAGGGGTCCTGGTCGGCTGTAGCCTCCCGCCTCATGTTTCCCTCTCATTATTACCTCTCAGCGACTGATCCAAGTGCTTTTTAGAATCATAAGGGATAAGGAGATATCATGAAACATTCTTCTCTTACTAATGCTTATGTTCCCCTCAACACTTCCTCTCATCTATTGGTCCATGATAACCTGTCTGTTTCCCTGATCAGTTCTTCAAAATCAGAGTAAGGGTTTTCCCTGTAGAAGGCAGGCCACCAGGCTTGATGTTTGCTGTATTTTAGATGGCAAAGTAATTGTGAGTTTTGCTGCATAAAGATTTTATTGTGAGTATTTGCACACCTGAATTTAGAATGTGTGGAGAGCACAGGGCATATCCTCAAACCCAGTGGAGGAAGCCCTGGGCCTACTCACTGCCCATTCTCCTTCCTCATGGCATTTATACTACTCATATTTTTCCTAAGCTGTTTGCTGAGCCTTGATAACGAATTCTCTACAGTGTCATTCTTACAACGATAAACTTTGCTTATTGTGTGGCCCATGTTTCTTCTTTAGTTCCAGGCCATTATGCCTATTCCTGCCAAACTACGAGGCTGCATAATTCCCACCACTCATTGATAGTCCTACCATCATGCTATTTATCATCCTTGATTATGTTTTTCTGTTCAGCTTTCCAATCCACAGAATTGTTTACATTTTGGGTAGGTAGGTCAAGATAGATGGATAAATAGATAGATGGATGGATAGATAGATAGATAGATAGATAGATAGATAGATAATAGACAGACAGATAGAAATTTCTCACTTCCAAATAAAATCAAATTGCCCAGGAGCTGTGGCAGGCAGAGGATGTGCATATGACTGCCATCCCTTCTCACTGCATGAGTCCTCCTTAGAGTACAGCCTCAGAACTTATAATGGTTCCACACATAAAAATAAGCATAATCCCAGTCAACTAGCCCTGTTAATAAATCAAAGAAGCCCGCCATTCACCGGCTGCTTCCACTGCTCCCAGGGTGTCTGCAGCATAATAGGGCATAATTCACTCCTCACAAACACTTAATACCACATTTCCTCCATTTACAATCTGATAATATTCAAATACTATTGCTGTATTATGCAGCTCTCAATCGCAGATGCGATTTCATAACAGCCTCACACTTTGGCATGCATTATGTAAGTTGCTATAAAATTGCCCGTCTTAAAACTCTTCTTCAATTGCAACCAATATCATCGCTTCACACACAGAGCTTCCGGAACATTAAAAATTTAGCTTCTTTGCTATTTAGCAGGTTTAGCAAAAGGGAGCAAAACAGACACACAGATGTTCCCCCTTCAGAGTCCCCAGGAGGTCTGAGGCAAGAGAGAGAAACCCCCAAATGGAGACAGCAATGACACTGAAGACACATTTATTCCGCTATGAAAAGAAAATGAAATAATAGAACTATTCACTGTCTTCTCTGGGAACTCAGGACTGCTCTGCCATTTGTGTTTGTGCAATGTTTTGGTTGGGAAGGTTCTGCAGAAAATGAGTGTGTTCATTTTCTTGGGCATTCACTTCTCCCATATATAGTTTACGGAGACAGGCTGTGTGTGCATTTTCAATTGCTAAGAACAGCTCAACAACTCAACCAAACTCCATCCTACTTCTCCCTTCAGACTACTCAAGTGCCAAGTTCATGGGCATAGTGTCATTGTTGGTCACTAGGTAGGATTCGATGAACTTGGAGCCATGCCTCTGGTCAGGTCTGTGTAGGTATTTTCTGGAAGGATTAATTGTGGGGCGAAGTCTGTCCATTCCCCAGTGTATGTGATACTATTCCACAGCAGCCCAGATGTCAATAGGTCTAGGAAAAGTACAGAACTGTCTTCTGCCTTCACTCCCTGATGGTGATTGGCTGTGTCTCAGCTGCTGTTGCCTTTCCTCACTCCCATCAGTCTTCAGTATCTTCACGCTCCAACTGATCAAAAAAGCTGTGATTGCATAGGCCTTCAACATCAGACTGGGAATTGCTGAGGCACCCAGGTCTGTGGACTGTATAGCTAAAGGGGTTCTTAGCTTGTGTGGAGTACAGATGGCTGTTGTCAAACTAGTCAACCTCCATCCATTGCTTTCTAGTAAATCTAAGACGTACACATTTTGTCAGCTCCAATCTGTAGAGACCTTTAACACAGAGATCTTCCATTCCAAAACTCAGAATAAGAGACCAAATAGGAGCACACCCTCTGATGGGGCAGGACATGCATTCTCATTCATCTTTAGTGGTAAGAGAAAGGGATGAGATATATTCTGATTATAAGTTTTGTTGAAGAGAATAAAATCCAAAGTTTCTGGTTTCAAAATGGATATGGCCACGATGGTGGTTATAAAAGACTTAAGGCAGAATGCTGTAAAACAAAGACATTACTTTTAGTGTTATAATATTCGAGCAAGATGTGAAATGGGGGATATTAGAGTATTGGGTTTCTAATGCTACTGCTTCCATGCACTGGACAGTGCAGGCCACATTGTCCAAACCTCCAGGTCTTTGCTTCTTAACTGATAAAATAATGATGATGTCTACAAGACAGCCATCCCTGATCCATGAGGGCAGTTTTGCTGAGGAGCATCCAGGAATATATTAAGCTCTTTAAAGTTGTCGGGCTTAGATCAATGAGAACTTAAAAAAGAAAATCATGAAGGTAACATAGGGAGATAACACACATAGACAGATGGCTTGCCAATTAGTCATTAAGACTTTATTCCCCCTCTTGCTTTGGTGTCCTTTCCTTTGAAGATGACTGTGTTGTTGCTGCTGACTCTCCATGAGTTCTACTTCCGTC
The DNA here is from genome assembly GCF_907164565.1 of Psammomys obesus. Classification (NCBI taxonomy): domain Eukaryota; kingdom Metazoa; phylum Chordata; class Mammalia; order Rodentia; family Muridae; genus Psammomys; species Psammomys obesus. Next base: position 7,862,830 of record NW_026596069.1, read on the forward strand.
TGACTTACCTTCCTGGCTCTCTAGAGGTCAGGTAGTCATTGCTAACAGTGGCTGGCCACATACACAAAACTTTTCAGGAATGCACCCAGACCTCCTTCCTGAGAGATGGAATTTCCCTAGCAGTCTGAGAATGACTGTCCTGGGAGGAACTGAAGCTACTTTGGTAGCATCTCTCTGAAAGCCAGAGAGTGACAGGACTTTGATTAGCATACAACTAAACCAACCAGCAGCAAAACCAAAAGTAATCCAATAATCTGAGGGCATTTAGGTGGATTGGACATGTTGTTTTCTGTAATTGTTTTCTCAGATTTTACCTGAAAGCATCAGATTGCGTTGTGTACAAAGAATCTTGAAATTTTTAATATTTTTTAATTTGTCATTCTTAATTTCTTTTTTTATGTAAAATCTACTGTATTGTGAATTTTGAACCATCATTTAAAAATAATGTAAACTATTTCTGTTTAATATGCAATTTTTCAGGCTAATAAATATAGTCGATCATTTTCAGAGTACAGGGCTCATCAAGGCAGAATACCTGGACTAAAAACGAATGGTTCAATTCTAGTCTCCTTCATCCCCAAATGTTCTACCTTTTATCCTTTCTGTATACGAAGTGGGCTGATGAAGTTGGCCGTAGAGATGTCCTCCAGTACTAGAGTTTAGTCCTTTATCACTAGCACAAAGACTTACAAAAGTGTTCAAGGTAGTAGATGTGGGATGGGAGACAGGGATTGATAGGATGGTGGAAAGCAGGGAGCATGGAGTCCTGAAGATATAGAGTCAATGGGAGCCTTATTTGACGGGAACAAGATGAGGGTTGATGCCCCACTGCCCATGATCCCTTAGCATAAACATGTTGGGGACAGCAGCATTTGCTATAATCTCACTGTTTTAAGCTCATAGATATAAGATAATGAACTATTTCATTCACAGAAAAATGTAAGAAAAAAAATCAAACTAGCATTCATGGGAAGAAATCTTAATACCTACTCTTTTTCTTTTTGTAGTACTCATAACTGTTGTTAGTTGTGGCCTTCTAACCTAGTCTGCATAAACCACTTAGGAGGGCAAAATAAGCATACATAATTAAGATGAAAACATTGAGAACAAAAGCAATATTTTGTATCTTTTTTTTTCTTCAAATGTTTTCTTTTCTTTTTCTTTCTTTTTTTTTTTTAAAAAAAACTTAACCTTAACATATTGGCATACCTGCAATACTAACTGCAGACTCTGAGGCAGGAGGTTTGCTACAAATTCAAATGCAACCTGGGCTAGATATTGCATTGTATGTCAGCCTAGATTATCTAGCAAGACCCCATCTAAAGAAGCAAAACAACAAAAATATCTAAATTTTAAAGTCATATTAAGTCAATTTTTGTTTATTTGTTAAACACACCCAAACACTCACAAATACACTGTTTAACCAGTATATCTAGAATATATAGAACTGAGATTTTAAAGGGTTTCTCAATCACCTCTGACATGGATAAGAATGAAGAACATGTAGACAAATCAATAGTTGTGGAGAGGGACAGAGTCAGTGAAGTTCTTGATAGTCCCAAGGGCAGATTCAAATGAAAGGTTGAACAATCATTTGCTAAATCTAATAAAAAGTAATGACAGTATTTTCATTCTCTGTCCATTTATCAATCCACTTAATAAATAAGTGGCTGTTAGGGAAATGCGTTAGGTACTAAAGATGTATCAGTGGACTAGACAGATCATAAGGTTGACCCCTGTCCTCAAGAACCATATAATTGAACAGAGAACACAGCCAGTGAGCAACTAATTTCAGTTATAATGAGAGTTATGGAAGGGCAAAGAGGCAAAAAAAATTAATCAAAAAGATAGAGAAATGTCTTAATACACGTCCTTTATAAATGTCCTTTAATCTGTGAGCTTCCAAGTGGGTAGGAGCATGCAATATAAGCCTGAAATTTCTGCTGTCATATGCACCTCACTGTGGCTACAGCTGAGTTTATAATGTCATGGTAATCATGGTGATAGGTGCTCTGGGAGCAGTATGTGTTAGGACAGATGACTCGAGCCAAGAATGCACAATAGAAGACATAATCAAACTGTAAGACTCATACCTGTCTGAGTATAAAGCAGGTTAGATGACTAAAGTGACATTCCCTGTAGTTCTCCAAGCTTAGAATATTTTAGGGTAAAAAATTATTGGGAATTCCTGGCTTTTGAGGAACTTGCAAAAGTGAGGAACAAAAGGATGCAAGACCAAACGAATTTATATAATGTGTATTATATGGGCGTGATGACAAAATATTTAAGGAAATGCAAATTTAAACAAAATCAGTGGATAGGGAAGTTTGTTCCTGTCCAATATTTATTAACCGTTAGCACCAATTCATCAAATCAAGTGAATATCCGTGACATTGTTAAAACCTAAATTAACTATACAGTGTGCTCTGTAATATGCGGGAGCTCCTCAGACATGAAAACAATAACCTTTTGTTCAAATGTAAGTATGGATCTCTAAGGACATCTCTACAGAGAAGAAGAATTCATAAGGGGATAAGAAGTTTTATTTCCCAGTTTGATATCAGGCCTCAACAGTCAAGAAGAAAAAATGGGAGAAAAATTCACAATGTCGCATCTCCCTGGAAGATTACTGGCATTTAAAGGTAGGTGGGAAGGGGTCATCCTCTTTGGCCACTGATTCCTCTACATGGTCTTCATTCCTATCAATGTCAGAGTTGATTTGAGAAACCCTTTAAAATCTCGGTTCTGTTTATATTAGAGCCCTTGCTCTAGTAAAGAACCTCATATCATCGTCAGGGAAGACACTGCAATTAATTTCATTGGGTCACAGCATATGAAAGTAGGAGGTGAGTTTTGGTGAAACATAAAAAGTTTCACCGAAAGAGAAAAGGGGATAGTAGAAAGAAATGAGGTGAAAACAAAGAAAATTCATTATATGAATATATGGAACTGTAAATAAAATAAATCTGTAAAGGATTGAGATATAACTTAGATATAACTTTAGTACTTACTACTAAAAAATAAAAATTGGTGGGAAAAGTGTAAAAAGAAAGAGGTATGATCATTGCTCACGCAAGCTGTCTTTGCCAAGAGGATTGGATGATGTGGATATCACAGTGTCTCATACAAGAAGGGTTTGAGACATGATGCTTGAAATCTACTCAACAGAACTGAGCAGTAAGAGGATGCTTATAAGTTACAAGAAGCAATAAAAGGATAAGATGATCTTCAGTCATGGTAAGGAAGTGTTCTTCGACTTTATCCCTTTGTTTTTAATAAGCTAGAGCTGATCAGATAGGAACAACTAACAGCCTGGGGTGACCCTACTGGCACTTGACCTCTCCATGGCTCAGGAGTTCATTATCCGTGAAAGGTGTAGCTTTCCAAATAAATTCAACATTGTTGACATGTAAAAAACTCAAAACTTGTAGCCTTCTGAAAATGTTGTTTTCTGACAAGAGCAGGCCAAGGAGGCAAAGAACAGTGTGAAACACTCAGACTGCGTCAGTTTACATTCCAGGGGAGAGAGGTTCTCTGACAAACTGGACTTAACTGATTGTTTTTTCTCCCTCTTTAGTCTGGCTAGATCCCTCCTACCTCCTGGTGGCCCCTTGCTGGAGCTCTGATGTTAATTCCTTTTCTCAAGAGAGGTGACCTTTGAGTTCATCTTCCCTGCCCAGCATCTGACACAAGAATATTGTGGTAAAAAACAAAGGACCAGCCAAAAGAACTCATCCAAGAGTGAAGTCAATAAACAGAATACGCTGAGCTACATTCTTCATTTGAGAAGAGAATGTTTTCTTTAGAAAGGATCCGTCACTCTCTGGGACCTGATTGGATAGGTTAGGTTTGCAGGCCAATGAGCCCAGGGACTCACCTTTTTTCACCTCCCTAGGTATGAGATTACAAGTATGTGGTACCTGAGGTCTAGATTTTAAAAAATCAAAACAAAACAAAAGAACAAGAACAACAACAAAAAAAAATGACACTGGTTCTGAGGATGGAGGAAAACAAAAACTTCATCAACTTAGCTATGTTCACTATCCAGTGGTTTATTGTTTATCCAAACCAGGGCTTCCAAAGACATCAGGATTTCCTGGGTGTAGCAGCCAAGGCGGAAGGATCATGCAATGTCTCTGTATTTCACTCTACCTAATGAATTAAATGATCCTGCCAGGTGATAACAAGTTTTCTTTTCTAGCTCAAAATAAACTAAAAAAAAAAAAATAGAGTTAACAAAAGTAAAAACAAATCCCTACTTAGTATTTTTGTTGAAAACATTCTTCCCCAGCCTCTTGTACCACAAATGCTACAATCCTGGCAGTACTGTTGCGTAGGTTGAAACTGAGATGAAGTCTGGAAGGATGGTGGGTGTCTGTGCCTAAATAGAACACTCTGCTTGGAAAATACTTCCCAGAATCAAGGTATTTGTTGTATTTGTTGCATTTGTAATTCATGGGAAGCAATTTGTAAAATAAAGTGGAAGCCTCGAGTTGTATTAAGTCAAATTCATGTTGAGCATGGCATTTGTGCTTGTTCTGGAACCTCTGATTCCTCTATGCTTCTATCTGACTTGAGTACCAGGTTAAAAAAGTGTGTCATTCACTGCCTTTTAGAGTAAAGGATGGAAGCTGAAAATGTTTCCACCTCAGAACCAGAGTAGCCATCTTGCCTCATGTTTCCTAGGTCATTATCTGGTCCATTTAGGACCAGACAATGTCTATTTCTTTCCCTACACATATCAAGAACATTCAACCTGAATTCTCAGGATAACAGTACTAACTCAACCTGAAGGCAAAGGACTATTTTTAAAAAGTAGATCACATGTTAAAAGGAAGAAAATTTTAAATGTAACTCTCTGTATCTACTGGTGATAATCTCAGACAGGGTGGGATTATATCACAATCACCTTTTGTTTCAAGGCATAGACTAGTTGAAGGATTTCAGTGGCTTTTTGTTGTTGTTGTTTTGTTTTTTATGCACCGAAATTTTGAATGTAATGCTTCAACTCCTTTTGAAAACAGATAGGAAGAAAAGGCTACCTCCAGTGTCCTATAGCACTCTTAGCATGATCAGTCTGGATCTAGTCCTTTTACGCTGGGAATCAGCTGACCATAGTTCACTTGTAGATTCAAGGAAGAGTCCCATGTTTATCTGAAAGCCATACAGCCTGTTGGGCCTGAAGAACAACTTACTTTCTGTCCCTACCAACTGTTAGAATTTGAAAATAGAGTCAAGTTATTTAAAGTTGAAATCCTGGAGTGGTAAGGACATCATCTGCTCTGTCAGTAATGATTACTCCCATGTTTTGCAACAAGACACTTTTCATCTCCTTGTATTCATGTCTTTTGAACTGAAGTATTGAAAATTCGTGCTATTAAATATTCTTCAAACACAAATGAGGTTGTTATGACTCCTGCGGCCAGGATCATTGAAGGTTAGTGATTTTATGCTCCTGACCCTCAGTGTAGAGTACACTGTCTTCCCATGAAGGCTGGGCTGCTTTAGTGTTCCTTCAGAACGGCTTTGTATTCCATCTGTACAAATATGCTGTCTGTGGAAGACAGATTGTGCTCTGATCAACCCTTTGCTTTTAAAGCACACTTCACTAATCCTAGCTCTTGTTTGTGTTTTTTAGCATAAAATCAGGAACCTGATTATAAAGGAACTTCCAAGAAATAAAGATAAGCAGAAAATGGCATACTTACAGAAAGCAATCAAGGAGAAAAAACCTTCAAAAAGCAATGCATCTTATGAGATAGTACTTAGGTGCCAATTCAGTTTACACACACACACACACACACACACACATCAGTGCTGAAGAAGTCTTTGATGATTTTCTTCCTCACTATGCATGATGAGCTGCCTTACTGTACAAATTTTAATAGATACACTATTACCAAAATCAACTTTCTGGAAGACAGAAACTTATAAATTTCTTCTCAGCCAGAGTTTTACAGTTAAGAGTCTCACATAACCTTTTTTGACCTTTAGAAAAAGCTGTCAGCCTGGTTGTTTGTAACACTGTCTATAAGGCAATGTGTCTCTAAAGGCAGTACCTGCGTCCTGTGAATCTCCGCAACATAGATCCTGGTTATAATGAGAGTTCCTTGAAATCACTCGCCTGTGCCATTGTTGTGTCTGGTCCATTAAATCTTCAGCTCATGAAAGAATAGAGTCCCATCTAGTCTCTACTAGGTCAGGGGATATACGTCTCTAAGAAAAGTGCTGGCTAGAAAGATGTGATTGATTGGGTGTTTTGAAGTGTTTATACAAACATAGGAACTGGTTAGATAGATATATTGTGCCCATGGCTTGAAGAGACAGTAATGGAAGTGGCCATCTGGCAGCTGCACCTTGTCTCAAATTTTGCTCTTTCTGAAGAACAATGATGGAGATGATACAGGTAGAGGTGACTTTATTACTAAGGTCCAGATGCTCAAGGTTATTTGTGCCTAAGGCAAGGAGACAAAAAGGTTAATTAGCAAACTATTTACTACTTACAGATCTGTCTTTTCCTCTGTTCACATCCCCACTGTTACTAAAATATGTTTTTTATGTAAGGGAATTATGAGTTGATCACAAGATGATGTCATACTGCTTGATATAGAAAGTGATATAGCTTGTTAGAGGAGGGAGTCTATGTTTACCAGGGGCAAAACTAAGTGATGACTTTTTCCAATAAATGCAATTTTCCCCATGATGATAATGCAGCAGAGGTCATCAGACGTGACAAAAATGTTTGCACACAGACTCAGAGCTTAGAGAGAGTTCCTGTAGGTAGGGAAACAAATTAAGGATGCATTGCAAGGTGTACAATGCTGTCCTACATGGTGGGAGTTAAAACTACTCACAGAGCTGATAATGTAATTGAAAGAAAATGCTGGCCCAAAAAAGACTCTCACACAGCATGGAGCTAAAGACACAGGACAAATTAGAAGATACCAGCAGAAAGATACAGAGATTTTTTTGGAGGCTGAATCTCTGATATTGCATTAAGTTCACCTATTCAGGGGTCTAAGGAACAAAATCCTAGTATTTATATATTATATATAAAATATGTATTATATTATATATATTATATATGTATAATATATATACATATAATGTGTTGTATGCATATGTGTTAGCACAAGATAAATCTGAAGTAAAATGTAAATGTTACATAAAAATAATGTTGCAAATGTATGTAATTTTAGATTTATAACAAAACACTTCTCTGGATAATATTATGTCAAATTCCAATTTTGAACATTTTTTACAAGAGTTTTTTTTTATTTTATGCATATGTGTGCTTTGCTTATATGTATGGAAGAGCACCATGAGTGTTCCTGCTACCAAAGGAACATAGAAGGCTCCCAGGAGCTGAAGTAATAGGCAGTTTTGAGCTGACATGTGAGTACTGGGAGTCAAACTCAATATCCTCTGTAAGAGCAGAAAGTGCTCTCACCCTTTGAGCCAACTTTTTGGCCCCAATTTTGAATGTTCTAGATAAAAAAATAATAATCTCAGTGAAAGTCTCTGATTAACAACAACAACAACAACAAATGTAAAGGAGGTTTGATCATTCAATTATTCAGATATTCTGTTGGAATCCTGAACATTTTGAGAACAAAAATACCCACTTTAATGCCATCGGGTCAATTTTTATGTCAAAATAAAACAGCAATTTATTATCTAAGGAACATTAAAAAAAAACCTCTTTATTTAAGAAAATATCAATTTCACATTCTCTGTTTTTTTCTAGTTGAATTATAGCACATTTATTATTCATGAGCTCTACCGTCTCACTCTATGTTCGGCAAGTGCCAGTGCAAAAGTGTAGCTTTAGAACTGATTCTCATCCAGTTCCATTGTGTACACTGGAAGCAACTGGACATCAAACACACACACACACACACACACACACACACACACATACACTCACACACAAACAGGCACAGCCATATGCATACACCTAAGAACATTCACATTCTGTGTAAGGGAATGAACCTGGGTGTTTAAAATTAGCTCCCAGTGGAACTCTAATTCTCAGCTGGGGTAGCGACCCACTGGTGTACGGCATGTAGTAATCTGCAGTTTTGCTGAGGCACAAAATTGAATCACTTGTGCTTGGAGTGAGTGATTCATCTGGTGAATGAGGCTAGCCTGCCACTCAACTTCGGCACTCCCAGACTGCAGAATCACTCAATTTCATCTCTCTCTCCCACACATACAGCTTCTTACGAAGAAAAAAAAAAAAAACATTCAATGAAAACAAGCGAACAAAAGCAAGCTAAGAAAACACTTTGTTCCCTTTCCTTATGAAAATTGGATGAACAGAAATAAACAGTCACTCACATTCACATAAAAGGGAAATGCTTGTGAGGAATTCTGAGTGAGCCCTAAGAAGGGGGCCGTTTAAGCAGACTCTGATTAAGCAATCACATATTACTTGTGCCTTCACTACTCAGAACGCCAAGGCTTTTAAGGGCTGAAAATGCCTGTTGTGAAAAGGAATGATTAATCTTACCAGCTCTGTGTTAGATGTTATTGGCTTCTGGGTCTCTAGAGTACATCACCAGAGAAGCTAAGGTGTGATTCAGAACTACACAATAAAGAACACTCTTAGTAATAATAGAAGAACCTTATGGATGTGAGCTCATGCATGCGTGTGTGCTCACATAAGACAATACAAGGAAACGGGAGACGCAATTTCCCTTGTGCTAAAAGAGCTTTTTCCAGGATTGCGAAGGCTCATCACTATAACAGCCAGTGATTTTCTGTCCACACAATACAACATTTTCTCATTTAATTTTAGCACCTGATACCTTGAGATGTTCATTACACAAAGAGTCTAGAGGCTTAAAATTCTAATATCTGTTTGCATGGAGATTAAAAGAATATTATTTCTGAGAATTTTAAGACATCAATTAGTTTGTTAGTGCTAGTAATGCTTTCTTGGTCCTAGAATGTAAACTTGTACAACCACTTTGGAAACCAATCTGGTGCTTTCTCAGACAATTAGGAATAGTGCTTCCTCAAGATCCAGCTATACCACTCCTAGGCATATATCCAAAATTTGCTCTAGTATACAACAAGGACAGTTGCTCAAACATGTTTGTAGAAGCTTTATTTGTAATAGCCAGAGTCTTGGAACAACCCAGATGTCTTTCAACGGAGGAAAGGATACAGAACTTGAGATATATTTACACAATGGACTACTACTCAGCAATTAGAAACAAGGAAATCATCAAAGTGCAGGCAAATGGTGAGAACTAGAAAAGATCATCCTGTGTGACATATCCCGGAAGCAAAAAAAACAAACATGGTATATACTCAATTTTGAGTGGATATTAAACTTATAACAGGATAAACATACTAAAATCTGTACACCTAAAGAAGCTAAGCAAGGAGGAGGATCCTGGGAAAGATGATCAACCCTCTCTCATAAAGGCAAATGCGACTAACATCAGAAGAGGGAGAAAAGGGAACAGGACAGGAGCCTACCACAAAGGGCCTCTGAAAGACTCTACCCACCAAGGTATCAAGCCAAAGATTTCTATTCCCTAGTCAAATTACAGTATACAAACATGAACACTATAGCCAAATTTCTGGCAGAGTGCACGGAATCTTTGCATATTTATAAGAGAAATTCAGCATTTGTGGAATCTGCTATATAATTAAAAAGATTATTTTTTTTAGTTGACTTTTGCAGTTTGAGGGCTTATTTGTTGTCATTATCTCTTTTGCTGTTTTCTCATCCTCTCTCCTCTATTGTACTCCCTTCATGTACCCCTCTTTCTCTATTGTTCTCCTCATCTTTATCTTGCTTCAGTTAGGCAACTCTGATTTACTATGACAGATTTTATTGAAATATAAATGCGCAAGGAAAATTGGTCAGAAAAAAATAGAAAAAAAAAGATAAAGATAACAGCACATCACCAACCTAAAGTTGAGCAAAGATTCAGGCTGGAAATGTTCTCTACTGTAGGAGGACATACAAGACTTAGGGTTACATTACTCCTCTCTCTCTCTCTCTATCTCTCTCTCTTTCTCACTCTCTCTTTCTTGCTCTCTCTCTCTCTCACACACACAGGCAACAAAGGAAAGAAGAAAGAGAAAGGGGAAAGGATAAAGAATAGAGACAGGGAGAGAAGGAGGGGCAAGGGAGGAAGGAAGGAGTAGGAGTTGGGTATAGGAATAACAAAGGCAAGTGAGGTTGTATCTCAGTATATAAATGAATGCTTTTAGCACAAACAAAACATTATTTAACTGATATCCTTTTTATCTCTTGTTCCTATACTGTCATATAACAACAAGTGAGAAGGATAAAGTATCCTGTGAAGATATTCAGTTATTTTTAATAGATTCATTACATCCAGCCTTTGTAGAGGGAGAAACTGAGCTCCAGGGACCTCTAAAGGCTGGACAAAGGTTATTGTTGTTACAAAATGACAGAAAAGAGTGGATACCAAGGAGAACCTCTGTCTTGGCCCAGGCCACAGCCACACTAACTTCCACTTTGCCTGACACTGACACAAATGGTAATGTGGGTTTGATGACAAAACACTAGTGCACTTCTTACTTCTTAATTCTATTTTTATTCAAAGGGAGAGACTAGAAATCTGCTAGGATCTTATAGATTATTTTTTTTTCTTTGGGAGTGCACACAATGGTCTTAAAATTTATGCCATTGGATTGTCTTTTTATACCTGTTATCTTGGTTCTTTGTTCTTAGTAGATATTTCTGGTCTAAATGGGATCAGAGAAGCAAAAAGAAGCAGAGAAGTAAAAAGAGAGAAATAATGGAAACAAGTCAAGAAAAGAAAGGCAAGGGGCAATGTTGGAAGAAAGAAAGGGAGCTGTTTAGAAGATTTCTATTCCCTAGTCAAATTACAGTATACAAATTATTCCATATTAGCCAATATGATCACTTACTTCCTAGCAGATAATATGCGTATCAAAAGCATTTTCAACCTATATTACTATGTGATGGTGGTGTGTGGCACTCAAGGCATGTTCAGTAAAAGAAACAAAGGCCAAAAGCCAGCTGGTTACAAGAGTGATGATTGTCAAGTACGGTGATCTAAAGGGAGATTTCATTAAACCTGACAACTCTTCATTGATAGTTTTGATGTGATTTTCTTTTTAGAAGTCTCAATTTTTTTTTTTTTTTTTACAGTGTTTGCTATATAAGCCTAACAGTGTGTTTTAACATATAGTAATCATTTGGGGGAATCCCTGGTCAATTAAAACTCAAAATTTTGTCTGAGCCCTGACCACTTTGAACTCAACTCATAATTTAGGAATAAAAAGAATGGAGAGGGGGTTGGGGGTTGGAGAGATGGCTCAGAGGTTAAGAGTACTGGCTGTTGTTCCAAAGGTCCTGAGATCGATTCCCAGCAACTACATGGTGGCTCATAACCATGGATAATAAGATCCAGTGCTCTCTTCTGGCCTGAAGGATACATGCAGGCTGAATACTGTATGCATAATAAATAAATAAATGAATAAATAAATAAATAAATAAATAAATAAATAAATAAATAGATAGAATGGAGGGGCCTCAGTGGATAAGCAGGAGATGAGAAAGAATCCTGCCCAAGGTAGGAAAATGAAGAGGTAGATAAACCATTTAAAGAAATTGCTTTAATAGGACCTACAATTAAACAGACAACAGCAGCAGCAAAAATAAAAATAAAAGAAAATGAAAGAAAAGGAATTAAAACAAAGGAGACAGAATGCACGGTCCCGTCCTCATTACTGCCAAGAGGCAACCATCGAGCTGAGGTGGGTTATCTAAGGAGTTGCTGGCTTTGATGATAGAAATGCAATTTAATTTTCTCATATGTGTCTATACTAATATTATTTCTGTTGTTAGAAACACGTCCAATTTTCACATATTTTCTGATTTTCCAAATGTAAGATAATAAATGCAGGGAATGAAAAAAAATACTGGCTTGTGACATTTTATATCTCATTTCTTTATGATATCCTGAATTCTTGTTGATATTTCTCATAATAGCACTATATTACCCAGTATAATTCATCTTGAGGGCAGCTGGAATCAGAAGACAAATGAACAATAAAACACTGTCTCATCTAGAGATTTAAAATACGCTTTGTGATTAGTCAGCTTGACAAATACAATCCATCAATCCATCAACCAATAAAATTTATTGAGTAGCCAATGTGCTAAAGCATGAGGATATAAAGAAGTAAAAAAAGAGTTTCAGACTTCTCGGGCCCTGCACGGAGGCCTGTGGCTGTTCCCGGCCCCCTCCCCCGTTGTTTTCCATCTTCCCATGGGTTCATGGTGGAGTTTTTCTTGTTGGCTTCTTGTTAATGGGTTAGGGTAATCTAAGTCTTTCCAAAAGGCAGTCATCGAAAGCCTGTGTGATGGCAGAATCTAGACTCTGAAGACAATGCCCTCAAGCCAAAATGGACAGTTTCTTAGATGGGAGCATATTATTTGGGCAAGGATCCAGCTTGAGGATACAGAGCTGAGGAGACTTCTATTTACGAAAACAAAAACTTGATCGTTCCTGTATCCACCAAGATGTTTCTAAGGACAGCATAATTCTGCCTGGGGAAGCTGGTACACAGCATCTAGCACCTCTTCAGAAAACACAGCCATAATTACAGCAAAAACACAGCAAGTATCATTATACATAAGCCAATTGTGCTAACCAAATATTAATCTTTGACTAAAACAGGCTCCGATTCCATATCTCTAGACCTTAACTTGGTTGTTTACTATGACCAATTTTCAGGTATATAAAATGTCTAAAGTAACCCGTAGAAGTCACAACAGAATATACATATGGAACTTCTGATCATAGAAGTGTGTTCTTGCTTTCCTTTGGCTGTCAGATGTACAAAGCTTCCACAAGGGAAACCACTCTGGAGGTTATGAGATGAAAGCCTCCTCTTTATACTTGCCCTGCTTCCTGACTGTCACTGTTTCCCAACAGCTTTAGTCTTCTCTGGCTTATAGCAGGGTCACCAGAGACGCTATCTCCATTTCCAACCCCCTATCTTCATGTTTAGCTTTTCCATAATGGTAAGTTATTAGATTTATGGAGAAGTACATTCACGGATTTCAAGTGTTCGTGGGTTGGGGAAGATAGTACCCAAACTAATGCACTGTCACTGCTGTAAGGAAGAGTTTATGAAGTCTCCAATATCCTTCATAAACTCACAAAGTCGATGTCACACACACAAGTCTTTCAAACTTTCATATCAGTGTCTACTCAGTTTTACTTCTAATATTCTCTGTAGCCCAGAAAAATAACCATTGAAAAGATAGAAAATGATCATTCCTTGGTTTTCTACAATTTAACAGTTATGAAATAAATATTTGCCAAATGATTATGCTGATTAGGTGCAGAATACAATTTTAAAAAAATAAAGGCTCATTTTCAGGAGCAAATCTACAGGATTATTGTTTCTGTTGTTCCAGGACTGAATTAATAACTGATGGGATTGCAAATGAAACCCAAAGATGCTTGATTTAAGTTTTTAAAGTTTTCCTCCACTACATGCACTTTTTTCGTAAGGTAGTAGGAAGCCTGTTGTTTAAAACTCCTTCTGATGAATTGTCCATCTGTACTCATTGGTATTAACTGGTAATGGTGCAGTGTATCTTCTCATTGTTGACAATGATACATATGAAAGCAAGCAATTGAATCCAGTTTGAGAAAATTAACAACTAGGTTGCTATAGGTCATTAACACAAGGCATAGTTTTGAAAGTGATTAATATACAGACTGCAACCCTCCTAGGATATCATTTGCCTGAAATTAATTTAAAGGATTAAGGTTACCAAACAGGCTTTATTATAAATAGCTTTAAGTGGACCTTGGTTAAGGTGTTGTGTTGTCTGCGTAAGATAAGTCTTAAGGAATGAATGCTGTAGCTAATTTAGCTTATTTGAGCAAGCTAACTATTAGAACGTGGAGCAATGAGGCATAATAGTGAATAAACTCAGCAAAGGAAGAAGCTGACCACACTATTCACTTTTCAGACATCAGAACTCTGCAACTTAAAACTTTTGGTATTTAACAATAGATAGTTTAGAGGCAAAAAGCTTTGCCTTTAAGGCAAGGCACCTGGAAGGTAGAGCTTACATCCCCAGAAAAGATTGCACATTCATTACAATTGTGCTAAGGCTCTCTTTAAAAGCTCCATAAGTCTCGGTCTCCTTGGGTCTTATTTATTGCCTAGAATAGTACCACATTGTAGTCATATTTAGGACAGCACATCAGAGTATATAATGACTTCTTTTCTCCTTTAAATTCTTGCAGAGCACATTGATAGAGATGTAAAGCCTGCATACATATACAAGATAGTTTAAATTTAATGCATTTCAGATCATTAAAGTTAACATTTCATGTATTATCCTTCGTTTCTGAAAATGCTTCCATACATCTGCATCCGTAGAGATATATGCATGCACACACACAAAATCCCATTATGTAGATCAATTTACATGATCACAATGCTCATATCCATGAAGCAGTGAACTTCCCAAATCAAATGCATGCATAAAAGCATTGATGCATAAAATTTCCATCTTGCAAGTACAGAGAAAGTTCTAGTAGCATTTAGTGCCATGACAGGTCACTTAGGTTACAAGTAGCTCTATAGTACATGCTAATAAGATTTAACCTTCTTTGTCTGTTGCTGAAGAGGAAGAAAAGGGAGGGGTGAGAACTTCTTATGTTTGAAGATATCAAATACAAATAAAAACAACTATTTTCTTCTGATTTTCTAATCTCCATGGCTGGGTGTTGCTGAGCTACATAAATGAGACACACACACACACACACACACACACATTTTCAGGAAGGCACTGTGGTGTCTTAATCCATTTCTTGCTGATAATTGCATTGGTAAAATAAGCAAAACACACTTTGATGGAGTAAGCGTATGAACTATTTCCATCTCTGCACTTTATAAGACCCCTCATCTAAGAAAAATTCCATGGGGATTAATATTTAAAATGAAAGCTAGAATCTCACAGTGCTACTTGACAATGCCGAAGTGAAAATTTATTAGACTTGTCATTTCTGTTAATTATTGTCATTTCAGCTAATTAGTAGCCATTCCTGGTGGTTATTAGATATGTCATTTTTCTTTTCATGATGCCATCCCACATTGTCTTTGAATCTGGCTTTACTGTACACCCTCAGGCAGCAGGTCAGTGTCCACCCCATGGTCCCTGCACACCAAAAGGACAATCCTTTATTTCATTTCAGGAAAGGTGATCAGCGAAGGAATCATCAATACCTCCTCTTTCAATTGTGCGTAAGAGAGTAGAAGGAGTGTCAACACTTTGTTATAAACAAAACAGAAAAAAAATTAGTAAAGGGACTTTTCTATAGGTTAAATGTAAGCTTTGAAGTGTTTGTCCACACCTCAACCAATCTCCTGAGATCTCATAATTTCAACCATATTTCTTTCCTTTGGGTTTCAATGTGTTGGAGAGTTGACAGTAAAGTTTTGACTAAGGGAGAGTGAGCAGATTTAGTTGATTTTTCTGCAGAGAATTCTCTCAAGCTGAAATTATGTTTGTGGATGCAGCATGTGCATGACAGAGACTGTGCATGTCCACTTTCTCCCGCAGCGTTATCAGAAAATGGCGGTAAAATGAGTAATCCAAGGAAAACTACAAGTAGATACAGTCAGGTGTCACAAAACCAAAGAGATGCAGACACTATATTAAAAAAAAATGTCACTGGTCAATAGGCAAATAGCATGAACACTTGGTTTTGTTATCTGCAGGAGCTGACTGGACTCTGGGCATTCTCTGCTTAAATAAAGCAGGCTGCACTAATTAAGAAAAATATTCATGGCAACCATACTGGATAGCTGGATAAATGCCCCCTCATTACATTTTGATTTTATACAAAATCAAACTAAAATGGAAAATTGAAAGATTATTTTGGAATCCACTCAGTAAAAATAGCCAAATTCATAAAAAAAAATTACATTTGTTGTGGTATTTTCCCCCCAAATAATCCAACTACTATATTATCTGCTTGCTCCAGTTTGCCACTTTCTCCTCAAAAAATCTGTCTGAACGCTTTGCTCAATTGTTTTCAAGTAAGTCCGTTCCTGTCAATGTGACTTGTTGGTTTCCCTTTCTGAGGCTAGTCTGGAAGTCCTTCTTCACCCCTTGTCAGGTCTGTCCATAGCTACTAAAGTTCCTCATGTGGGTCATACCACTAGGCTTCTCATTTTAAAATTGTCTGCTATACTGCACATGGAATGGAAAGGAAGGAAGAGAGAGAGAGACAGAGAGAGGAGCATAGAATCTGTACTAAGTAATCTGAACATATACATGAAATTTGTAGTATTTTCTAAACACATTTTAGTGGGTAGTGGTATGGCAGAGATACCTTAGACTTAAGCCAAATCCATTTTCCAATGGACTGAAATGGGTTAAAATATAAACCAGTGATTCTCAATATAAAATATAAACCTGTGGGTTGCAACCCCTCTGGGGAGACATATTTAATATTTACATTAGCAAATTTACATTTATGAAGTGGCAATGCAATGACTTCATGATTATGGGTCAGCACAACACAAAGAGCTATATTAAAGAGTTTCAGCATTAGGATGGTTTAAAACCGCTGATAAAAAAAGAATGGGTAAAAGGCAAAAGAGTATTTATTACATCTGGCTTTAATTTGGTGATTAAATGCATGTGAATTAGAAATTGGTGAGGTTACAATAATAGACAAAGTTTCTGCTCAGCTTAACCCCAAAGGATGGAGAGTGACACAGGACACCCCTCCTATCCCTGTTTCTCAGATGCTACATAGCTCTCCTCTTAGTTCCTCTCAAGAAACCAGAATAAACAACACTGCAAAAACGGGAGTTCTTCTCTGTGAAAACACCCAAAGGCATCAAGTAGGGCTGGTCACCTGTTCAGAGCTTCCCATTGGTGCTTGTGAATTTTATCTCATCTTCTCACCAAAACCTATCCCCAAGGTGCAAGGTTTTCCCTGGAGCATCTCAAAGACAAATTGAGCATGGAGTAGAAAAATAACTTCCTTCACATGAGTGTACATGCATGCTAGGCTACAATCAATCACACTGATTCAGGCATTGCTTCATTTATGGATGATTGGGAGCACAAAGGAAGAATGTGAGAAGATAAGGCTGTAAAGCCAGTGTAATGAAATTGGTGGGAAGATCCCATCTCACATGTTCCAAGCACATCCGCACTCAGAATTCCAGGGCTGTTCAAACATTCTGTTTCTATAAGAATGCTAATCCAGTGGCATTGAGGAAGATTGACTTGAGTGTCCTGTCTAGTTTCACAGTCCTACTGTGCCTGCTTCAATGGCATTTGTTATTCTCTGCATATCCACAGAACACGCCCTGTCAGGAAATGGCAGCATACTTCAAACAATGTTTTCTCCTACCTCTATAACTTTTTATGTATTCCTTTTTACATTATATTATGGCATAACTTCTAAAAATGAAATAAAGATTATAGGCAATGCTGCAGGACCTGGGAGTCCCCTTCCTTGCCCTGAATATAAAAATGTGTTCAGAGGAGCCACAGTTACAAGTCTGTAAATTGCTTGTATTTCCCCACTGACCATCAAAGTAATTATTTCTGTTTGAAAATGAAAGGTTTGATGAGCAGAGAGGCTATTTTTCTATGTTTATCATTTCTTCCATTCACCTGAACTGCACATTTCCCTTTGGTGGTGGGAGATTAAATCTGTATTTATTTATAGTACTTATCTCTGGAATGGGGAGGCAACCAAACAAAAATGAAAAGAAAAGCAATCCATTTCTGTGAGGTTTAAAACTATTACTAAAAATGTGTTCTTCATTTTTGTGATTTTGATGAAATTAGGGGAGACTGAGTAATTTTTTATGAGATTGTATAACTTGGGTAGTGAAAGAAAATAATTGGAAGGAGAGAGCAAGAAAGAGAAAGAAAGAGAGTCAGAAAGATAGCTGGAAAAAAGAGGGTGGGACTCTCAGGGTTGCTTTCTCTAAAAATTCCAACATTAACACAAAAGCTGTTGTAATCAACTGGATTAAAGCAATTGAATGTGTAACAAGACTACTAGCAACAACAACAACAACAATAACAAAACAACAACAAAATCTAGGTTATCACAGTCTCCAAGGGTTTGTGCCACACCTACAGTCTATGTTAGAGGGTTTCTACACACCCTCATTCTTTTTTGGCTCAAAGCTTTGGCAGAATCTATCCCTCCCCCTTTCACGTGAACCACATATTTGTTTCTTTGAAGACAGTCAGTGGCTTACCTTTCTGTACAGCTTACAGCACTGAAAAAGGAGTAGAGTCAGCCCTGTGGTGTTAGCTGAGTCAACTGGAGTGCAGATATCTATCTACTGGGGACTGAGAGGAACCCAAGCGAACTGTGTCATTGCTTTGTTTTTTTCATCTATCTGTGGCAACCAGAGTTTGATACTCAAAGAATAAATAAGAAAACTCTCTTCTTAAGAAGGTTTCAATGTGTGTTAGGGGAGAGGAGTTTTCATTACTTCTGAGATAAAACAATGACTAACACAAAGGAAGGGAAAGAAAAGCCTGTGAAGTAAGAAGATGACATCTAAATTAGTTAATCCACTTATTTATTTACTTATGTATGAATTAATTTCCTCAACTTTCAGAGTGGGAACTTTCAGCTCACATACCTCTACTAAGTATTCAAGGTCAGAATTTTTCTTTATTTTTCATTCTTTTCAACATTCTTTCTGACTTGCTTGTTCTTTATCTGAGTTTCTCTGTATCTGTTTCTACATCTTTCTTGGTCTTCTCCCTTTCCTTATTTTACTTTCACTCCTTTTGGTACCCTTCTTCCTCTCAATGTAGTTTGCTAAGTTGATTATTAACTAGTGCCCTCTGCATTGAGTTCCTGAGGGGGTGAAAAATTATGTCTTTACTTGTTCAAATTCCAAAAACTCCATGTCCTAATGGTCTTTATCTTCAAAGCAGAACAGGAGAGCAACCTGTTTGTTAAGGTAGCTATGGACCATAAAATAGTTCTTTGTTATATAAGTAGAATTTCTCAAAATCCAGAATGACAAAAGGGTGCAACGTTAATCTGACCTCTACTCCTTTCTGAAGGTATGTATAGAAAGACTCTAAGTGTGGACCATGTGTGTTGATATGCTTTCTCTAAAACTGAAAATACACAATTCATGTATCAAGGAAATCCTGTATTTTATACACATTCCTCGCGGTATGAAAACTGTGTTCATATAGACAATGTAGTTACTTGGGATGTACACAAACAACTTCATCACTGTGAGGTTTCCATCTCTGGAGCTGTGAGGATCAAGAACCAGAGAAATGGGGTAAGTGGTGATGGAGCCCACACCGAATTCCAGGAATCAGGTTCAGGAGACCAAACTCAAAGGTGCACATCTAACTTTACTGTCCAGTGTAAAGGTGTTTAAATGATTGAAAGGCCAACCAGACCATCCCACACTAGCCTCAAAGAGAATAAGGAAAGGGAGAAGAAGACCAAGAAAGATGTAGAAACAGATACAGAGAAACTCAGATAAAGAGAAAGCAAGCAAGTCAGAAAGAATGATGTTGGAAAGAGAGAAAAAAATGACAAAGAAAAAAATCTGACCTTAACAATCAATCAGATTGGTGTGACTATAAGAAAATGTGGTGTGTGTGTGTGTGTGTGTGTGTGTGTGTGTGTGTGTGTGTGTGT
>NW_026596069.1:7882548-7906137 GCF_907164565.1 Psammomys obesus
GTGTGTGTGTGTGTGTGTGTGTGTGTGTGTGTGTGTGTGTGTGTGTAGGAGGGGCAATGCCACCTCAGGAGACTTCTGTAAAGAAGGGGGAAGCAGTCACTACCCTCTCTTCAGATCTATTTTGAGACTTCCCTAGTGTGCTAGGAGGCCCTATTATATCAACCCTCTGTGCAGTGGACCAGGATCTTTTAGGAGCCATAAGAGTTCCTGATGCTTCACTGGCCATTCCCTATGAGCCTCCAAAAGGCTTATCTTTACATTCCCCTCAGAACTTCATCACTTCTTTCCATCTCTGGATACAGAAACTACCCTGTTTGGCTTCTCAGATGAGAAGACTGAGAATATGAGTAGAGTGAAGAAAACCTGCATGTTTGAGTGTGGTGTGCACCTGGACACACTTTCAAATGTGGCTGCTAATGGAACTTTCAGCATGCATCTTGAGTGTGAGATCGTAGGATCTCACTATACGTGATGGTCCCATTCATCTCAATGTGATCCTTCAAAGCCATCTTGGTTCTTAGGAAAGCAAAAATGTTTTTAATCAATGGTCCAACCGCTAAGGGCATTGAAGATCAAAACACAAGTGCTGCTTGAAGAGAGGAAAGGGAGCCTTGGAAATTGCTAGTGTGAAATTCTAAAGGAATACCTCCCAGCATGCAGGTCTCTGCAGCTATGGTTGACTTCAGGTTTAAGAACTGTTTTGATATGCGTATCACTTCTTCCTGCACAAGTTAATTTGTTTAAACATTCATGAAGGGGAAGGTTTTTAATAGAAATGTGGCAATATTTTTTCAATTACAGACGAACCAGGGTGTTTGCTGATCCATGAACAAAGTGAAGATTCAGCTGGGGAGAGCTGTACTGCCTAGTAACAAAGTTTTTATTTCTACCCTCAGTTAAATGCTAAAAATGTGTAAGGAAAAAAATTATGGGAACTGCTTTGGCAAAGGCTCTCTCCCAAGTGACTTCTTGTGAGGGAGGTAGAGGAAGTTTTCTGCTTTTTGTTTTCGTTTCTTTTTCTTTTTCTTTTCTGGAGACAAACATAAGCAACTTAAGGCAGTGGGAGAAGTCATTCCGTAACTGACAGAATAAGCAAGTGTGTTGCAGGAAGCTGAGAGCAGGATGTGTGGGACAATGCCCTGCCAACCATACAGGGCCTGTCAACTAACATCAAGGTAGTGCTTTGGATAACCAGGTCAGAAGCAGTTAATAGGTGAGGGTGTCAATAGACTTACATGGAGAGATGCTACAAAAGAACTGCCTGGAATGCAGGTTTCAGGGCTGAGGGACAGAGAGGGTCAAAAGACAAGTGAATGCTATCAATGTGAAAACAGGTTCGTTTTGATTTTGCCCATACTTCTCCCCAGTCCCAAAATTGTGTGGAGAATATAGCATAGTACAATGAGTACAGGCTCACTGGAGAGTTCTGAGTGAATGGACATGGGCAAAGGGTGCTAGGAATGTGTTTCAGCAGCTGACATTTATAAATGGGAAACATCTTTGCAAGTGACCCATTCCCAGTGAAGAAGGCTGTGATTCTCAAGCTGAATCTCTGAGGGAGGAAGCAAGATTTTTGCCATGAAAGTAGCATGTAATGTCACAGTTTAGGTATCATTTTACCCTAAGAGTTTTGTTCTTGTGAGTGGAAAAGATCATTAAAGATTATTTTGCACTTGGTTTTAAGGGGTGAAACTTGTAAGCTACAGACTTTGAGCTTTGTAGATTCCCCTGGCTTTAGATCTGGATCAATTTTAGAGCCTGGGAGGAAACAGAAGTGGAGAATTGACCTCAATGCAAAAACTACAGAAGACCCAAAAGTCAGAGAATAATAAAGCAGTTGGTTTCAGTCCCCTTTTATGGAACTCTGGGATATAAAGGAAAGACACTTGAGAAGCTTTCTTCCAAATGATGACTAGAGAAAGGCTGCACTCTCAAAATCCCTTCCATCATGCCATCTCCATGGATTTCATTAAATAGAAAACTATTGTCCGGGTGAGCTTGACAGCCATGGTGCACATCCTTACTTAAAATGACCTCACCAGTCATGTCAGTCTCTGGATATAACTGTTCTTGAGACTAGTAACATTGAACTCAGTACCACTTAAATCTTCAGCCACCCAACCCAGCCATTCTACACACAGGAAGGGAGGCCTCCTGTCCCTGCTGATACACTACCAATGCTTTTATTATGAAGGGATGATAAGCATAACCTGTAAGAGATTCCTTTCCTATCCCTAGGACATCTTTCTGGGCTGTGAGCTCTGTTCATGCTACCAGGCTAGAGTTCTTTTCTTGGACATCAGGACTTTGATGAAGCTGCAACACTATATCATGTCTTTCTTTAAGACTGTGTTTGCCACTCTCTTTCCTTATATGGGATATTCTAGCTGAAGACAATAGTCTAGGTACAAGCAGATACGGAAGTCAGCTCAAAGTCTTAAGGAGGTTGAGGAATGATAACAGCAGGAGTGAGGTTACTGTCTCACACTCAGAGAGGTGTGAGCAGTTTTAAGACTTGCAATAGAAATACAAAATGGAGTTAGGTGCCAGAAGTGGCTGCAAAGTTGGCACATAGTTAACCTATGAGACTTGACGAGAAATAATGCTGAATTACAGAATAGCACATGGAGTTGTTAACAGCTACTCAAAATTAGTAAGTGATTATCAATTCCATTTATAAGACTGAACTCATTATATATTATCTTATTAAGTTAATAGTCTAAGTAAGGAAATGATATTTTAATTCTTAAGTTCATCGGAAACAGTTTTTGTTGAAACACTAGTGTTGAGTTGAACTGCCTGGTTCCAAAGCAAAACTAATAAACAGAAATGTAAATATTTGCAGACAAGGTGGGGAGATTTGTATACTTCACCTTTTCTTTTGGATAACTGTGTATTTTATAACTTTTCTTGTCTAAAAATGTTCTTGTGTTGGTTAGCTTTTGTGTCAACTTGACACAAGCTAGAGTCATTTGAAAAGAGGGGTCCTTAATTCAGAAATGTCTATACCAAATTATCTTATGGCAAATGCAAATCTCTGAGTCATTTTCTTGATTAATGATTGTTGTTAGAGGGCCCAGCTCTCAGTAGGCAGTGCTCTCCATGGATAGATGGTTCTAGGTTGTATGAGAAAGCAGGCTGAACAGGTTTTTCTGAACAGTAATTTTCCTCGTTGCTTCTGATTCCCTTAGAATACTTCAATGATGGACAGTAATTAGGACAAATAACTCAAATAAACTCTTTTATCCTCAAGTTGATTTTGGCCATCGTGTTTTACAACAGCAATATAAATATATCCAGGATATTTCCTTGTAAGAAGGAATGCAGAATAGGGGAGACTTCTTAATCTACTCTATAAAGACATAGATGAACTAGGTGACTTCTATTGAACCTACTTCAGTTTCTCTGCCCTGAGTCAGGACTTTTGAGACTTAAACAAGATGAAGGTGGCCATCTTCTTGTGTCTGTGACCTCTCTAAGCCTACTAACACCAGGAGGCAGACTAGAGTGGTTTCCACCCCTTCCTAAACATTTCATCAGCAGTGCTCTCCAAATTAAATACCTCATAGTGTCCACCTTCTCAGCTCTTCTATTCTGACCATTGTGTTGTTTCTGAAGAGTCTCATAACTGAGCTCTGAGTACATTAACATAAAAGAACCATACTTTTCAACTCAAAGTTGACATCACTTTTGACCTCCTCCTTTAATTTCTGTCTATTAATGTTTTAAAAGTTTCACCATTAACACAGAAGTTTTGAAAACTCAGTAGAATCACCAGTATTAGAACATGAGCCCACAAAATTTTACCCTTGTCTTCTATAACAAAATACTTTTTATTTGAACAGGAAAATTATTGATTATTCATGACAACCAATGAACTTCTCATCCTTGTCATTGCTGATATCAATAAAGAAATTTAGCGTAGCTGGGTGTGTTGGCTTACGTTTTTAATCCCAGTGCTAAGGAGCCAGACGTAGAAGGATCTCTATAAGTTCAAGGCCAGCCTGGTCTGCAAAGGGAGTCCAGGACAGCCAGTTCTACACAGAGAAACCCTGCAATGTAAAATCAAATAAAGAAGTAATTAATTAAATAATTAAATAAATGAAATTTAAAAAGAAATTTAGCCTAAAATCAGTCAATTTCAAAAAGTAAACTGCAGCTTTTTCTTCAATTCTAATTCCTCTGTCTGCTTTTAATCTCATCTCCACAGATTACTTCAAAGACTTAACCAATCAATAGCTTGTCTAGCTGTGAAATTTCTCTTATCTGTTTATCTGTTCAACAATATGTCCCTTTACTTCTTCCTTTTCTCCCCCCATCCCTTCTCTACTGTGTGTGTCTGTGCATATGTGCATAATATTTACTGTAGATTAGAAAGTAGGTATTTATATCAGGTAAAGTATCCTCAGCAAAATTAATAGAAACAAAATTGAAAACAGAAGAGAGGCATAGAAATATTCCAGTATACTGTATTTATGAGCTTATATTGTAATATTCTTTAAGGACTCAAATTGAGGTCCCAATTCCCAAATTGTGTAGCTTACAGCTACTTAAAACTCCAATTCCACAGCATCCAATACCCTCTTCTGGCCTCCTCATGCACTGTCATATGATAGTAGACACTGACAAGGTCACACATTCACAAATAAACAAATATAAACTACCTTATAAACAAACATTTGTCAAAGTCCAATGTCATATTTGTCCTTACGTTTGTTTTTCTGTAAGATCCATGTCCTGAGACAAAGGGGTTCAGATCCCTGAAAACATCTGGAACCTGACACCAAATGTCTGTGTAAAGCTTCTATCTAGAAAGGAGTCAGAAGGAAAGAGATGCAAAACTAGAAATTCATTTTAAAGAACCTAGTGCACCTGTTTTTGATGGTTTTGTTTTACTATCTAAATTGGATATGGTGGTACATATTGTTTGTTGACTTTACGATTAAAGAAGGTGTAAGTGAGGTCTGTAGTGTGGTTATGATTGTGGATGTTTATTGGAGAATGGAGAATATAGAAAAAACCAATAAGAGCTATAAATTCGCAATTACGATGCTGGACAGGATTCTTAATCTTTTATTAGACAACACTGGATTGCATCACATATATTTTGGGAAATATACTATTTACATAGCTATAGCTCTTTTGGCCTCGAGGAGAGGAAGGAAATCCAAACAGAACTGATCAGGGTAGAATTTGGTGTAGAATAAGCACACTCCACCCTTCTAATTCTAGTCCATTAGGTCACATTCTATAGTGACTGGGAAAGAAATGATTTGTAAAAGGTACTGCTCCTGATCTCCACAATCACACTGTTGCAGTGGGTTAAAAACCTCAGTGGTGTTTCCATGGAAATCTGGTCTGATGGAAAACTGAAGAAGAATCATGTAGGGAGCCTGTCTCTGTGACAGTGGAACTAGAGCACATTTCTGTGGTACAACAAACTGAGTCATTTTTCTCTCAGTCTTTCTTTAGTCTCCATATTTTGTCTCAGAATGATGACATGCTTCTTCCCTCTTAAACTGATTTCCTCCCTGTACATTTCCTCTTCATCTTTATACTTGTGAATCTTTTTTCTCTGTTCTGGACCCCATTTATTAACCATTACCCCTGAGTCCACCTGCCTGAGTTTTCACAGAGTGGGCAGGATTTGGGTTCACACCACCTTCGTGCCTATCTCAGCTCCTATAGACATCAGGGTCTTCTCCAGTAATCAAGGTCTTTGTTTGTATAGGTTTGACCATGCACACAAACTATCTAGATTAAAAAATTCTTGAGCTCCACTCATGAAACAACCCTTTTCTCCTTTGTAACGTGTTCTCAGGCCTTAAATTTTTTATGTTCCTGCTTTCACATTTCACTTCACAATATCAGCATTAAAAAGTAATGTATTTTCTCTTTGGTTAAAAAAGAAGTATGTCCCAAGAAGCTATCTCAAGAGGTAGAGAGATAGAGACAGAGAGAGTGATTGAGAGACAGAAACAGGGACAGAGACAGACAGACAGATTTGATGATTTACATTTAAAAAATGTCGAGTATGTCTTAGAGTTAACTTTGCTTGGTAACCCCCAGATCATGTGAAATATGTAGGGAGGGAAAACTGCTGAAGGATGTTTTGTAACAACGTTAGAAACTGATTATGGAAGAAGCTAATTTCTTAGTCTTTGAAATGTTGTTACCTTTGAGTTTACATTAAACTAATTTTATATTAAATACACAGATCAAAGATAGGGAAATGTAATAAATAAGCATGTATGATTTTCTTGCTTCTTGTTTTCAAGGGGAAAATTCTGTGACTAACTCATGAAAACTGGGCTTGTAGACGCTGCTCACAGTCACACTTTTCTCTCCACAGGTTAGGTTAGAATCATCCCTTACTCCATTTTACAGAGGTTTGTGAAACCTCATCAGCACTCATCTGGAAACAAATATTGGTCTTTTTCACTTTCCTGTTAATATCCTTTTTTTTTTCTTTCCTTGTATGTCTTTCTGTCTGTCCACTCTCTGTCCCATTCTTCTCCCGATATCTTTATCCTCCCCCCTCTCTCTCTTTATCTGATTTATTTCTTTATTTTCCATGGGTATGAGAAGGACTTAATTCCTTGCATTCACATTGTCTTTGCTTTGATCCTATCCCCCCAGTCTGTAATGTAATGGCAATTATTGGAAAATACAATTCACTCTGTCTCACACTATTATTTATAATCTACTCAAGAATATTCTTCACATTCTTAATATCCAGCTGTCTTAGAGAATTACAACTGGGAGGCTGACTGCAGGCCTCTGTAGCAAGGGAGATTTTCTTTTTCATTGCGAGGTTTCATGATTTTTCCAGAATGATTTGATATATTATTATGCACTTTAGACCATTTTTAAAAAGAAACATACCACATTTTTAATGATTAAGTTTATTTTCCTTGCTTCACAGGCATAAGAACATATAATTATTTCAGTTGACCATTATGAAGAAATGAAGAAGATGACTGTCCTCTCTATAATAAAGACATCTCATAGGAGGGGTCTGGGCACTTTCCAACCTATCTTCTGCTCCTGACAGGAGGCATGCATTCTGCTGTTCTCTCTCTTTCAACTTCTCCCTTCCTCTCCTCTTTCCTTGTCTCCTCTGTCCATCTCTCGCACCCCCGCCCCCCACACACACACAAAATTAAGGTGAACTTTGTCAGATAAACAGAAATAAAACTTTCCCTTCATAATATTAACTTAACAGTCAGCTTGGTCTCTGTTAATTTATCATATTGCTTTGGATGCAGAATTCTTCCACTCTTTTTGTTCACCCCCTACCCCACTCTTTCTCTTTTCCTCTTTCCATTTTTTCCTTCCAAAGAAAAGATTTATGAAGCTTACCTGGAGTTTAAGAACTAACAAAAATAACACAGAAGAAAGATATAAGTGTGAAAGAAGAGAATAATTCTCCCTACCAGCAATACACAATCTTATTCCCTCAATTTCAGAGAATACCATTGTAAAATGATAATATTAAGATTTCCCTTTTTATCAAATTCCACACACACTCATGCATGCTTGTATGCATACACACGCACATACATGTATGCCCATATTTGCACAAATATGCGTGCACATATTTACACATATGAACACATGTGTTATCCTGGTATGATTTTTCTTGCTGCGATAAACCCTCAAGACCAAAATTAACTTGAAGAGAAGCAAACCTATTTGGCCCACACTTTAATTTTACAGTCTATAAAGGAGAGAAATTAGTGCAGGAACTGAAGGCAGAATTCCAGAAGCAGGAAGAGAAACAGGTGCCATGGAGCTATACTGCTTATAGTTTTATTTATTCATTTATTTATTTATTTATTTATCTATCTATCTATCTATCTATTTATTTATTTATTTATTTATTTATTTATTTATTTATTTTTGGTGGCTTGCTCAACTTCTTTCTTATACTCTCCAGGACCGTATGCCTCATCCCTGTATCCCACACATTAACCATTAATCAAGAAAATGTCTACTTGTCCACAGACTAATGTGATTAAGATATTATTTCAACTTATCTTCTCTCTTTCTAGTTGACTCTAGCTTGTGTCATGTTGACAAAAACAGACAAAACAAATAAGCCTAACTCTAGCAACAGTGTGCTTGTGTACACACACACACACCACACATACACACACACACTGAGACTTTGTCAATTCCTCGTCATTACTTACGCTCATTAGACTTCCTGCACTCATTCATCATACCACAGATGGTAAAGTATATCATCTTGTGCTTACTAGAAAGGTATTAAGCAAATGGCATCGTTGAATAGCCCATTCCTTTCCCACTAGCTGCTGATTTTGTTTTCTGATGAACAATGTCATCTTATACATGCTAGCAGGGTATGTCAGAAAAATGTTCTAAGACTCTCAATGAAAAAAACAAACCAGTGATGGCAGTTCCTAAAGCTACTTGCCCCACTCCTTACCTGTGCTTTAAGCTTTTGGGGACAAACATAGAGTTGATCATATTTTGTGAATTTCAGTGTTGACTATAATAGGACATAGGTATTACTAGCAATAATAATCTGGAAGGTTTTATAGACTCTTTGGAATTTTATGTATAATCAAATTCTCGAGTGTACATATTATAAACTCTGAAATCCATCCATCCATGCAAGAACCTGAGGTCCTTGCATACCATTTATATAAGGTAGGTCATAGTCCTAAGTGAATAATTGTATCTTCTCATAGACATTTCCTTATTTTTGATTCTACAAGTCAATGAATGAATCATCTCACCTTTTAGAATTTCATTCTTTTGTCTTTAAAATTCTAACTAGGAACACTGTTTTCTTATATAAATAGATCAAAGGCTAAAAAAATATTGACTGACTTTGTGAAACATACTTAATGCAAAAAAAAAAAAAACCTTCATTAAAATTATAGTCAGCCATCACCAGTATTCAGTGGTAACACTGTATTAATTTCCAGGACCAAATAAGAAATCAGAACAATTTGAGTCACTTAATTAAAGCAATAGAAATGTTCTCTTTATGAGTAAAAAAGTTGAACTAAAAATGTCATCAAACATCATTTCTTTTCAGTTGCTAAGGGCACCATCCACAGATTGAGCTCTTTTTCTCTGCCTGACCACTGGCAACTCTTGGATGCCTTGGCTTATAGATATGGTAATCCAAATTCTATTTGCTTGTATATTTTTCTTTCTTTGTATATGTGTTCCTGTTTATTAATTTTGAATTTAGGTCCAGACTAACCAGTATAATCTCATCTAAATATTTATATATGCAAGAGCCTATCAAATAATGTCTTATACTGAGATTTGAAATGAACTTGAACATTCCTGCTCATTACTCTTACCACCTCAGTTGGCGAAATGTGTTTTTCTACTTTAATCTTAAGCTGAAGCAAAATGATATCCTCAAATACTCCACCCCTTGTCCATTTAGTGCTTATTATGATTTTCTTCAAAACAAACTCATTTTATATGCAGTAGCTTGGTATATTATGTCGCATGGCTGATTACTACAGATCACACTAAGCCAGTGTATGGATTTGTAGTACTGGTATCACAGATTCTGCAAACAAAATACGCTTGACTTTGATTAATGCTCTTGACTCAGTTAACTGCACCGAACACTTCTGAAAATAAAAAGTAAAAAAGTAACTATCTCTTGCCTAAAAGTTGACTTGTGAAGTTTCTACTTAAGAGTTTGGAATTGATAAGGTATATTAGCTGAAAACCGTAGATCAAATTTTTATAGTTGGCACCAAAATGCAAAGACACAGATATTAAATCATAAAGCAAAGAAAAACATGAACACTCAATATTTGCATTTTTGTAACTTGGTCATTAGAAAATTCTTAATATTTCAAAGATACATGCTTACTTCCGCAAATAGAAAGATAACTTATTCTCTAGGATTTTATATTTAGATTACTGTTGCAAGAAAGTATTTCATCAAGCTTCTTAAATTTTATCAAACTTTCCCCTTTACTATTTACTGTTAACTTAATTTTATCTCATAATAAGAAAATTAACTTGCAGTTACAGTTTAGACTCACAAGAAGAGACACTGATGCTGGAACTAAATGGCTTGGATACAAATCCAATACATTGAGAAAATTACATAAAAAAATGCCCACAAAAGGTATTTTATATCACATATCCATACACAAACTGCCAATCTAATATGTATCAGGAACTCTATCAGTACCCTTGCTCATAGTTAAGGCCATGTGATTATCACTGGCTTAGTTTAACAGACTGCTTTTTTAAAAAGGATTCCTAATATTTGAGTAAATGTTCTATTGTTTTGTCTGAAATTGTTTTTGTTTTTGTTTTCAAGACAGGGTTACTTTGTGTGTAGTTTTGCCAGTCCTGGAACTCACTCTGTAGACCAGGCTGGCCTCAGACTCACAGAGATCTATCTGCCTCTGCCTCCCAAGCGTTGTGATTAAAGGCATGTGCCACCATTGCTCCAGCTTTGTCCTGAACTCTTAAAGATGGTTCTTTGAGCTTGAGTTTTATAAATTGCAATTCAAATGAAAAAGAATCATACAAATGATACATATACTCCCAACATGTATTGTTTGAAAAGATGGGGATGACTGTTTACATTTAAAACACCCAACAAGGGTACCCATCCCCAAATGATCCATCACCAACATCATCCCTACATATAAAGCTCAGGGAATATCAAAGAAGATAGGACAGAATGATCGTATGGGCCAAAGTACCAGAAAGTCTGTTTTGACATTATACCTTTCGGATAAGACCAAGAAGCTGCACCCATAAAATCTCAGCAATATGATTGCCTAAACAATGATGTTACCAGTTGTCATACCAAACCAGAGTGGTCGTGGGGTATCTCAAAAGGCCCCTAGATAAAGACCCTCAGACAATTACTAGGTGCTGAAAAAGGGACAATCTTTCTTTCCAGGAACAAATGTCCTGATAGGTTATCCAATCACAAGTGATCATCTCTCAATACATGTTAATATGAATTGCACTAAATGAACTCAGCATATATACTACTCAGGTATACCACTCAGGTATACCACTGAGAGGTATTTCTTTATACCATATACACAAATAAGGTGCCATCAATTTCATAGGCAGTGGGTGGAACATGGGTGGAGTCAATGGAGCAGAGGTGGAATAGAAATAATATAAATACATTTCATACTCAAGTATGAAATTCCCCCCCCAAATTAAAATAAAATAAAATTTACAAAGTACCAGAAGCATAGTATTGTAAAAACTCAAGGTAACATGGTATTCAATAAGTTTTTTTTTTTTTTTTTTTTTTTTTTTTAATGCAGCAGTTTATATGCTAGAACTATGATCTAATGGAAGAGGACACACTGCTCTCTGAATAGGGACCGGCTTTGAATGTTGAATGAAGGTCATTTCACTCTGGTAGTTATGGACAATTGAAGGCCTCTCAGATATTCTTCATTACAAACGTTACTAGCTTGTGAATTAGCTAAACAATTACCTTAAAATTAATACTTTAGAAGAGAGTGATAGAGTCAAATATAGTTATTTTCTCTTTGATTCCCTGTTTTTGTCAAGCCAGAGGTAGAATGCATTGACAAGATAGGGAAGTATCCTGCTGACTGAGTTACCAATAGTTGAGTCAGTTTCATGTGGTATCCCCACCATTCATGAGAACCACATTTTTTTCTGAATAGATGAAATTAGAGTAGAGACAGCTCATATTGGTAACTCTAGATCAACATCTTGTTTTTATGCTATTGCTTAAAGCTTAAATTGCAGCACATAAATGTGAACAATAAAGCACATGATAACATTTAAAATTATTTTTCACACGACATTTAAAAATTAGTTTAAAAATCACACAACCAGCCAATCAATAGGTCCTGAAATAAAACTTTCGGGCCTCAATATTTAAATGGTTTTTTTTTTTCTTTCCATTTTTATCTTTTTGAATATTAGTTACAATTTATTAACTTTGTAGCACTGCTGTAT
This sequence comes from Psammomys obesus, assembly GCF_907164565.1. Lineage (NCBI taxonomy): Eukaryota > Metazoa > Chordata > Mammalia > Rodentia > Muridae > Psammomys > Psammomys obesus. The sequence goes on from NW_026596069.1 coordinate 7,894,528, forward strand.
TCCACTCCCTCATTCCCTGCCAATCCCACCCTCTCTCCCTCAACTCCTCCTTGCCCCTTTCCAAGTCCATTAATAGGGGAGGACCTCCTCCCCTTTCATCTGATGCTGGTTTATCAGGTATCTTTAGGACTGGCTGCAAAGTCTGCCTCTGTGGCCTGGCATGGCTGCTCCTCCCTCAGGGGGTAGGGTAGGTCAAAGAATCAGCCATTGAGTTCATGTCAGAAACAGTCCCTGTTCCCCTTAATTGGGTATCCACTTGGATACTGAGCTACCATGGGCTACATCTGAGCAGAGGTTCTAGGTTATATCCATACAGGGTCCTTAGTTGGAGAAACAGTCACATAAAAGACCCCTGTGTCCAGATATATTTGGTCCTTGTGGAGCTCCCCTCCTCTCTAGATCATATTAACTCCCACTTTTTTCTTATGATTCCCTGCACTCTGCCTAAGGTTTGCTAATGAGTCTTAGTATCTGTTTTGATACACTGCTAGGTAGAGTCTTTCAGAGGCCCTCTGTGGTAGGCTCCTGTCCTGTTACTTGTTTTCTTCTACATCCAATGTCCATCCCATTTGTCTTTCTAAGTGAGGATTGATCCTCTTACCCCAGGTTCTCTTTTTTCTTTATCTTCTTTAGGTGTACAGATTTTAGTATGTTTATTCTATCTTATATGTCTATATAAGTAAGTATATACCATGTATGTCTTTCTGCTTTTGGGATACCTCACTCAGGATGATAGTCTCTAGGTCCCACCATATACCTGCAAATTTCATGATTTCCTCATTTTTAATTGCTGAGTAGTATTCCTTTGTGTAAAAGTACCACAATTTCTGTATCCATTCCTCAAATGAGGGACATCTGGGTTGTTTCCAGGTTCAGGTTATTACGAATAAAGCTGCTATGAACATGGTTGAGCAAATGTCCTTGTTGTGTTCTTTTTTTTTTTTTTTCAAGGCTCCTTAGATCAAAGGAAGAATTTATTTTTTTTTCTTTTTTCTTTTTTTTTTCTTTTTAGTTACATTTTGTTAACTCTGTGTCCCAGCTGTGTCCCGCTCCCTCATTCCCTCCCCAACCCCACACTCCCTCCCTGGTCTCCTCCCTGCCCCTTTCCATACCACTCCTAGGCATATATCCAAAAGTTGCAACTTTTGGATATATGCCTAGGAGTGGTATACTTGGATCTTAAGGTAACAGTATTCCTAATTGTCTGAGAAATTGCCAGATTGATTTTCAAAGAGGTTGTACAAGTCTATTTCAATGTTTTTAACAGTAGCATTTCATTGTTTTCTCTAACTAAGACCTTGCAGTTTCACTTCGTATTGACACTGACTGAGTATGTAGACTGGTCCAACCATCAATACTACAGTCACATTTAGCAGTTTACAGCACAAGCATCATAGTTAAGGATCACTATTGAAACTAGAAATAAACAGGCAAAACTATAGTTTGGATCAGAACACTATCTTCTGCATTGAACACTATTCCCATCCTATAAGCTGATTGCTAATATTACTACATTTTACTTTATTTATTGTGTGTATGCCTGTGTGTTATATAGACACAGCGCCTACCATGCATCTGTGAAGGATGAGGATATTTAGTGTCCTCCTCTATCATTCTCTGCCTTGTTCTTTTAGGCAGAATCTCATTTTTTTTTCAGTTAGACTTGTAGCAGCATAGCACAGCAGTCCCTCCATCTTTACCACCCTGTGTGCTTGGTTCACAGTAGTGCTCAGGAACATGAGCCTTTACAATGACACTAGAATCAAATGCCAATCCTGATGTTTACAAGGAAGCCTGACCACTGAGCCAGCCCTCTAGCCCCAGAATGTCTTTCACATAGCACAATTATTAGATTCTGAGGATCACTATATTATTTGTTGTGTATTTTGCTAATTTGTCCTCTAGGAAGAAAATACCAGCATAGTGTTTGTTCCATGTCCTATCAGCTGGAATTGATCTTGTCTTAACTGATTGTGCCCATCAACCTCAGTATCAACTGTGACACAGTTCTGTCATTACTTGCACAGAGAATATGCATGGTGTCATAATTCCCCAGTCATGCTTAGACTAAGTATGTATCTATTGAAAATACTATGTCCCAAATAATTTAGGAAGGAACAAATAACCTAAGGAACTGAGCAGAATATGGGTTTTATGTATTGATTACCATGGTGAAGGGGTCAAATTCTGAGATATTACCTTAATTTCCATCACTGGCTGCTTGCTGGCTTTTACCAGAGATAAATAGCCACGTGTCTGTTATCATACAGCCCTGTCTTTATTCTGCCGGACACGACTACAGAAATTTATCATTGTGAGATAAATGATAGTTCTTATAATCGAAAGTGAGGAGGAAGACACTGGACACAGTTTCCAAAGGTAACAACAGCCTGAATTTGTCTTCAAATGATGCAGCCCCTGTCTTATTCAGACATCTTCAAATCTTGTCTCATTCATGGAGCCCTATCCTGAGCAGTGAAGATGTTCACCCCATATATTGCACTGCACAATTGACTCGCTGCCTGGTGGGTATGCGAGGAGCTCATTCTCCTCTGGTGCTTCATGTATCATCATGTGCTAGAGGCAGTGAAAATACAACATTGATGGACCAATGGACTGATCCAATATGGCAAATCCTATATTCCTGTTTGGGTACAAATGAATAACCTCACACACTTCTGCACACATTCAACACAATAACGAAAGGGAGAGAAAAAAATGGAATTTCCTGATCATTGCATTCCATTTTATTTTTCTGTTTTAACTTTGTAAGTGAATTCAATGTCTGTATAAGGCAATTGATGGCTCTAAAGGAGAATGAAAGAAAAATGTTAAAGCCCCAAACCATAGTCTGAACACTATAAGGCAGAATTTATCTCCCTTACTGGAATCCACAGTTGGATTTCTCAGCTCTTACCTTTCAAAGACCATCTCACCATTAAGGGTCAAGAGATTTAGATTCTGTAGTCCATGGCTGCAACAGATGTCAGTGCCCACTTCTTATATTTATGAGTAACCTGAGAAGACAGTGGACACAAAAGCTGAAGAACTGGCTTAAGAAAAAAAGGGTTTTGTGGTGCAAACATATGCTTGTCTACAAACTCTAAAGTATCTACTCTATCAACTAAAAAGTAAGCTTCCTGTCAATCACATCACCTCCACAGATTCCCCTGTACTTATTTTCTACTTCAGTTTTCTGGAATGTTCTTCAGTTTCTCCTTCTTGCACTGTGTATTTGTGTATGTGTATCTTCATTCCTATTTCAAACCTTCCCTAAGGAACCCAAACCAGCTACTGAGTTTCCATAGTATTTATTATATATTGCTAACTAGATATGTTACTCTGCATTTAAATTTTGTTTTGTACAAATAAATGATAGTTTTCTGCTGAATGTGTTAATTAATTGTAAGAAAATAATTTATGAAAAATTATAAAAGTATTTTTAAAATGTTTTTCTGCCAGTTCAGAGTTAGTATTTATTAATAAAAATTGTTCTTATCTTTACAGTAAATGCTATGAGCCAACTATTTTAAAATATGTGTTGGTTTGTATGGGCTCAAGAAAAAATTTTCAGAGGTATGCATTTTACATATTCAATTTTAGAGGGACAAAGTAAGTTGATCTATGCTGACACTTTTAAACTAGGCCAAAGTTCGCGTTGGTGTTTCGAGGACAACCAAGCAGTACCTTGTTTCATAAGTCATCTTTTTTCTCTTTTTTGTTGTTAAATATCAAAGGCCAGGGAATTTGATTCCAACTTGATATTTTGAAGGGAAATATGGTAGAGAGGATCATGACCCTCTTCATTGCAACCCCATCAGCCAAGCTAAAAGGTCAGACCATATGAGCTGCAATGGGAAGAGCAGGATAAACACGCAACAGGCTGCATGGGAATAAACCAGATCTGCTAGCTGGGAGGCTGTACTGTAAGAAAACAAAATGAGAAAACTCATAAATAACTGAATGTGAGGACTGTGCCATCAGTCCAAGTGGGGGCTAAGTAGTGACCTTGGGGTGAAAAGTCCCCTTCAGTTACATCCAGACTTTCCATTCTGCATGTATTAAATCTTCAAAAGCAGTTTTCTCTCTTTGCATTCACGCTTCAGTCTTTGTAGTACTTATGTTAAAAGTGGATACACCTGAGTTAGGTGTTTAAATTTTTTTGTGTTATTTTTATTCCCCAAAGTTGATATTAGCTGACGGGCAGAACAGAGTGGCTGGACCCTTTTGAACTTGTGATTTTGGCCTGTAATCATCAACTTGATGTTTGCAGGCTTTCTAATGGAAATTACTAGTGTATGGATGAATCAGAAAGCAATCTGCTCTGAGGAGAACAGGCTAAGCTCTGGGGCTCAAGTCACTTTGTCTCAGGCTCAAAATAATTATGAGTACAAATTTAATAAAGTTTGCATATACTTGAGGCAGAATAAACCCCCATTCTATTGTTGAAATAACTTAGAAAGCTAGACAGCACCAATGGAGTACGGAGACGCTTGCTGGACCAGGCCGAGTTCTAACTGCTTCTTTATGGTCTCAGAATCTGACTTTTGAGACAGGGCTGCATTTCCCAGCTTCATTTTTCATTCTGTGTACAGTGACCACAGAGCCCACACTCACTTAGGCAATAAGCTCCCACAACATACTAAGGGCTTTTAGCACAGAGCTTGAAAGGATCAAAACGGGAACAAAGCTGTTCCTCACCAGGCAATACTTATGCCAAGGAGAAGGCTCAGTTCTCCACCTCTCTACAAGAATAACAAGGAAGAAAAGTGAATCTGAGCCATGATTCTCAAAATGGCAGGATGTGGACAGGATCCAAGAAATACACCTTTCTAATTCTCTGGAAATTTATGTGTGTATGCCTAAGTATCCAATTAGCAGGCACAGATGCCATTTTGCATTAAAAAATGCAGGATTTTACAGCTGCAAACCAGCTGTGTCCATAAATTTCACCAATTACTTCAGAGGTCTACCAAGATTCGGACCTGGATATTGTGAAATTTGTTATCCTCAGAGTTAAAACAGTCAAAGATTGATTGGCATATTTTTGTCTAGGAAATAGTTTTCTTCAAAAAAAGAATACAAAATAACAGCAAATATGCAGTGGTGGTATTCAGAAAATTCAGAAGAATATAAACTGTGATTCTAAAACTATGGTGAACTGCAGTGGTCCTAACTAGTTGGGACATCTGTCAGGATGGTTCTCAGTGCTATCTCTTCCCTTCGGTAAAAAAAAAAAAAAAAAATTAAAATTAAAATTAAAAAAAAAAAAAGTTAAAAGATGGGTAGTTCAATGAAGGCACCATAGCCTTTATTTCTTTAATTTTCTCTATTTTTAACTTCATGAGCTCTGATGACCATTTTGGGTACACAGTGGGTCCCCATGAAACTCATATGTAAGAGGTCAGCAATGACAGTCTCTAACCTTCTCACTAGTCATGCATCTTTATCCATGGTCACTTTTTCTGTCCATAGTTTTGATTTACAAATGTTAGTGATTTTTTAACTCTTAAGTATTTCTTCAGTTTTTTTTCTTTTTTAAATTATTATTATTTATTATAATTTAGTCACTTTGTATCCAGGTTGAGGCCCCTTCCCTCCTCTCCTCCCAATCCCACTCTCCCTTCCTCTTCTCCTCCCATGCCCCTCCCCAAGTCCACTGATAGGGGAGGTCCTCCTCCCCTTTCATCTGACCCTAGCCTATCAGGTCTCATCAGGACTGGCTGCATTGTTTTCCTCTGTGGTCTCACTAGGCTGCATCCCCCAGGGGAAGTGATCAGAGAGCCTGCCCCTGAGTTCATGCCAGAGACAGCCTCTGCTCCCTTTAGTAGTGAACCCTCTGAATTCTATGGGCTACATCTGAGCAGACATTTAAGTCCTCTCCATGCATGGTCCTTTAGTCTCTGCAGGGACCCCAGGGCCCAGTGTTTTTGTCTTTGTTTGTCTCCTTTCATTTTTGAATGATGAAATATACTCTGAATTTAAATTTTATAACCACTTGTCTAAAGCACTACATATCCTTAAGTACCCTTTTGCATTTTCCTATATTTCTCTTTCCTCTCCTCTTCCCACACTCACTTTCTTCTTCTTTTATGTTTTCTTTTTTTAATAAGGATGAATAATCAAAAATAATTATGAAATTAACAACATGTTCTCCACTGGATACTGTTACAGCTGTCTCTACGACATATGAAGCTTTTTAAATTAAAATGTTACCATGATGTAGTTTAGCATACAGATAGGAAGTAATGCCAAAACAACGTATTAAGCCCTAAACATTTATCCTATTGTTATTATATTTGTTAAAATATGATAAAATAACTTATTAGATTATCTTATTTAGAGAAAATCATTTATAACTGGGACTGGAAGAATAGAATTGAGGATTAAACAAAACCAGAGAGAGGTAGGTTGAAAGAGTTGTAAAGAGAGGGCAAAACAGATAGAGCGAAATGGCAAAGAAAAAGAGGAAGAGGAAAGAAAAGAAGGGGGAATCCAAAAAGAAAGAGATGGCAAGTTGTGGAATGGGACAGAAATACATGATGAAAAAGGAAGTAAAAGGAGAAAATTTTCTTTTGCATGTTCAATCTTATTGTCTTTATCTTTAGAAAAGCTTAGTAACAATGTTTAGGAATTCAGTAATCCAAATGAAAAAAAATGTACTATTTATGAAGCTGTGTTTTAAAACATATTAAAAATAGGTGTGGGTATACCATTGCTGGTATAGTGCTTGCTTTGTATGCATAAGGTCCCGCTGTATATTACTGGCATCAAATTTGGCACATGTGTATAATTGCAACTCTCAGAAGATGCAGGGAGGGGGATTAGAAGTTCAAGGTTGTTCTGGATACATATTGAATTTGAGGCCATTTTGAGATATTTGAGATTGTCATAAACTATATAGACAAGAAGATTAAATTTTAAAAATCCTGTTTATTGGCTGGTGCAGCAAACACACATGGTACGGTTTTATGAAATGTATACTATAACAACACAGTCATAAATATCAGTTGTAAAATGTAAGAGGATTCTTCATTTTCAGGTGTCTTTGTTGTAGTCACCTCTGCCCTGCCATCCTCCTCTAAAATCACCTTTCAATATCATTTTTTTCTCTGTTGATTTTATTTTTGATGGCTTTGTAGTCTCCTGTATTCTCCCTGGGTTTAATCAGCATAATTTAGCTCCTCTTTAGCTTTTGGCCTGTGTTCTGAGAACCATATAATTTGGCTTGCACACGAAATTGACACTTTCAATATGGGTGCAGAGAAAGTTACCATACAAAATAGCCAAGCAACTAAAAGTCACTTAAAGGCCAGATACGGTGTCACACAACTTTATTTCCAGCACTTTGCATGAAGAGTTAGGCATAGAGAGATCTTGCCTCAAAGTAGTAGCAGCAGCAGTAGTAGTAGCCACTAGAAAAGCTTTGGTCTATGCCATTGCAAATCACTCAATGAAATAAGAACCTTTGTGCTAATTTTGAGATATGAATAATTTGGTGGACTTGACTTCATTTTGTTCCATTATGGAGAGTAGAAAAAAAGAATGCCAACATAAGAAATGAAGCAAGGATCCACAATGAGGGATTGATAACATATGCATATGTGTATGCTATGTTCAAACAACTGAGTCACTGCTTAAGGGCAAAACATTCACATGGACATTTGTAATGCTGTTAATAGAGGAATGGCTTCACTGTGCAGAATGGACTGAGATGAAAGCCAGGTACAACATAGATGAGCATCAGTGGCTCAGTGATAGAAAGAGCTGGGCTATAAAATAATTTTTAAAAGAAATGGTCTTTCTCACATCCTCCAGAATCAGGCTTTTTCAAGAGCTCCAGAGAAACAGTGTCAGCACTTTTTTTTATCACTGTTCTGCAGAGCTCTGGAACGTGGAACACAAGATCATGCTTTATGGTTTAATTTAGGTCTCAGATTCTGAATGCAATGGCTCTTCATTAATACCTTTTCACTTCCATATATTCTAAGGTACAATTACTTATGTAGAAGGAGAAGACCCTGTCTAAGTCTTTGAGACCCATCTGGTTAAGCATAGCATAAATGTTAACCAGAACCTGACTGCAGACAGTCTATACTTTCCCTGTGTTTCCTAATCATTCCTTAAACATGACCTTTAGCCATTAAATGGACAAATCCATGGCAGAACTATGGCTTAGAGTAAAAGCAAGCAGACTGTGTAGAGGGTGAAAATAAAATATATTTACTTGTGTTGCTGACATTTGTAAAAAAAAAAAAAATCCTGTTCATACATATTTTGTGCTTTTTACACAGTTGAGTCCCTCATCAATGTTTGGAAAGAGAGTGTTTGGAAGTTATTCTCTCCATTTGAGAGGTGCAAAAGCTAATGCCTAGGAAAGTACCTAAGGTGTAAGAAGTTGAAGGTCTCTAAGTGTAACAATGATAGAGAGAAGAAAACAGACCCCAAACCAGTGCCTTTACCTAATGAAGTTCCCCACCAGATGGTCTAGTGTTTTATGGAGTAAGTGATTCTAAGCATCATCTATGATAAGCTCAGATGAGTTCGTTCCCAGAGAAAGGTACATTCTTGTTTTAATACTTATCATATTCTTCTTTTTTCTTTTGTATTGGTTATTAAAATATGATGCCCTGCACACTGACAGGAGGTTTCTAAGAAAAGCATTGTTATTTGTTGTGTTAGAGAGGGTTTGTGGAGGGATAAATTGCATGCCATCCTGTGATGGCAGCTGGCAGTCAGCTGTGACTTCTGGTGTGCTTTCCACAATGCATTTCATGTGGCTGGGAACATTTACATTAAGGTCAATTAGTTTGCCAAAATACAGACTCACAGCCGAGGGATGCTTAGTGGAGTGCATTGGTGTTTGGCAGGAGAAACAGAGCTGATAAACCGACATGAGCCTGGTATGCCAGCTGGTGGGTGGTGCTAGCCATGCTGCTGCAATGCTATTCAATTCAATTCAACAAATATTTATTGAATAAAGAGATGTGCAGAGCAGGCTGCAAAGTGCTGAGGGGCTGGCAAGGGAGCACACCCCACTACCAGATCCTTCGAAGATGTTCCAACAACAGTAGATGTACTACTAAGAGAGACTGTGTGAGCACCTTCAAAGACACTGTTAATGTCTCTCTCTGCCTTCAGCATTGATGTAAGCATGAAAGCACAAGTGTGTCAATGAAAAGACTCCGTTGAGGAGGAGAGCAACTCTGTCACGCACTGGGTAGTTTCCTCATTCCAGGAATCTCATTGTCAACATGAAATAAGATTGGCACACGTGTCTTGTTTTAGCCAAGAAAGTGAACAGCAGCAAAGTGTGTTTGCTCTTATGAAAGGGATTGTTATCTGGCATATTATCCCTTGCTTACATAACACCAATGTGGGATCACATGATAGCATCCCTGTAGCTTAGACCTTCACCAAACCTCCTTTATTTAGGGTTCTTAAGCACCTTTACCTCCCCTGTCCAACCTTAGGGAAGAGATTAGTAGGAAAAAGGGCTGTAGATCTCTTATCTACTTTCTGTTGATCAGGGTTGATGGGCCCTCAGGGGATTACCAGACCCAGTCTTCAGGATACTAGCAGTCTAGTCCAAAGGCCAACATGAAGCAGAAAAAGCTAAAAGACTCAGTTGGATTGCCTGGAGAAGCTCTCTGGAATATTTCTCTCTGTGAAATCAAGTGTCAAAGCATGAAAATCAGAAAAGCTATGTTGATACAAAAAGTGATGTCTCCTGTGCTTGGGCTCCTCTATATGTATACTCCTCAAAGTCTACCCATGGATGTTCTCAGCTGGCCAAAGTCACATTCCTTGCACGTAAGGGGTCACAGCATACATCATGTGACCTCTCACAAACCAACCTGAGCAAAGCATCACGTGACCAGCTTGCAGCAACATGACAAAATTCAGTCTTCAAAGAAACCAGAAATTTCCACTTCACACCTCCATGAAGTCTGGGTCTTGGGGGTAACAAGCAATACATTAGGAAGATTACTGATGAGATAAAGAGCAGGACACAGCCTTCAGTTGGAGAAACATTTGTCTTATACAAAATGGGAACACTTGAGTTCAGACATGCAGAAAACCATGTAAAAGGCTGGCATGGTAGGGCCAGCCCACCATCCCAGAGATGAGAAAGCAAGGACAGGCATATCCATGAGAGTTCGTTGGTCAGCCATCCTAGCCCTCTTGATCTACTTACAGGTTCATTAGAGGCTCGGTCTCCATCAAAACTTAGAGGGTGGCAGAAAAATGTGTAGAGTTGTCTCTGATTTTCACCTGTGCCAATATATGAATGTGCAGGAGCTACCCACATCTCACATGGATACCCTAGGCCCACAACTATGCATACACGCAGGGAAAGTTTGGGGAGGGAGATAGAGTACCTGTCATAGAGTATCATTTAAGTGCTTGAGATCTTGGCCTGGTAACAGAACACAACAGAGAACAAAGACAGCAAATATGTATCTACAAGAGTAACAATAATAGGCGTAAGAATAATAAGAATAAGTTAATAGGTTAACATAAAACCCTCCAAATAAGAGTAAGTCCCAGTGAAAACTAACGTTAACAAATGAGACTTTCCCTTTGAGCGCTTACAGCACAGATGTGGCAGACTCAAAGCAATGTGTCATTTTCTGCAATACTAAAAACAAATCCACCAAACTGCAGTTCATGTTTTAACACACAGCTGGGAGTTCAACTAGCTACTTGAGATCCTATAAGAGGATAGAAAACTACAAGTACAATCAGGCCAGTTTCTCCAAAGCTCATACTGTTTGCAACATAGAGTAATAAGCAAACAAACAAACAAACAAACAAACAAAATTCCAAACCAAATCAGCAACAACAAAAATCCAGAACACTCCATTTTTAAGATGCTTTTTTCTACCCACTCAAACAATTTCTTCAAAGAAATATCAGAATATTGTTCTATAAGTGAATGTGGACACACCAATGTAGAACCCATTCTGCTCTCTGTAAGCGCACACACACACTCTCACACACACACATACACACACACTCACATGGTCCCTGGTACAGCCACAGCATCTTCTATATCAGATACCTGGATTCATTAATCCACCAAACAAGCACATCCTTATTCTCATTTTTTTTTTGTTGTTATTGGACATTGAACCTAGGTCCTTATACACAATAGACAAATTCCCTCCCAGTGAGATACATTTCTAGAACTTAAAAAAAAAAAATTAAGATAGCCTCCACTGAAACTGTGACTACAAGATCTTGCTCTTTAAAAACATCATTTCAGTGGGAAATCTATGTAAAATGCACCATTGTAGTTTGATAACGTAAGGCTATTCAAAGTGCATTAATAGCACATATGGTGAAAATGGAAATTAATTAATTTAAAAGATGGTTGTGCAGTCAGTCCTAACTCAAGTTCTGGAGACAGATGTAGGTTCAATCACAATGGAACCATCTGTTAGATATATATTCAAGTTACTTTGTCTATGTCTCCAGTTTTTCTGCTATAAAATGGTGATCATCAACATAATTCACAGGATTGCAATAATGATAAACGACAGTAATGCTGGCATCAAAAATGAGCACAGATCTTGCTGTTACAGTACTATCCCTGGAAGGAAAGGT
>NW_026596069.1:7906237-8035629 GCF_907164565.1 Psammomys obesus
AAAAAAAAAGAAAATAATGACTACCTCCAATTTTTTATCTGTGCGGGTAGAACTTAGGGTCAGTGGGAGCAGAGGTTCAGTATCCTTATAGAAGGCTCCTATGTTTGATGCTTCTAGCATCTGTATCTATAACACAGTCAGCCATAGGTGCTAGCTGACTGGAAGGAAATGTAGGCACAAACTCTGATCTTTGTCCTAGATTCCCATTTCAATACCTTCTGTCACAACAAAACCCTTCAATTTAAGTATGAGGCGTTTCTTTTTCTTTCTTTCTTTCTTATTATTATTATTAATTACGCTTTATTCATTTTGTATCCCCCCATAAGCCCCTCCCTCTGACAACAGAAGAACAGCCTGTGCAACAGATTTTAGCATAGGAAGAACAAGGTCAGAATTCTCATTCATTTGCATGAGCAATATTCATGTTAACTCATCTAGAGTGATATTGCTTAACACTTTTTAAGAAGGGTGTGTCCTAATTTCAAATGACGGAGCAGTGCCCCATGAAGCCTTCAGATAGTTCTGAAGACGTGTTGTAACTGAAAGGAGGCTACTTACTTAAATGTTGGAGGCAGAAGAAACTGATGCTAACTATAGGCAGTTTTTTCTCAACAGATGTGTGGCCTCAAAAATGTCAATGTTGAACTAGGGAAGTAGCTTAATAGTAAGGTTTTGCCTTGAAAACAAAAGGACCTGAGTTCCAACTTCAGAACCCACATTAAAACAAATAAACAAACAAAACAAAACATGATTGCATGACTTATAATCCAAGTGATGAAGACATGGACACGGGTGGCTCTCTGGAGCATATTATCAAATTAGACTTGCCTACATGATGAGTTCTAAGCCAGGAAAAGATCAGATCTCAGAAAATAAGATGAAAGTCCCCTACTCAGGCAATGAAAAAGTAACCTCTGGCCTGCACATGCAAAGGGAGAGAGGGGAGAGAGAGGGAGAGGAGGAGGAGGAAGAAGAGAGAGAGAGAGAGAGAGAGAGAGAGAGAGAGAGAGAGAGAGACACAACAAATATTAACAGTACTGAGGAGACTTAACTGCAATCACCCATACCTTACTGCTGGTTCTTCCTCCAGAATTAACCGTAGACTCCCTGATACATTTGAAGGACCTTGGGTCTCAATAGCTTGATTTCATTTTCCACAGCAGCTTTCTTCTTTTTCTTGCTGGGTCCTCGGTCCTAGTAGTTTTCCTAATCAGTTCTGGTACATCTGGCTCTGAGTGGCAGGTGATGACACTAACGAGTGGAGATAAAATTCAATTAGGAATAGCGCTTCTTCAAGAACCAGCTACACCACTCTTAGGCCTATATCCAAAATATGCTGAAGTACACAACAAGGACATTTGTTCAACCATGTCTGTAGCAGCTTTATTCATAATAGTCAGAGCCTGGAAACAACCCAGATGTCACTCAACAGAGGAATGGATATAACAACTGTGGTACATCTACACAATAAAATATTACTCATCAATTAAAAACAAGGAAATCATGAAATTTGCAGGCAAATTATAGGGTCTAGAGAAGATCATACTGAGTGAGATATCCCAGAAGCAGAAAGACAAACATGGTATATACTGACTTATAAGTGGATACTAGACCTAAAAGATAGGATAATCATACTAAAATCTGTAAAGCTAAAGAAGCTAAGCAAGAGAGAGGACCCAGGGTAAGATGATCAGTCCTCACTCAGACAGACAAATGGGATGGACATTGGAAGAAGGAGAAAACAGGAAACATGACAGGAACCTACCACAGAGGGCCTCTGAAAGACTCTACCCAGCAGGGAATCAAAGCAGATGCTGAGACTCATAACCAAACTTTGAGCAGAGTGTAGGGAATCTTAGGAAATAAGGGGGAGATAATATGACCTGGAGAGGACAGGAGCTCCACAAGGAGAGAAAGAGAACCAAACTATCTGGGCACAGGGCTCCTTTCTTAGACTGATACTCCAACTAAGGACCATTCATGGAGATAACCTAGAACACCTGCTCAGATGTAGTCCATGTCAGCTCAGTATCCAAGTGGGTACCCTAGTAAGGAGAACAGGGACTGTCTCTGGTATGAGGCCGGTGGTGGGCTCTTTGACCATCCCATAGCTGGACTATGACCTAAGCTCACTCTCTCTCTTGCTGTATTTTGTATAAAAACATGAACTATTTGGCTCCATACCATTATTGAATTAGAAGCATTTCCACCTGTTTAATTGTGTTTTTAATTTAAATTTGCATACATCAACACAAATATTAACTATATACTAGTAAAGCACGTGCTGGTCAATATTTTTGTTGTTTGTTTTTCAGTTGTGACTTTCTTTCCCTCCCTCCCTCCCTCCCTCCCTCCCTCCCTCCCTCCCTCCCTTCCTTCCTTCCTTCCTTCCTTCCTCCCTTCCTTCTTCTCTCATATATTATATTGCACTTCAGTTTCCTCTCTCTACTCTCCCTTACTTTCCTCTCTCCTAGAGTGATTCCTTCTCTGTTTCCCTTCAGAAAAGGACAGGCCTCCCAGGGATATCAAGCAAACACGGCATACAAAGTAGCAATAAGACTAGGCCCAATCCTCATATTTAAAGCTAGATGAGACAACCCTGTAGGAGGAAGAGGGTCTCAATAGCAGTGAACAGGAGACAGCTCCTGCTCCCACTGTTTGGAGTCTCAGAAGAACACCAGGCTACACAACCATAACATATTCAGAGGACCTAGGTCAGACACATACAGGTTTCCTGATTGTTGTTTCACTCTCTGTGAGAACCTATGAGTCCCGGTTAGTTAACTCTGTGGGCTGTTTTCCTACGGTGTCCTTGACCTTATGGCCTCTATTGATCCTCCTAATGTTTGGCTGCTTCTATCAGTTGTTGGACTAAGCCTCTTTGATGATGATTATGCTAGGTTCCTGTCTATGAGAATAGCAGCGTATTATTAGGAATCATTTCATTGACATTTATTTATTTATTTATTTATTTATTTATTTATTTATTTATTTATTTATTTATTTTGCTAGAATCTGGTTTCTGGCCATATAGACAGTGCTCACTCTTGTAGCATGGATGTCAAGCTGGACCATTCATTGGTTGGCTTCTCCCACAAATTCTGTGGCAAGTTTACCCTAGCACGTTTTTCAGGCAGGACAAATAGGAGGTCAGCGGTTTTGTGGCTGGTTTAGTGTCCCAGTCCTTCCTCTGAAAGTCTTGCTGAGTTCCAGAAGATGATGAGTTTAGGCTGTATCCTGAACTGTAACCCCATTACTAGGAGTCTTTCCTAGGGTCACCCCTATATATTCCTGGGACATTCTATTGAACTAGTTTCCCACCTTGTTCATGAAATGCTTCCCAATTCCAGTTGTCTCTCCCTGTACTCTCTCCCTCAATTCTTCCCCATCTGATTCCTCCTGTCCCTGTACCCATATGCCTCCGAGTCCACCCATCATATCTACTCTATTTCCCTATCCCAGAGAGATTCATACCCCTCCTCTTTAGCCCTCATTGTTACTTAGCCTTTCTGGGTCTGAGGATTGTAGCATTCTTTAATTTGTAGCTAATATCCACTTGTAAGTGAATATAGAACACTTTTGTCTTCTGGGTTTGGATTACTTCACTCAGGATGATTTTCTTTTTTCTAGTTCCAATCATTTGCCTGCAAATTTCATGCTGTTAGTTTTTTTTAAAACAACTGACTAATACTTTATCACTCTTATTTTCGTTTTTGGATCTTGAACAGTTTTATTCATTTCCTATCTGTTTCCCATTTGGTTTTCTTGGATTTCTTTAAGGGATTTATTCATTTACTGCCATTGTTTGTTTATGTTTTCCTGGATTTCTTTAAGGGATTTATTCATTTTCTCTTTAAGGGCCTCTATCATCTTCATAAAGTTGGTTTTAAGTTCATTTTCTCATGATTCAGCTGTGTTGAAATATCCAGGTGTTTCTGTAGTAGGATAACTGGGCTTTAATGGTGCCATATTGCCCTGGCTGTTACTGAAGTGTTCTGACACTGGTGTTTAGGCATCTGGGTTTGGGATGAATATAGGTCTAGGTGTCTGAGTTTGTCTTTGTTGGGTGGGTGTTTTGTTCAGTGGATTCCATTTTTTTCTTTGGTCTTCTGGTCTTTGTAGTCTGTATTTCTAGCAGCTGACACGATTTCTGCTTTGTCTCTGATAGTGTTGGCATATGCTGGTCTTTTTAGTAATTTTTTATCTTGTGGAATATTGAGTTTTGAATCTAAGGTAATAGATGTTTGTCAGCAAATATAAGCTTGTACAACACATCAGTAGTTTTTCACATTATTAACTGAAGAGAATTATGTTCATGGAATTACCTAGTTTTATGAACCTACTATATTTTATGTCCCTATAAGAATTCTTGGGGATTCTTTTATGGTGGAATATACCTTATTTTAGTAAAATATTTCTGTTCTCATAGTTTTTCCTATATGATGTTCTGGATCATTAAACAGAAGCTATTTAGTGTCTTATCTTGTGTCTGTGGAAAGCAGACGTTGAGACAAGAAATAAAAATGGGGATATGAAAAAGAGAGTCAAGAAAAAATGTGGGCAAGGTGCTATGGCCAACTTTGACATGGCCAGACTATACAATGTGTATGTGGGGGGGAGGGTAGGTCTAATTTTCTACATTTACAAGCATATGTTGCTAGTCAGCTTTCTAATATTTTAAACCAAATTTCAAGACATTCCACTTTGTTTCCAACACCAAATATCATATCCTCAAAAGTTTACTACTCACAAGCATTCAGTTTGACTCTTGCCAGAAATTTTCATGTGTTTTATATATAAAATGATTCATTACATTTCTTATTTTTTAATGTTTTCAAAATATAATTACATAATTTAATCTTTTCCCTTCCTTCTCTCAAAAAAATATACCATGTACCATTTTGCTTCCTTTCAAATACATGGCATCTTTTGTAAATATATATATATATTTCTAAATATATAAATGTAATTGTATTAAATTTTATGTGTATATGTTTTCAGGGCTGACTATTTTTATTGCATAAAGAATTGGTCTACCTTGAAGAAGAATATTTCTCTGCTATTATCATTCTATAGTTGCCTGTAATTCTCTGTCTAAGGATTTACCTCATACATATAAGAATGTCTGTTGGTGTTTGCCTTGTTCATGTCATGTTTAGGCAGCCATGTGAATGAGACTTCATGGTTGTACTGTCTCTGACATGTCCTAGGAGACACAATCTTACTACATTTTTGTTCTGTTCTTCTGGCTTTTGCAATCTCTCTGCATCTCCTGCAATAATCCCCTGAGCTATAGGTGCAAAAGCTGTTTTATAGATATGCTAGTTGGAACTGAGCTCCACACTCACATTTTGATTGGCTGTGATTTTCAATAATGCTTGCCATCTGTTGCAACAAATGTTCCTTTTAGCATATCTGATACTATCATTAGTCTATAAAAGCCCTGTTTTGGCAAGTATTTTCTTTGATAAATCTTGATCTCTCTTACAATATGTATATGTATACATGTATCCTCAGTACCATCCATCTTCAGTATAAATGTCCTAAAAATATTGCTTTTAAGTGAAGAGCCACACAACCAACCATTCAGGGAGGCACATATAATGGGGACAACAGAGCCTATTTAGTTGTACTCAAGACCAGCTCAATAGGAGCTAGTTCATGCCTGCTTCGATAAACCTAGCTTACTACTTGTGGCTAGTAAGCTTATGGACTCTAGAAGAGAATCAATTAATGACAGTTTTCTAAACCAGTATAATTTCTAACTTCCTTCTCTCCATAGATAAGTGGATCTCTTACCTCCAGCAAAGAAGCTTCTCTTTGTAGAAGACAGAGAGCATTACAGACATCCACAAATAGCCAAAATACAGAGAAAAGATGCCCATATGATGTCAAACCCCAAGTGATATATTTATATAATAATCCCTACACCTAAAGCATAGAAAAAGGGGGAAGAAAGGTTGTAAAAGCCAGAAGACCAGGTGTCTGCTCTGAGGTAATATCTCAAGGCCAGGGAAGCTGTAAACATGGAATCTAAACAATTTAATTACCTAAACAAAACCATCACAATGACAGCACCAGGTAACAATACCAAGTGATGTGCCAACATAAATGTGTGTTACATATATAACACGTATAGTCATATATATTATTTTTATATATAAAATATATAATTATCATCATATGACTATATATCTATCTATATATATGATGATAATTATAAAGAGGTCATAAATTAGAGAGGGAGTCTAGAGGCCATGGAGAAGATGGATTGGGAAAAGTATGGTTGAAAAATCATGTAAATAGTGTGCTTATGTATGAAATTCTAAGAGCAAAAATTTAAATTACATTACAAAATGCTTTTTAAACTGTTTATATTTTCTACATACAGCCATGGGTTTTCCTTTTTACAAATCTGTTTTTCTTTCTTCTTTCCTTTTTTTAAAATAAACTCTCATCCCTGTTGATATACAATAGTTGAAGAAAATTCACATGAAGAAGCACTCTTCTAATATGGTTTTATTTTTTTCTCCAAGGAATAAGGTGATATCTTTACAAGCATAGCCGACTCATGTTTCTAGTCTTTGCTCTAATACTAATTAGCTAAGCAACCTTGAGAAAGGCATCCTACCTTCCTAAGCCTTCATTTCCTTATCTTTAAAATGAGCTATAGTGCTTTCTATATAAGCTACTATACAGGATTGTTTGAAAGAACAAACATTATCACATAAATACATTTTGGAGGTGCACAGCACCATATAATTGGGACTGCTATCAGGAATAGAAAATAATAGTGTCTCTGAGTAGGGCAGTGCTCAGAAAGCATTTAGTAGTGCTCTCTAATGTTAGTGATGAGGGTGTTGTATGCTGGAAGGTTATAAAACTTACTCAAAGTCACAAAACTAGCTGAGGCCACCACCAACAAAAACACACAAGAATTGAACCTCCTGGTTCAAGGTCTTTTATAATTATGGTTTTCAATATGCATCCCATTCCATTAGGCCTATCCAAATAATTATATTAGTTCTCTTTTGTCTCCTACTTCTCTTTCTGTGTCTCGTGATGACTTTTTTCTTTTTTTAATTTATGTTTTTATTTATTTACAGTTTATTCACTTTATTTCCCACCTGTAGCACCCTCTCTCCTCCCTTCCCAAGTGGATTCCATAGTAATGGGAAGAGGGACTGTCTCTGACATGAATTGATTGGCCTGCTCTTTAATCACCTCCCACTGAGGAGGGGAGCAGCCTAATCAGGCCACAGAGAAGGACAGTGCAAACAGTTCTGATGAGACCTGATTGGCTAAGCTCAGAAAGAAGGGGAGGAGGACCTCCCGTATCATGATGACTTTTTCGCAATAGCTACAATAGGTCAGCATAATGGTCATTTGGCCACAATATAGTCTCTTGGCCCCTCAGGGACTATAAATTTAAGTTCTAAGCAAGTTTGGTGAGTATATATAGATGTCAGTAGATGATTTCCTGTGTTTGTCTTAAACTACCTTGGAAATGATAAATATACATATCCTAGACATCTACCTACCTACTAGACAGGCATTATTTTTAGATGACTCCCAGATGTTTGTACGATTGAAAAACAAAACTAAGGTTTTCTCCCTGTAGCTGTCGAACTCTCCAGTTCCTCTAGCTGTTTTCAACCTTCTGGATGTCCTCTTTCATGCCACCAGTGTGCTTCCCCAAGAGCATGAAGATGATTTCACATTTATCTTAATTGTATGCCCAAAGTACATGAGATTTTTTTAATTAAATTTTAATTTTTTCATATTAATTACAGTTTATTCACTTTGAATCCCAGCTGTAGCTCCCTTCCTCCACCCCTCCCAATACCACCCTGCCTCCCTCATCTCTTCTTATGCCCCTCTCCAAATCCACATGAAGGGGAGGTCCTCCTCCCTTTCCATCTGATCCTAGTTTATCCACTGCATGGGTTTTTTTTTTCCACTTTTCTTTTTTTCTTTCTCTCTTTCTTTCTTTCTTTCTTTCTTCCTTCCTTTCTTTCTTTCTTTCTTTCTTTCTTTCTTTCTTTCTTTCTTTCTTTCTTTCTTTTTTTACAATTATTTTTCTCTATTAATTATACTTCATTCAATTTGTATCCCCCCTATGGTTCTTTCCCTCCTCCCATCCCAATCCCTCCCTTCCTCCACCCTCTGCATGCATGCCCCTCCCCAAGTCCACTGATAGGGGAGGACTTCTTTTCCTTCCTTCTGATCCTAGTCAATTAGGTCTCATCAGGAGTGGCTACTTCGTCTTCTTCTATGGCCTGGTAATGCTGCTTCCCTCTCAGGGGGAGGTAATTAAAGAGCAGGCCAATCAGTTCATGTCAGAGACAGTCCCTGTTCCTATTACAATGGAACCCACTTGGATACTGAACTGCCATGGGCTACATTTGTGCAGGGGTCTTAGGTTACTTCCATGCATAGTCCTTGGTTGGAATATCAGTCTCAGGAAAGACCCCTGTGCTCAGATTTTTTGGCTCTGTTGCTCTCCTTGTGGAGTTCCTGTCCTCTCCAGATCTTACTGTTTCCCACTTCTTTCCTAAGATTCCCTGAACTCTGCCCAAAGGTTGCCCATAAGTCTCAGCATCTACATTGATAATCTGCAGGGCAGAGCTTTTCAGAGGTCCTCTGTGTCAGGCTCCTGACTTGTTCCCTCTTTTCTCCTTCTTCTGATGTCTAGCCTCTTTGCCTTTCTGGATAGGAATTGAGCATTTTAGCAAGAGTCCTCCCTCTTGATTAGTTTCTTTAGGTGTACAGATTTTAGTAGGTTTATCCTATATTATATATCTATATGAGTGAGTATATACCATGTGCATCTTTCTGCTTCTAGGATAACTCACTCAGGATGATCTTTTCCAGATCCCACCGTTTACCTGCAAATTTCATGATTTCCTTGTTTTTTATTGCTGAGTAATATTCCATTGTGTAGATATACCACAATTTGTGCATCCATTCCTCCACTGAGGGGCATCTGGGCTATTTCCAGCTTCTGGCTATTACAAGTAAGACTGCTACAAACATGGTTGAGCAAATGTCTTTATTGTGTACTTGAGAATCTTTTGGATATATGCCTAGGAGTGATAAAGCTGGATCTTGAGGAAGCGCTATTCCTAGTTGTCTGAGAAAGCGCCAGATTGCTTTCCAGAATGGTTGTACAAGTTTACATTCCCACCAGCAGTGGAGGAGGGTTCTCCTTTCTCCACAACTCTCCAGCATGTGCTGTCTCTTGAGTTTTTGATCTTAGCCATTCTGATGGGTGTAAGGTGAAATCTTAGGGTTGTTTTGATTTGCATTTCCCTGATGGCTAATGAGGTTGAGCATTTTTTTTAAGTGTTTCTTTGCCATTTGATATTCCTCTGCAGAGAATTCCCTGTTTAGCTCTGTACCCCATTTTTTTAATTGGATTACTTGATTTTATTCCTCTTTAACTTCTTTAGTTCTTTATGTATACTGGATATTAGCCCTCTGTCAGATATAGGGTTGGTGAAGATCCTTTCCCAATCTGTAGGCTGTCGTTTTGTTCCAAGGACAGTGTCCTTTGCTTTACAAAAGCTTTTCAGTTTCATGAGGTCCCATTTATTGATTGTTACTCTTAGAACCTGTGCTGTTGGTGTTCTGTTCAGTAAGTTGTTTCCTGTGCCAATGAGTACAAGGGTATTCCCTACTTTTTCTTCTAAGCGGTGTAGTGTGTCTGGTTTTATGTTGAGGTCTTTGATCCACTTGGAATTTAGTTTTGTGCAGGGTGATAAGTATGGATTTATTTGCATTTTTCTACATGTAGACTTCCAATTAGACCAGCACCATTTGTTGAAGATGCTGTCTATTTTCCATTAAATGGATTTGGCATCTTTGTAAAAAATCAGGTGTCTATAAGTGTGTGGATTTATGTAAGGGTCTTCTATTGGATTCCATTGATTCACCATTCTGTTTCTATGCCAGTACCATGCAGATTTTAGTATTGTTGCTCTATAGTACAGCTTGCAATCAGGGATGGAGATACCTCCTGAAGATCTTCTACTGTAGAGAATTGTTTTAGCAATTCTGGGTTTCTTGTTCCATATGAAGGTGAGAATTTTTCTTTCAAGGTCTGTAAAGAATTGTGTTGGTAATTTGATGGGAATTGCATTGAATCTGTAGATTGCTTTTGGTAAGATGGCCATTTTTACTATGTTAATCCTGCCAAGCCATGAGCATGGAAGATCTTTCCATCTTCTGGTATCTTTTTCTAATTCTTTCTTCAGAGACTGGAAATTTTTTTTCATACAAGTCTTTGACTTGCTTGGTTAGGTTCACACCAAGGCACTTTATGTCTTTTGTGGCTATTGTGAAGGGTGTTTTTTCCCTAATTTCTTTCTCGGCCCTTTTGTCTTTTGTATACAGGAAGGCTACTGATTTTTTTTTTTTTGAGTTAATTTTGTATCCAGCCACTTTGCTGAAGGTGTTAATCAGCTGTAGGAGTTCCCTGGTAGAATTTTTGGGGTCACTCAGGTATACTATCATATCATCTGCAAACAGTGATACTTTGACTTCTTCCTTTCCAATTTGTATCCCCTTGATTTCCTTCAATTTTCTTGGAGAGATCAGGGATACAAGGCACATAGCTGAACATAGTAAAGGCGATATACAGCAAGCCTATAGCCAACATCAAACTCAATGGAGAGAAACTTAAATCATTCCCACTGAAATCAGGGACAAGGCAAGGCTTTCCACTCTCTCCATATCTCTTCAACATTGCTCTTGAAGTCCTAGCTAGAGCAATAAGACAATTGAAGGAGATCAAGGGGACACTACATGGGATTTTAAGCACTGAAATTAATTGCAAATTTCACCAATAAATTCTGACCTCTCAATCTTGTTTTTTTTTTTTTTTTTTTTGGCAGTTTTCTGTCTTTGAGGAACATATTATTGCCTTATGTTAGTTATCATCATTGAGTAATTATTATTTCCAAGCATTGGGAATACAAATTGCTTTATTTACTAACAAAACTCAATTGTTATCTTTCACATTCTTAAAGAGAATGGTGTATCCATTGTTTCTGAAGCTCATTAACCCATTATTTCCTCTGATAGTGAGAAAATTTTCAGAAAATCTAAACAGTTTTCATAGCCAGAAGAAACTCACATACAAACAGCACTGAAAAAGTGTGTGATAAGCTGGATGTGCAGACGTGAGAGGTGTTGTATATCTCCTTGTTTTATTTGCTTTCTTGCTCCTCCAATAACTATTCCCAATTTTGATATGCATCATCGATTCCCACAAAATATGCTCCTCAGGCTTTTATGTTTATAGGTCCCACTTTCCTTTTCATTCCTTTTATGTCCTTTTGCCCCTCTTTTTCTTCCATCCCAAATTATTCTGCAAGGTTTTATTGACTTCAGTCTTTGCTAGCTCTATGTATTTGAAAGGAGCCATTCACCACCTTCTCTGGAGAAGTACCAATAAAGTAAAAAACCATTATCACAAAACAGTTCCTCAAAGTTTTGTCACATCCCAGACAGTTTCATGAAGATATGCTGAAAGGATTTGTTTTGTTTGTATTTGCTTTACAGATTGCTAAGAGCAACAGGCAGTCCTGAAAGGTATAGTAAATCAGGAGCTATTATGACATTCTGTTTTTTGGGAGAGGAGGATGGGGAGTGGCATTTTTTTCTCTCTGATCCAATTTTTTTTCAGTTTATTCAGAACTATTTTCTGCTAGTCTATGTTGTTTCAGAAAAAAAAATAGAGATTTTTTCCCTTGACATCTTAAATCTTCTCTAAACTAGTTAAAATTATTTCCAAGTAGAATTCTAAACGGGAGTGCATTAAATAAGAAGTGACTTAAGAAAAAAAGGAACAAAAGTGGGGAGAAGAAAGTAGATGAGCTGTATTATTGTGTATGTTCTGGGTCACCAAAGGAACTAGAAGTCATCTGTGAAGATTGTTATGCTCAGTGCCTCCCAAGGAGTGCCCAGTCTTCTCATATGAAAGTCTGGTGAATAAAGAAAGGATTCTCTGTGTTGTACTAGAATAGTTCTGCCCTAATGAATTATGTCAATTGATAGAAAGTCTCAACATCCCAAAGTCTAACTTAATAATGTTAGGAGTCTTTGGTTTATATTGAGAGGCAGAGGGCTTATTTATGATAAATCTCTTTAGTTAAAACCTGGACATTCTGACTGTGGATTCTAATGATGCTCAGGCTGAGTTTCAATACACAATCAAGTTTGGAACTCAAGATACATATCTGGGTTAGAGACACAATTGTTCATAGCTTGAGCAGCACTGTCCTTGTTATACCCAATAGACAGCTGTTTGTGGTGGGTGTCGAACAACCTGTAATTAAAAAATATATAAGAAGTGGGAAATAGTAAGAGCTGGAGAGGACAGGAACTCCACAAGGAGAGCAACAGAACAAGAAAATTTGAACACAGGGAACTTCCCAGAGACTCATACTCCAACCAAGGACTATTCATGGAGATAACCTAGAACCCTGAAAATGCAGCCACTTCTGATGAGAACTGATAGACTAAGATCAGAAAGAAGGAGAGGAGGACCTCCCCAATCAGTGGACTTGGGGAGGGGCATGCATGCAGAAAGGAGGGGGGAGGGTGGGACCGGGAGGGGAGGAGGGAGGGGCCTATGGGGGATACAAAATGAATAAAGTGTAATTAATAAAAGTTAAATTAAAAAAAACACAGTTCTTTGTATCCTTGATCACCAAGAATTATAGCCCATGGTCATTGCTCTTTGTTACTCACCCAAACTTGACTGTAAGAGCATCTTGCTGCAGACATCAGCTATATGGTTTAAAACATATTGAACCTATTGGTTAGCTTTTACAGTGCCAGAAGTTGCTATGTAGCTACCAGAGGATAAAAGTCATCATCAGTTTTACACAGTGTGAACTCCACACGCTACAATAATGTCCGGCCTAGCAGGACATGCCCATCGTTTCAATAGTGTCATGAACTTCATAGGAGGAACCAACCACTTTCTGAGTGGATTGGATTCAAATCCTGTTTTACAAGAGGAGAATATTCCTTGAAATACAACTGAGCCAAGAACCTATTGCTCAGGTAATAAGCCTTAGGGGAAAAGTTACTATTTTTAAGAAGATAAATGTATACAGTATTAATCTTACTCCTAAAAACGTATCATTATCATCATATATCAACGCATCTCTCATTCCTCTACTGATAATGTTCTATTTGTGGTAGATGGGGATTAACTCAGAGACCCATAGTTGAGCAAGGTGTAGCGATTAAGAGAATGAACAATTCTCAGCCCTAAAGGGAAAATATATTCCTCACCCCCACCCCAGGTCAGGAATCATTGCAGAAGAAGAGATAAAAATTTTAAGTTCCTGAGGTGGTGGCTAACTACAAGGAAACATTAACTTCTGGGCACACAAGGGAAGCTGTACATATGAACTCAGAAAGACTTTGGCAGCATGTACAAAACTTGTGTAATTTCAAGCCAGACCAAACCCCACCAGGAAGAGGGAAGTTGGATACACAGTTCTACCCAAAGCCTTGAAGCTATTGAAAACTTATTATCTGTTGGGTAGGGAGAGAAAGTTTTTTCTAAGATTGTAGTCCCTGACAATTCAGTCATTCTACAGATGAAGAGCACACATCCAAGACTATTTATGCAGCACAAATTGATTTTGAAATGCTTTATTAAAGGAACAGAAAGTTGGTTGGGTGGTTGATTGGTTGATTGGTTGATTTGTTAAGGAAGGAACTTTTATATGAGAAGAATTGGTAATTAATGTGAACAAAAGAAACATGAAACTCCCAAAGACTTAAAATATATTGTAAGAGATTGTTCTTGATTTCATAATGTCTAAGTTTAATAATATATATCAGAACATTTTCAGGGGAACTATCACTACAAAACAACTAGGGCTAAGATACCACAATTCTGTGTCATGTGTACTTTTTTTTCTGACTATAGAAGAATGTTGCTTTAAATCCCTCAGTGTTTAAGCATAGATATACTTCTTATTCCATGTTATCTTGCACGTTTCACTCGCATAATATGAAAGTCTGATTGATGGATAAGGTCAAGTCATTTCTTCTCTGGGACAGATATTATATGAAAATATAAATTCAGAAAACAGGAAAAAGCAATTTAGTCATGTTCTACATACTGGACATTAACCAAACATTGAGAAGAAGATACCAATATCATGCTATCTTTCTTTCTTCCTTCCTTTCATTGTTTTGGTATTACAATATAATTATATCATTTCTCCATTCCCTTTCCCAATGCTATGACAAAATACCACACAGAACAATTTAAGGAAAGGAGAATTAATTTCGGTTTGATCTTAGGGATTTCTAGACATCATAGCTAAGGAGACATAGTGACAGAAGAGCTCAGTTCCTGTTGGCAGGAATGTGAGACTGATTACAGCATGTCATGTAGGGAGTGGAGAAAGTCAGACTGGAACCTTAGCTGCATTAGCCTTCAAAGGCCATCTTCACTGATCCACTTCTGAAAGGCTCCATAGCCTCACAAAACAGTGCCACATGCTTAACCCATGAAGCCAGAGGGAGACATTTCACACTGATATCATGATTAGCAGTAGTTAGATGTATGGAAATAGAACATGTCAACCAGACACTGATATGTATGCACTTGGTAGAGAAGAAGCGGGGGCACATTTACACAATGGAATACTACTCAGCTATTAAAAACAAAGAAATCATGAAATTTGTAGGCAAATAGATTGAAGTAGAAAAGATCATCCTGAGTGAGGTAACCCTAACCCGGAAAGACACACATGGTAGGGACTCACTTATAAGTGGATTTTAGCTATAGTACAGGATAAGCATACTACAAGGCACAGAACCAAAAAAGATAACTAACATAGAAGATCCAAGGTAAGATGCATAACTCTCACCAGAAGGGGAGTCAGAATAGACAGAGGGAGTGGTTGAAGAGAGAGAACAAGGTAGGAAAGGGGCTGCAGAGAGTTAATAGGGTGAAGATCAAACCTAAGGAGGGTGGGGGCTCAGAGGTCAGAAGGCCTGTAGAGAAAAGAGAGACTGAAGATAGGGGTAACTCTGTGACAAGCTGGAGACCTAAGTTGGGATAGGGTCCTTGGAGGAAATGAGAGAAACTCAAGCAGAGAATACCAGTAAGAAGAGGCCATAGAGATTGAAGAGAACATCCACTAACTAGACAAGTCTCTTAGCAGAGGGAGAGGAACATCAACCCACCCACAAAAACTTCTTCCCAAATTTTACTCTGCCTACAAGACATTCAGGGATAAAGATGGAGAAGAGATTAAGGAAATGCCCAACCAATGCCTGGCCCAATCAAAGACCAACCCTATAGGAGAGTGCCAATCCCAGATACTATGAATGATGCTCTGCTAAGCTTGCAGACAGGAGCCTGACAGAGTTGTCCTTTGAGAGTCACTACCCAGCAGTGCTTCAAAACAAACGCCAAGACTCAAAGCCAAACACTAGGCTATGTGTAGGGAGTCTTGTGGAAAAGTGTAAGGAAAGAGAAAAGGACCTGAAGCTGACAGGAGTTCTACAGGAAGACCAACAGAACCAACTAACTGCTTGCTGAGATTGAAGCATTATCCAAGGACCATGCACCAACTGGGCCTAGTTCCCCTACAAAGTTGTAGCAGATGGGCAGCTTAGGCCTCATGTGGGGTCTTTATTAAGGGAAGTAGTGACTGCATGGGAAACAGACTCACTTGCAAGCTTTTTGATCACTTTTTCCTGGCGGGACATTCTTGCAAGGCCACAGGGCAAGAGGACAAGATCAGTCCTGATGCAATTTGATGACCTGGGGTGGATGGGAAAGGGAGCTCCCCTTTTCTGGGGGGAAGAGTAGGAAGGGAGTGTCGGACTGGGATAGGAGGAAGCAGGGGGTATAACAAGGCTGTGAAGTGAGTTAAAAAAATAATTTTTAACTTTTTAAAAAGTAAAAAAAAAATGACGTAATCAGAGATTAGATTCTATGTGCAATTCAATTTCTCTTCTTGGGGAAGAATGGCAAAGACACATGTTCACATGTGATCTTGATTAATAAGACTTTTTGAATAATATGAATTCTTGATTAATAAGAATTCTTTGTTTCTGGTCCAAATTATAGAAGATAACCTCCTTGTCACTAATTCTATTCATCATAGAGTCACCTATGTTTGACATGCCAATGTACATCATGGTATAAAGGCTCAGGTAGAATTAAATTACCAGGACATTTAATCTTGATTCTGCTGGTGGCAGTTTGTACTTGATGAAGAAGATGTTACTGTTTACTACATAAACACAGGTCTAGGACTGGGTCAAGTTTTTTAAATGAAGAGATGGTGCATAACTTTGCTTAACTTTAGTTATTTATTTGCCCATGCAGCAACTTATATCTTCTGGTATTTCTTCTATCCACCTAGCTCACCACTAAGGTGTGATAATATAGTCTCTCTTTTTTGTCATTGGCTACCATTTCCCTTCATTTATTGTTTCAAGGGTAGACCTGTCTGAATGATCCATGAGAACAAACCCAAACACAATTATTACTTTCAACAGGGAGGAATTCAAAGCCATCTCTTGCTGCTTGATCCACAGAGAGTATCAGAGGCTCCTTTAAATGCAGTTTTTCTTTGTCTTCACAATCTCCATATGTTGTGTATCTCTCTGCTAATTCTATCATAATCCCACCCAGATGTTACCAGATCATTTATAAGCTGTGGAGTACAAAGTAATTATAGCTACCAACACAATGCAACACCTTTAATTGAGTAAAGAGAGGCTAATCAGAAGACATGCAAATCAATAGAAGCAGAGGTAACAACTGGACAGGAATATCTGTTACAACAGCCATTTCTACAGCACATCACATTTATCTGGCATTTTCTTCCGAGCATATTTTGCAATCCTAATTCTTCATAGTCAGTACACCTGCATTCTTTGAACAATGGTGTGAGATAGATTCCTAGATTTTGGGAAGTCATGATTTTATATATTTTATGTGAGTGAAATGTTGGCATAATGTAAAAAATTAGTAAGAAATTATGGATGGCTTCATGGAAGAATTGAACAGGAGATTCTCTAGTCCTGAATTTCACCTGGTGCCAAAACTTACTACTAAGATTTCTGTATAGCTTCATTCTACCTCCTTTTACCTTTTTCTATGCTTAGAATTTTACGTCTTGTATTCCACTTAATGAAAAATAGGTATTTTCTGCTGTCTTTCTTTTACCTTTTTAATAGTATAAGGGCAGAAATAAAATATTTGACAGTGATTCAATTACGAATAACAAGTAATAAAAATCTATCATTCCCTCAAGATTCAAGTGACAGAGGAAAGTTGCAAGTGAGCTCACACCGTAGGAGATGAGTCCTTTGGCAATGCATAGTGAGTCTCATTTGTAAAAAGCTATACCTCCCCATTAGAGTATATGCATTGCTATAGTAGTTACTTTTAAATTGCTCTGATCAAACACTGTGACAATGGCAAACTTTAGTAAAAAGGGCTTATTTTTGCTTACAGATCCAGAGGCATAAGTCTCCATCCATGCTTGGAGACAAGTTAAAAGTTATTAATTGTGCAGGAGTAGTAAGCTGAGATCTCAGATCTTGAACTGCAGTACAAAGGTGGGAGAGTTAACTGGTGATAATATGAGACTAAAAAAATCTCAAGCCAGCTTCCAGTGAGACTCTTTCTATAGCAAAGCCATACCACCTAGACAGCCCCAAATACCACCACCTACAGGGAACCATGTGATCGAGTACATGAGTTTACTGGGGAATATTCTCATTCAAACCACACAAATTGCCAGTCCTAATATTCACATTTTAGCTTCTAGGTCTTCAAAATAACTTCACTTTTCTCAGCTATCTGGCCCTCCAGAAAACAGCTGTCAATGACACAAAGATGAAAAAAAATACATTACCAGTCTTGAGATGTGGGAGCTAAGAGACCTTACCAGAAAACGCAAGCTGAACTTGTTTCAGTAAAATTAGAGTCTACAGTAAACCAATTCATATCCAACATCTTCTCAGCAATAAAACTCATCCATGTTCCTATACCAAGAATAGTAATTAAATCCCTTGTACCTTGATTGGTGTAAGGATGGTGATTAGACTAGAGATATGCTTCTGCTGAAGAATCTTTACAGATTGTGTATGTATACATGTACACACACATATTTCTGAAGACATGCATACATCAACAAGTAGACAACTATCACAAATATGACACATATATGTTCATAGATACATATCATAAACATGTACTAATATTATATATGTACATGAATATACTACTTTCTGTATATGTTATACTTAATTTTTTTATATTTTTGGTAAGAGACACAGAGACAGGGTTATTCTGTGTAGCTTTGGCTGTACTGGACTCCCTTTATAGAACAGGCTGGCTCCGAACTCAGAGAGATCTGCCTGCCTCTGCCTCCCTGAGTGCTGGATTACAGGTGTGCATCACTGCACTCAGAAAATTTCTTACTATTAGGACAAATAAAAGTTTTTCTCTTTTTAGATATCATTTAATTGAGATGAAATGTACATAACTTTAATGGCCTGTTGAAATTTAAAAGGACATAGGTTTTATTTAAAGGAAAATATACAGGACCAGCATACCAATGGGAAAATCACCCTGGAGATGTGCCCAATATGTAGGAGAATCCAGAAAAAAATAAAACTAACCATCCCTTGTAGAGGTGGAAAATGTTCAAGAGAGGGCTTTTAAAACTGATAATAGAACAGAAAGTAATCACTACAAAGCATAAAGAACAGAACACACAGAAATGACAACCTTCAAAAGAACAAACTAGGAAGTTAGTGGGGTATTTGGGTGAGTAAATTGAAGATAGAAAGCTAAATCTCTGGGGATCTTGGCACGCATTGACATGAGGCACCCCTCATGTGCTTAAGCACTCCTGAAACACAGTTGTGACTCAAGATTACTCACCCAGCCTCACGTCTAAGAAGGTTTGCAAGAATCTGGAGAATGCAACATACACTTATGAAGTAGGGACAGTGTGCATGCGTATGTATTAGGAAGGTCTTCTCAGAATTCTGATCATGCTAGACGTAGTGTGCAGCAACAAGGAGCACTACAAACCGGTGTTTGAGGTAGGGGTAGCTATGCTTTAAAGAAGAAGGAGTCATGTGCACCATTGTCAGAGTATCAAAAGCAGCACTGAAGAGCTCACCCAGAGTCGGAGCTTCTGTGTGAACTGGTGCTGACTGGAAAGAACTCTGAGGCTGTGGCAGTTTCAGCATCCTTCAAAGTACCAAAAGACATCTTAAGGACATAATTTCTATTTGAATAATTGAGAAATAAACACCGTTCCCTAAGATTTTTAAGGATATGCCTTATCAAACCCAAAGATTTAAAATCCAATATTATTTATTATAAACAATATTTACAGTAAACATTACATTTCAGTGCTTATTGTGTGTATATGTAATATTACAGGAGACAGAGTTTTATTAATAAAAACAGTATTTCATTTTAATACCACCATTCCCCAAAAGGAAAGTGAAAGTTGTGTTTCCTATGTCAGTAAAGATAAGGCAGGAAAGCAGTTTCCAAATGATGCCTGGAAGCAGGGAGAAGAAACACCTTAATGTAGAGTATATGGTTGAGAACTGGACCAAAGCAGGCAGAGTGAGATTTACACTGATGTGTGGGTGTGTATCCCCAGTGTACTCTAGCTCAGCCCTCTGGAAGCACTGTTAAAAAAGCCCCCATTCTCTGCATTCCCACCCTTCAGAGATTCACAACCACACAATATCAAAGTCAGTGCTGGTGCCACTCTTCCCTGCCCTTTGTAAATCTGCCATCTCCAGGGGCCTGAAACCTGCTGGTCCTGGAGCAGATCCACCTGTGACTGCCAACAAAGCTCTCTGAGGAGAAACAGTGTGTTTGATTCCATGTTGTGCTGACAAACATGTGCCCTGACTTTTCCCTAGCGAGGAAATAGACTCCAAAGACAGACGCATGATGGAGCATGGGGAGTTTGCAGCAAGGATGCAAAAATGCTGAGCTGATTTTATTTCCTTGTTTGGGTTTTTTATTTATTTTCTTTTATCTGCTTTTATTTTCCTTTTTTGAAAACATCCAACAAGTGATCATGTGTTGATGGAAAATAATGGGAGCTTGAAGCATTGCTGTGGAAGGAATTCTGTAAATCCTTTCAGTTGTCTACGCTATTGACAGTCATTGTAGAGAGGCCCCATTCAGCTTCTTGTCAGTGACTGTTGAGCAAACACATGTAGACTACATGAGTTCCATTTTAGTGATATTTATGTCATTTTCAATTTTTCTACTTGATACCTACAGGGCACCATTATTCTTTTATGTTATAAATAGGTACTATTCATAAAGATTTAGAACAATTGTCCTTTATTTGGCATACAAGGCTGCTTACAGGACTTTGCAATGAATTTGGACCTCACATTTCACAGTAGAGATACACCCTGAGTCCAGATTCAACAGGCATGGGTGAGCAATAACATTATTTTACATGAAGCTTGTTAAGTGGGCTTTTTTTTTAAAACACTCCCTTGTGTTGATGACCCATGTCTGCAGAGGAGACCAGCACTCTTATTTTAGCCTGTATCCAAAGTGCTGCTAGTGTTGATGTAGAGAAATTGTAATGTGATGAATGCTGGCCTATACTGTAGTCACCAGACTTCTTAGTAAATTGCCCAAGGCCCTTCAAAAGTTTGTTGAGTACACAGCTAGTTGCCAAAATTCGAAGAACCCCTAAGTGGTGGTGGTGATGAGTCAGAGTCACATGGTCACTTTCTTTCTCTGCGTTCTCCTTATGCTCCACAGCTTATTTTATGCAACACCAAGAAGCCAGCCTTTTGTCAGCCGTTCTTAAGAGTCAAGCATCTTTTTTCTCTCTAGTTTCAATAATTTGTTTTCTCACTATTTACAAGCTAGTATACCTTTCTATTTCAAGTCTCTTCCTTTTAAATTGAAGAGAGTTTTATTTGCTTTGTTTATTCTGAGTCATGCAACTGTTTAGGCTCTAAGATTCTTATGAGGAGTTCCCATATCTGATTTAATATTTTAACTTGATTTCCTGAAATCATCAATATTTTATACTACAGGACTTTTACACTGGGCTTTGTACATAATGTGATTGGAATTGTATGAAATGGAGGAGATTTATCAGGTGATGCAATTGGTGCAAATTCATTGCTCTTAGGACTCTGGAGTGTTTCCATATTGTGCCTTGGGTTACAATAGGGACTGATCTTCTTAAAGAACATAGATTGACAGCTGGTCAAGAAAGGAAAATGTTTATATCACCAACTTCACAGCACTTTTAATACTGACCCAGGCATTAATGAAACTATCTCTGAAGTCACAACACACATGCATGTCTGGCTCAGGTTCTCAGAATCAACTGTCAGGACTGCTGACTAGTCCCCACCTCCAGAGTAGGATTAATTTATAAGCAATTGATTTAATAACTCTAATAAAGTTTTATTTTCATGACCCCAAAGGTAAAATAAAGAGTTATAAATTCTCCAAATCAAATTTTTAAATCAATCATTTTTTTTCAAACAAAAAGGAAAAATTTAAGTTTAAATTACAAATTTTATCTTTTCTCCTCTCCTTTCTTTCATTGTTGTTCTTCTTCTCCTCTTCTACTAGCAGCTTTTTTTAAAAATTAATTATTTTTTTAATTAATTACAATTTATTCACTTAGTATCCCAGCTGCAGCCCCCTCCTTCATCCCCTCCCAATCCCACCCTTCCTCTCTCTTGTCTTCCCATGTTCCTACCCCAGTACACTGACAGGGGCTGTCGTCCTCCTCCTCCATCAGACACTATCCTATCAGTTCTCATCAGGACTGGCTTCATTGTCTTCCTCTGTGGCCTGGTAAGGCTGCTCCCCTCAGGGGGGAGGGGTGATCAAAGAGCCAGCCACTGAGTTCATGTCAGAGACAGACCCTGTTCCCCTTCCTCACTTGGACACGAGCTGGCATGAGCTACATCTGTCCAGAGGGTCTAGGTTGTTTCCATGCATGGTCCTTGGTTGGAGTATCAGTCTCAGAAAAGACCCCTGGGCCCAGATTTTTTGGTTTTCTTGGTCTCCTTGTGGAGCTCCTGTCCTCTTCAGGTCTTGTATCTCCCCCTTCTTTCATAAGATCCCCTGCACTATGCCCAAAGTTTGACTATGAGTCTCTGCATCTGCTTTAATAACCTGTTGGATAGAGTCTTTCAGACCCTCTGTGGTAAGCCCCTGACCTGTTCCCTGTTTTCTCCCTCTTCCAAAGTCCATCCCCTTTGCCTTTCTGAGTGAAGATTGACCATCTTACCCAGAGTCCTCTTCTTGCTTAGCTTCTTTAGGTGTACATATTTGAGTATGTTCATACTATATTATACTATATTATATATCTAATATCCACTTATAAAAGACACACATACCATGTGTGTCTTTCTGCTTCTGGGATACCTCACTCAGGATGATCTTTTCTAGTTTTCACCATTTGCCTGAAAATTTCATGATTTCTTTGTTATCAGTTGCTGAGTAATATTCCATTGTGTAATGTACCACAATTTCTGCTTCCATTCCTCTGTTGAGGGACATCTGGGTTGTTTCCAGATTCTGGCTATTATGAATAAAGGCACTATGAGCATGTGCAAAATAATAAAAACTGCATGGTACTGGCATAGAAACAGAATGGTGGATCAATGAAATCGAAGACCCAGAAATATTTCCACATATGTACAGATACTTGATATTTGACAAAGAAGCAAAAACCATATAATGGAAAAAAAAAAGACAGCATTTTCAACAAATGGTACTGGTCTAACTGGATGTCTACATGTAGAAAGATGCAAATAGATGCATATTTATCACCCTGCACACAACTAAAGTCCAAGTGGATCAAAGAACTCAACATAAAACCAGACACACTAAACCTGTTAGAAGAAAAAATTAGGAAGGAACTTGAGCTCATTGGTACAATGAGTCAGCTTCCTGAACAGAACACCAACAACACAGGCTCTAAAAGCAACAATCAATAAATGGGACTCCATGAAACTTAAAAGATTCTGTAAAGCAAAAGGCACTGTCATCAGAACAAAATGTCAGCCTACAGACTGGGGAAGAATATTCACCAGCTCTCTATCTGACAGAGGGCTAACATCCAGAATATATAAAGAACTCAAGAAGTTAAAAAGCAACAAGTCAAGTAATACAATTAAAAAAATGGGGTATGGAGCTAAACAGAATTCTCAATAGAGGAATATTGAATGGCAGAGAAACACTTAAAGAAATACTAAATATCCTTAGTTATCAGGAAAATACAATCAAAATGACCCTGAGGTTTCATTTTACACCCATCAGAATGGCTAAGATCAAAAATTCAAGTGACAACACACGATGAAGAGAATGTGAAGAAAGGGGAACCCTCCTCCTTGGCTGGTGGGAATGTAAACTTTTCCAACCACTTTGGAAATCAATCTGGTGCTTTTTCAGACAATTAGAAATACTGCTTCCTCAAGATCCAGCTATACCGCTCCTAGGCATATATCCAGAAGATGCTCAAGTACATAACAAGGACATTTGCTCAAACACTGGCAGCTTCTTTGGCTTCTTATCTTTCTCTTCTTCTTCCTCCTTCTCCTTCTACTCCTCTTTTTCTCTCTCCCTTCTCGCCCCATTTTCTCTTTGTGTGTGTACTAACTTTGTAACCAAAGATATTCTTGAATTCATGATCATTCCTCCTGTACTACACAATGGTATACCACAGGTATAAAACATCATGCTCTACTCCAATATTACTTATAATTATACATTTGCACAGAAAGACATAAAATATAGTAGTCTAAATTTGAAATTATATTTAATGAAATATTCAGTTAATTAATTTTATTATGTGACATATAGTATGAAATTACAAGTTTTCTAATTGTTAATAAGAATATAAATAGACTCAGTGATGTAAGGACCCAATGAAATAGCCAGGCACAGTGACCCATATTCGTAATCACAGCACTCTGGAAGTAGAGACAGGCCTTCTCTTTGAATTGGAGGTCAGCCTGACCAACGAGTCCAGGATAGCCAAGGCTACAAAGATAAATCCTGTCTCGAACCCTCCCTCCAATAAAAAAGAGCCAAATGAATTATCAATTGATATAGTTTAGATTTTGAATGAAGCAAATCATAAAGATAGTTGTGTGATTGATGTAATGATACATCAATGGAAGCAGACCAATGCATATGTAGCCAAATGTCAAAGTTGACAAGGTTATTTGGATACAATAGTTATTTTCAAGTAAGAATGCAGGAGAGTTTGATTATCCATAAGAAAAAAAAATGGAAACATGAAAGCCTAATGACTCTTACAATGTACAACTTATATGAAACACAATACTTAGCGTAAATGTAAGGTATGAAAATTAAAAATAAGGAGTTTCTTCAAGCATTAAGTATCTGCTTATGCATGTAGATATGTTGAGAGATTTAGGATATTCCTGAATTTGCAGACAGTTTTGAACTCTGTGTATCTGCCTGTCTATACTTCTTAGCTGGTATGTGAATGGAGTACATATTAACTGTAGGTGATGTTCACATTAATGATAAGGAAGAAGCAGATGGCTAAAAGTATTATCACAGTACTCAGAAAGCAACACAATTTTTAACTAAAAAGTATTGATTTCTAGAGTATTCTGTTTAATATTGTCAGATGAGAGTTAGTCACAAAGAAATCAAACTAAAACATGAAACTCTTGAAGGCCAAGTTGTTAGTGAAGAAGAGAAATGTATGGCTAAATTCTGCTTATAAGTGAGTACATACCATGCATAGGCTAATTATACTACAATTCATAGACGCATACAAGATAAATAATAAGGAGGACCCAAGGGAAGATGCTTAAATATCACTCAGAAGGGGAACTACAACAGACAGCAGAAACAGAGGGGAAACAGTATAGGAGAGGTGTTGTGGAAAGAAATGATGTTGGAGATCAAACCTGGGGAGGGGGCGATTTGGAGGGATGTGTTGGGCTTACAAATAGAAGAAAAAACTATGGCAGGGACATCTCTGCAACAAACTGGAGACCTGCAACAGGGAAGGCTCCTTGGAGGATATGGGGTGACTCTAGCTTAGACCCCTGTTAGGAGACTGAAGTGGCCACTCTCTAACTAGACAGGACTCATACTGGAGAGAGGGAAACACCAATCCTTCCACATATACTTCATCCCAAAATTTACAACGCCTACAAGATATGCAAGGATAAAGAGAGAAAAGAGCTTGAAGGGATGTCCAACCAATACCTGGCCCAACCTGAGACCCACCCCATGGGAGTGAGCCAACCCCAGACACATTTATAAATTCTCGCTACGCTTGTAGACAGGAGCCTAACAGAGCAAAACATAGAGCAGAGCGCAGGGAAACTTACAGAGGAATGAGGGGAAGAATGGAAGGAGCTGGAGGGGCCAGGAGCGCCACAAGAAGACCAACAGAGCCAACTTGTCAGGGCCTAGGAGGCCTTGTGGAGACTGAAGCAACAACCAAGGACCATGCAGGGACTGGAGCTAAGCCGCCTACAATCCCTTCTATCTCTGACATGGATTTTGTTGCCTGTTTTTTGATCACTTTGTCCTGCCTGGTTATGGTAACACAATTACTAATCATCAAGTTAACACTAATTATTAGCTGCCACTGGACAATCATTAAAATAGCTAATTTTCAGAGGAGGTACCCATAAAGGGAAATGAAGATTTATTTGGTAGTGAAAAATGAAAATTGTGCAGCAATTCAGAAAAATCTCTTTAGAAATCATAATAAAAATGTCCAGCATATAATCCAGAATTCTGTTTCTTTGCTATTTACCTAAGAAGAATATAAATATCTATTAATTAATACATGGTCTAAAATGATGACATTACTTTTATTTATAAACTTTAAAATCAATCAATGAAGAGATAAATGACAATATTTTATGAAGAAATAATTAGCATCAAAAGTATAAATCAGTTACACATGAAGTAATACAGTCATATCTGCAAAATATATAATTTCAAGATGAGAGAAATGTAAAATGTGAATTTGGTGCTATTAGTATGTGCACATGTGCAAAATATACAGCAAGAAAATTGATTTACATGCAAAACATACAAGGAATATTTGTAGTTTGTGGAATGTATTTTTAGACTGAATTTGTTAATAGTTAAACCCTCTAAAGTTTACAGGTCAAATGTTTACATTCAATCACATTTACATTTTCTTAGAATAAATTAAAATTCATTACAAAACACTGAAGATTAGAACTCAAAATTCTGCTAATTAGTTTACTGTTATTTTAAGTCAGTATCTTTAATTGAAAAATAAAGTCTTTTATCATACAATAAATGCTGGCAATAGTTTCCTCTCTTTTCCCTCCTCCTAGATACCCT
Organism: Psammomys obesus; assembly: GCF_907164565.1. Classification (NCBI taxonomy): domain Eukaryota; kingdom Metazoa; phylum Chordata; class Mammalia; order Rodentia; family Muridae; genus Psammomys; species Psammomys obesus. The sequence goes on from NW_026596069.1 coordinate 7,932,651, forward strand.
CCACCTGCTTTTGTCCCCAGACTCTTATTTCCTCTTCAGAAAAGAGCAAGCCTCTAAGATATAACAGCCAAATGATGCAAACAAGAGCCATTAAGACAAGATACAAGCCCTCGTGTCAAGGTTGTACAAGGCAGCCCAATAAAAGGATTAGAGTCCCAAGAGCAGGCAAAAGAGTCAGAGATAAACCTGCTCCCCCTGTTAGGAGCCCAATAAAACCAGGCTAACAGCCATAACATATATGCAGAGTAACTAGTGCACTTCAATGCAGGGATCAGTGCATGTTCATTAGTCTTTTTGAACACATGTGAGCTCTGATTAGTTGATTCAGTGGGTCATGTTCTTCAGTGTCTTCCATCTCCTCTAACTCCTACAATCTTTTCATCCTGTCTTTCATGGAATCACCTTATCTCCGAGGGGAGCAACCTGATGGAGAACTCCAATTTAGATATTCTTTCAGCATAATGTCTAGCCTATTCCCATTTTCTGACTGAGGAATTCTCTCTGATGGTGATTGTGCAAGATACCAATATTTTTTTAAATCTGTTGTATTTGGTTTTTTAAAAATTTTGTTTTATTTTTATTAATTACAATTTATTCACTTTGTATCCCAACTGTATCCCCTTCACTCATCTCCACCCAATCCCACCCTCCCTCCCTCTTCTTCTCTTATGCCCCTTTCCCAGTCAAATAATAGGGAAGGTCCTCTTCCCCTTCCATCTGGCCCTAGTCTATCAGGTCTCATCAGGACTGGCTGTATTATCTTCTGTGGCCTGGTAAGGCTGCTACCCCTCATTTGGAAGTGATCAAAGAGCAAGCCCATGAGTTCAAGTCAGAGAAAGTCCCAGTTCCTATTACTGGGGAAACTTCTTAGACATTGAGCTGCCATGGGCTACATCTGTGCAAGGGTTCTAGGTCATCTTCATGCATGGTCCTTGTTTGGAGTATCGGTCTCACAAAAGACCCTTGTGCCTAATTTTTTTGGTTCTATTGCTCTTCTTGTGGAGCTCCTGTCCCCTCCAGGTCTTTCTATCTCCCCCTTCTTTCATAAGATTCTCTGCACTCTGCCCAAAGTTTGGCTATGAGTCTCACATGGGTCTTTTCTAAGGCTTTCTCCAACCAAGGACCATTCATGCAGATAACCTAGAACCCCTGCTCCGATGTAGCTTAAGGCAGCTCAGTATCCAAGTGGGTTACCTAGTAATGGGAACACGGAATGACTCTGACATGAACTCAGTGCCAGGCTCTTTGACCACATCCTCAGAGGAGGGAGCAGCCTTGCCAAGCCAAGGATGAGGACAATGCAGCCAGTCCTGGTAAGACCTGCTAAGCTAGGGTCAGATGGAAGGGGAGGAGGACCTCCCTCTCAGTGGACTTGGAGAGGGGAATGGGAGGAGGTGAGGGAGGGAGGATGCAATCAGGAGGGAATGAGGGAGGGGTCTACAGCTGGGATACAAAGTGAATAAACTGTCATTAATATAAAAAATAAAAATGCAATAAAAAAGAAACAACATGGATTGTGCAGCTTGTATATTCATGACACAATGAACAAGTGAGGTCATAAATTTGAAGAGCAAGGAGTGTTTAGTGAAAGGAAAAAGAAGGAGTAAATGATATAATTATCTTATAATCTGAAAAAGAAAGATACAACTTTTAAAGTACTCTCATGGAGAAGAAAGGATTTTCTTTACAGCCTTGCATTTTTCTACTTAATTGATCACTATTGTTTTTTCTTAAAAAAAAAAAAAACTTTCCAAGTCCACTGATACGGGAGGACCTTTCATCTGACTCTGGTTTATCAAGTATCTTCAAGACTGGCTGAAAAGTCTTCTGTGGCCTAGCAGGGCTGCTCCTCCCTGGGGGGGGGGGTGTCAAAGGGCCCCCCCCATTGAGTTCATGTCAGAAATAGTCCCTGTTCCCCTTACTTGAGAGAGGGAAGATGGGATTGGGAGGTAAAGAGAGAGTGGGACACAGCTGGAATACAAAATTAATAAACTGCAACTAATATTAAAAAATATTTAAAGTTAAAAAATAAAAATAATAATAATAATAAAGTACTCTTGGTAAAGACATGCAAAGCCTAACATGACTGGTTTCCTGGGAGATGGCTCATTGGTTAAGAGCATTGGCTGTTCTTCCAAAGGACCCAGGCACAATTCCCAGCACCCACATGGTGTCTCACAGCAGTCTGTAACTCCAGTTCCAGGGAATCTGATATCACCATGCCAATGCACATTAAATAAAACCAAATAAATTCCTTAAAAGATTAACACAACTGTTAAAATTGGAATTTGAGAGATTCCTACAAGCATATTGACTAAAGCCAGGCTGAATTTTCTATTAGGAAATGAAAAACAAACAAGTATATATAAACAGCTCACTTAACTCATCTCTGAGTACCCCTACATTTTAAAATGCCAGTAAAGACTGATTTAAGTGACTTGGTAAAGTTCCCTGATCAATCACATTTTCAATAATCAAATTCCTCATCTTTCTTGTAAAAGAGTGTGAAAAAAGCAACTATATGAGAATTATAGAGCCTGACACTGCAAAGAAAAAGGGAATAAGCTAGATGTTTATTAACTTACACATACAAAGGAAAATTAATAATGAAAGCACCTGACAGAATAAAGCTATTGGTCAATGTGTTTTTGCTTCAACAATTTCTTATTTATTGCTACTTGCTCTAAGATTAGAATATTTCTACATGTGTCAGTAATATTATATGTATATGTAAATATACATATGCTTATATACATATGATATTTATCAAAGGCAACAGATATTTTATTTGTTTTGATGAAATATGGTTAACATACTGCTCCTGGGAGGCAGAGACATGGGTCAATGGTTGAGAACACTTGCTTTTCTATTAGAGACCTAAATTTTGTTCTCAGCATCAAGATGCAGATACCACAGATTTTGGAAAACCAGTTTTTGCCATTCTTGGTAGTCAATATGAGAGGCCCAGTAAGAAATCAAGATGGGATCTTCCTTCATCTCAGTAACTGTGTGAGAAGAGGAAGGAAAAAGACATGAATAAAATTTTTTGTTATCCACCTTTCTTTGTATAAATCAATTTCCTCTCTGTCTCTCTTTCTGTTTTTATTTCTCTCTTTCTGTGTATACATGTACACATGTATGTAAAGGCTGGAGGAAGGTGAGAATTTTCATTGTTAATATCTCTCTACATTAGTTTTTAGACCAGGATCTCCCAATGAACCTGGAGCTCAAATGCTTTCTCTACAAGTGTTCACCAGCCAGGAACTGATATTAGAGGTATACCACCAAACCGGATGTTTTTTTTAGTTGTATTTTATTTTATTTTATTTATTACAATTTATTTACTTTGTATCCAGGCTGTAGCCCTCTCTCTCATCCTCTCCCAATCCTGCCCTCACTCCCTCTGCACCCCCTCATGCCTCTTCCCCAGTCCACTGATAGGGGAGGTCCTCCTGCCCGTCTCTCTGACCTTAGCCTATCAGGTCACATCAGGACTGTCTTCATTTTCTTCCTCTGTGGCCTGGTAAGTCTGCACCCAACTCAGGAAGAGGTGATCAAAGACCTAGCCACTGAGTTCATGTAAGAGACCTCCTTTATTGCGGTTGCTAAGGAACCCAATTGGAAACTGAGCTGCCATGGGCTACATTTGTGCAGTGGTTTTAGGCTATCTCCATGCCTGGTCCTTGTTTGGAATGTCAGTCTCACAAAAGATCTCTATGCCCAGATTTTTGGTTCTGTCGCTCTTCTTGTAAAGCTCCTGTCCCCTCCAGATCTTTCTGTCCCCTCCACATCTTTCTATCCCCCTTTCTTTTATAAGATTCCCTGCACTCCAACCAAAGTTTGGTTATGAGTCTCAACATCTGTTTTAACACGCTGCTGGGTAGACAATTTTCTTGATTGACTCCACTTACCAAAGCTGAATCAAGACCAGGTAAATAAATTAGATATCCTATATCCCCTAAGGAAATAGAAGCTGTCATCAAAAGTCTCCTGTCCAAGAAAAGCCCAAGGCCTGATGGTTTCAGTGCAGAATTCTACCAGACATTCAAAGAAGAGGTAACACCAATACTCTCCAATCTGTACCACAAAACAGAAACAAAAAGAACATTATTAAACTTACTCTATGGAACCACAGTCACCTTGATACCTAAACTTCACAAGTACCTAACAAAAAAAGAGAATTTCAGGCCAATCCCCCTAAGAAACATTTATGCAAAATTACTCAACAAAATACTAGCAAGCCAAATCTAAGAACACATCAAAGATATCATCCACTATGACCAAGTAGGCTTCATTCAAGGTATGCAGTAGTGATTCAATATACGGAAATCCATCAGTGTAATCCACCATATAAACAAACTGAAAGAACAAAAACCACATGATAATCTCTTTAGATGCTGAAAAAGCATTTGATAAAATCCAACATTCATTTATGTTTAAAGTCCTGGAGAGATCAGGGATACAAGGCACTTACCTAAATATAGCAAAGGCAATATACAGCAAGCCTATAGCCAATATTAAACTAAACAGAGAGAAATTAAATCAATCCTACTGAAATCAGGGAAAAGGCAAGGCTGCCCACTGTCATCATATCTCTTCAACAGTTCTTGAAGTCTTTGCTAGATCAATAAAACAATTAAAGGCGATCAATGAGATTCAGTTTGGAAAGAAAAAAGTCAAAGTATCACTATTTGCAGATGATATGATAGTTTACATGTGTGAACCCCAAAATTCAACCAGGGAAGTCCTACAGCTGATAAATACCTTTATTAAAGTGATTGGATATAAGATTAACTAAAAAAAAAAAATCAGTAACCCTCCTGTATACAAAAGAAAAATGGGCTGAGAAAGAAATTAGGGAAACAACACTCTTCACAATAGCCACAAGAGACATAAAGTACTTTGCTTTAACTCTAACCAAAGACTTCTATGAAAAAACAAAAACAAAAACAAAAAAACCCTTCAAGTCTCTGAAGAAAGAAATACAAGAAAATATCAGAAGATGAAAAGATTTCCCATGCTCATGTCTTCACAGGATTAACAGTAAAAATAGTCATTTTACCAAACGCAATCTACAGATTCAATGCCAATCCCATCAAAATACCAACACAATTCTTTACAAACCTTGAAAGAAAAATTCTCAGTTTCATATGGAATAACAACAAACCCAGAATCACTAAAACAATCCTCTACAATAAAAGAACTTTTGAAGATATCTCCATCCCTGATCTCAAGCTGTACTAAATAAAGCAACAATAATAAAAACTGCACTGTATTGGCATAGAAACAGGCTAGTGGATGAATGGAATCTAATAGCAGAACCAGAAATAAACCCACATACTTATGGACACCTGATTTTTGGCAAAGATGCCAAAACCATACAATGGAAAAACAATAGCATCTTCAACAAATGATGCTGGTATAATGGGATACCTACATGTAGAAAATGCAAATAGAATAATATTTATCACCCTGCAGAAAAACTAAAGTCCAAGTGGTTCAAAGACCTCAACATAATATTAAACACGTTAAACCTGTTAGAAGAAAAAGTGAGGAAGAGCCTTGAACTCATTGGCATAGGAGATACCTTCCTGATCAGAACACACACAGCACAGGCTCTAAGATCAACAATCAATAAATCGACCTCATGAAACTGAAAAGCTTCTGTAAAGCACCTTGTCATCAGAACAAAACAACAGCCTACAGATTTGGAAAGGATCTTTGCCAATCCTATATTTGACAAACGGCTAATATCCAGAATATATAAAGAAGTCAAGCAGTTAAACAGCAACAAATAAAGTCATCCAATTAAAATGCCAAGACTCATAATCAAACCTTGGACAGAGTGCAGAGAATCATATGAAAGAAGGGGGGTGTTTAGTAAGACCTGGAGAGGACGGGAGTGCCACATGAACTAAATATATCTGGGCACTGGGGCCTTTTCTGAGACTAATTCTCCAGTGAAGGACCATATATGGATATAACCTAGAACCCCTGCTCAGACTTAGCCTATGGCAGCTCAGCATCCAAGTGGGTTTCCCTAGTAAGGAGAAGAGAGACTGTCTCCAATATGAACTCAGTGGTGAGCTCTTTGACCTCCCATCCCCCACACCAGGGGAGGAGTAGCCTTGCTAGGCCACAGAGGAGGACATTGCAGCCAGTTCTGATGAGACATGATAAACTAGGGTCAGATGGAAGGGGAGGAGGACCTCCCCTATCTGTGGACCTAGAGAGGGGCAGGGAGGAGATGAGGGAGGGAGGGTGAGATTGGGAGGGAATGAGGGAAGGGGCTACAGCTGAGATACAAAGTAAATAACCTGAAATTAATAAAAAAAAATAAAAATTAAAAATAAATTTAAATGAAAATTAAAAAAAAATGGAGTAAGTGCTAAACAGAAATTTCTCAATAGAGGAATTTCGAATGACAGAGAAATACTTAAAAAATGTTCAACATTCTTAGTCATCAGGGAAATGCAAATCAAAACGACCCTGAGGTATCACCTTACACACATCAGAATGGCCAAGATCAAAAACGCAAGTGACAACACATGCTGGAGAGAATGTGGAGAGAAAGGAATCCTTCCCCATTGCTGGTGGGAATGTAAACTTGTACAACCACTTTGGAAATCAATCTGGCACTTTCTCAGAAAATTAGGGAAAGGTGCTACCTCAAGATCCAGCTATACCACTCATAGGCATACATCTAAAAGATGCTCAAGTATACAAAAAGGACATTTGCTCAACAATGTTTGTAGCAGCTTCATGTGTAATAGCCAGAAGTTGGAAACAACCCAGATGTCCCTCAGTGGAGGAATGGATACAGAAATTGTGGTACTTTTACACAATGGAATACCACTCAGCAATTAAAAACAAGGAAATCATTAAATTTTCAGGCAAATGGTAGGAACTAGAAAAAATCATCTTGAGTGAGGTATCCTAGAAGCAGCAAGACAATGCAGCCAGTCCTGATGAGACCTGATAGACCTGGAATTGGAGGAGGTCCTTTCCTATTACTGGACTGGGTCGGGGCATAGGAGAAGAGGGCAGGAGTGTGGTGTTGGGAGGGAATGAAGGGGCTACAGCTGGGATACAAAGTGAATAAACTGAAATAAAAATAAATAAATAAATACATAAATGAATAAAGAAATAAATATGACCCTGAGATAAAGAAATAAATATGACCCTGAGATTTCACCTTACACCCGTCAGAATGGTTAAGATAAAAAACAAGTAACTACACATGCTGGAGAGGATGTGGAGAAATGAGAACCCTCCTCCATTGCTGGTAGGAATGTAAATTTGTACAATCACTTTGGAAGTCAATCTGGCACTTTTTCAGATAATTAGGGATTGTACTACCTCAAGATCCAGCTATACCATCCCTAAGCATATATCCAAAATATGTTCAAGTGTATGTCAAGGGCATTTGCTCAACCATGTTTGTAGTAGCTTTATTCATAATAGGCAGAATCTGGAAACAACCCAGATGTCCCTCAGTTGAGGAATGGATACAGAAATTGTGGTACTTTTACACAATGTAGTAACTCAGCAATTAAAAACAAGGTAATAATGAAATTTGCAGACAAATGATGGAAAGTAGAAAAGATCACCCTGAGTATGGTATCCCAGAAGAAAAAAGACACACATGGTATATATTCACTTATGAGTGGATATTAGACATATAATATAGGATAAACATACTAAAATCTGTACACCTAAAGAAGCTAAGCAGGAAAAGGACCTTGGGTCCTATGATCAACCCTTATTCAGAAAGGCAAATAGGATAGGTATTGGAAGAAGGTGAATACAAGGAACAAGACAGGAGTGTACCCACAGAGGGCCCCTGTTTTTTGTTGTTGTTCTTTAACATGTATTCTAGAGACCTAAATTTAGTTTTTCATATTGCATAACAATAACCCTACTCACTGAGAATTCTTCTCTGCCTTTCCTTTTTTTTTCACTAATTCGCTAAGTATACTAGTGAATAAAATTTTTCATTAATTTAATAAATATTAAATCCTTAGGCTTTTGTAATTGGTTGTGCCAGTGTGTATGCATGTGTGTATATACATCTCATTCTCTCGCTCTCCATTTTTGAGATATTGACTAAGGTGGATGGAGATGGAGATGGCATTGTAAATACAGGGGAATTTCTCTGGATTGATATAGCATCTTGTTGAGTCAAGGAAAATGCTTGTCATTCTTCATTAATAAAAATTAGTTGTAAATCTTCCTGCTTCTCTCTGTAGGGACTTTTAAACCTTCTGTCAGGAACCTCAGAAGGATGTCTGTCAGGAAATCAATCAAGAATCAACAGGACTTGGCAGCAGAATCTGTGATATATATATATATATATATATATATATATATATATATATATATATATATATATATATAATTTCTGTCCCATCTTGCCTAGTCCCAAGCAGCCCACATGTAAGTTTGTATCTGTAGTCTCTTCACAGATGGCTTCCTCATTTTCTCTTCCCAGCCCCTACACCCTTGTCTTCCCCTACCAACTCCTCACCCCCAGCTTGCCACCTCTTCTGTGCTGGAGACCTGTGCAATATCATTTTCTGCATAATGAAATCTGGAGTGACATTAATATAAGTGTAATTTTATAGATGGGAATGGGCCTGGTTGATAGTTTCTACCTGCTGTGTTTTGATGATAGACATCGGGATGTCACCATCTGTGTAATGAAATTTCACCTCCGTAATGGTTCAGATTATCAAACATTCTTCCAAGCTGGCTCTGGGACTTATTTATTTATTTGTCTGCAAAGGGGTTTTTGTGCTGTTTATCATGATGTACACAAGTAAAGGAGGGAAAAGTGCATGGGAGAGAAAGTAAAGAAGTAAATTTCTACATTTTTCTTTGTCCCTTAGACACAGTGATCATGAGGGAAGGCTACACTTTCCAGCCTTGACCACTAAGTAGCCCCTCTGCACCAGCCCTGTAGTAGCTCTCTAACTATAATATATCACATTATGCAGAACTGGGTAAGAACCAATATAAGTAATATAGCATTATAACATGTCTATTACATAGATATTTTTGCATTTATTTATTTTATTCCAGATAACATTGTCTAATTGCAATGATGATTAAAATCCTATCACAAATTCGAGACAAGAGCAGTGTGTGTTAATTTCCTGAATGGCAGATAGAATGTTCTGAAACTCAAAATGTAACCAGAAGAATGTAACTCTTTGCCTCAAAAATACAAGCTCTTTGGGTTACTCCAAATTGCTTCCAGGCCAAATTAGGAGAGACAGGTAAGACTCTGCCAAGCAAATCTCAAAATAGTCTATTCAAGTCAGGATTCAAAGTGTCTGAGCGTCCAGTTGCCAACAATGACCAAGAATTTGCTTGTTTTCTGTTTTTCTCATGTCCTGCCAAGGTAATGCCACTAAGAAGATAAAGAAGATAGAAGAGAATAAATATTGATATGATATCTCTTCTACTATATTTCAAACTGTGTATTTCACTATATATCCAATCCATTCATGAACAAACACTCCGAAATGAAGTTTACATTTTATCTAGACAGCAAATACATTTTTATAATCAATCTCTAAATAATATTACAGATTTTATCTTCTGCCTATTATTTGCTTATAATACTAAGTTCTGGTTACCTCAGAGCTTTATCATTTTTATTTTTATATTTTAATTCAAAAACCATCAGAACCATTTTTCACCCAGTGAGATTCTTTAAACCATAAAGCAGTTTGCAAATGATAAATAATAACTAATGTAAAAAATAAAAAGAGTAAATCACTTACCCTTCTTATAGTATGTTCACTCTGACTCAAGAGATCACCTCTTAGAATATAATTTCCTTGGGATACAATTCTCATGTGACGCTTTAAAATAGCAAGAAAGGTTCACCCATGATAAAGACTTCCAGGTAAAATCCCACTGTTCCAACCACATCATGCCTTATGAGTGCAGAACACACTGGAAACTTTTGTGTCTGAAAGAATCTAAATAACCTGTGATCTGTCTAGCAGGCACACCTCCTCCTCAGGAAATGTATTTCCTCTGCTTTCTCTCATATTTCTCCTGCATAATTCTTATTGGGTGGGGACTTAGTTGGTACCACAGACAGTATAATTGCCTCTACTAATCTTCCTGCCTATTCAATAGACAAACTGAACTCATCTGTCTCCTGGCATAGGTGTACTCAGAGATGAAATTTCATTCATATATATTCAACAACCTCCTTAAACTGGTATTAAGGCTAGGAGGACTCCCTCAGCTGACATACTTGAGGAGCACAGGTCTACTCAAACATATGGTTTCTTCATCCACTTACTTTATTTTTTCTTTGACCATACCTTTGAAGTTTATTTTAAATGTATTCATTGTAAATCTAAATTGTAGACCCCTCCCTCAACTCCGCCCAGTCCCACACTCTCTCCCTCTTCCTCCATATCCTCTTCCCCTAGTCCACTGAAAGGAGTAGTCCTCCTCCCCTGACATCTTCCCCTAGCTTATCAGGTCTCATCAGGAATGCCTGGATCCTCTTCCTCTGTGACCTTGCAAGGCTGAGGACAAGTGAACAAAGAACAGACAACTGAGTTTACAACAGAGCAGCCCCTGCTCCCCTTTCTCAAGCATCCACATGCTACATCTGAGTAGGGGGTCTCTGTGTATGGGAGACGCCTTGGTTGGTACATCAGTTTCGGCAGGGCCTCCTGGGCTCAGATAAGTAGCAAATTTCCTTACAGCTCCCCTACCTTTTATGGTGTTCAGTTTCTCCACTAGAAAGTTCTTTGTATACCCTCTCAGGGAGAGGTCTGAGAGGGGATAGTGTAGGAGGACATCCTTAGTCACAGTTTCATACATTGAGGGAGAATCAAAATGTATAATACCTGGACAGATGGCCCCGTGTCACTGGGGTGTGACACTGGCAGTGTTCGGCTGGTAGTGTGCACATGCTCTCCCGCTTCAGGATAAACAGACACAGTGGTGCAGCTTTGTATATCAGCAGGAGGTAGGGGGGAGAGGTAGGTGACAAGATTATTTTCTTGACACTTTCCATCTGGGTCTTGGGTAACATCCCCTGCTAACTCAAGTTTAGAATATTTGCCTTTAGCATATGTACTTCATGGCCCAGAGATCATTGCATAGCCCCAAGACCACAGCCTAGAGCACTTACTTTGAGTTAACTGCGTTTATCTGGGTGGAGTTAGACCGTTTAAATCCCAGCTGACTGTTTTCCTTACTCCGTTTGATCTCTTCAAATCAAACTCCAGTGTACCCATTTTTGTGCCAAGTGTTAAACAGAAATGTCAGTGACATGTTTAGTTGCCATTCACTCTCAATACTCACCTCATTAAAGAGCGTTGGTTGGTCCCTCAGTTTTACTTATCGTTTCTCATGTAATTTCCAGTTTCTTTACACGCTTCCATACTTTAGGGGGTGGGGGAGGAATACCATTTTCAAGACTCAAGAGTGGTTATTCATAAATGATTCACTATAATCATTACAGCTAGGTATAGTTTGCTTCTAATCAAGAATATACACGTTAAATACTCATAAGTAAATATGTGAGGCACTCAAATGCAAAATATAAGCTTCATTTTTTTTCTGATTATGTTTTAATTTGATTTTTTAGTCACTCTCCACAGTTTTAAAATTTCAGTTGTGTGGTTACACATTTTTTCAATTTTCAGATTGAAATAGGAAAGGAGAATAGTTCAGAAGCATTCCCACATAATAGGTCTACAGTCCCATCTGCATGAGGAATCCGGGTAAGGTTTGGGCTTCAGTGATTTGGAGCTTCAGTCTACAAACTGAGCTTGAGGGAAGTCTTCCTTGCTACAGGTTGGGAGGACCCTGTGCCCAAGTGCATGTGAACTTTCCTCCTCAGGGTCATGAATTTAGTTACTTGATGTCCAAATGGTGCCACTGCTCTACTTAGGAACCTTCCACTGACTTCGGAACCTTTGGAAGGAAACGTGGCTGACCGGAGGGGTCCCATTGGACCTGGACCTGCTTCCTCTCACTACACTTCCTATTAATAGAAAGCTCCACCTATCACTGGAGGCTGACCCACTCCAGTGGCACTTCTTTACCGCCAATCGATAGACTCCTCAGTATGGACTGTGAGCAGAAACATACTTTTGCTCCATTAACATGCTCCTGTTGGCCATTTTGTTACAAAGAAGAGAACAGCAGCTAAAAGTAAGGAGATGCTTAAAACAGTGAAAGAGCCATGGGTCAAAAAGCTGTACAAGCCAATGGCTTCCAACGAGCAGATCATCTCATGTTTCAGAAACACCATGTGGACAGAGGTCAGTTTTCACTTCCTGTGACAGTGTTGTCAAATAATGTTTGGGAAGGAGCTCTTGGGATGACTGAGAAGGTCAGAGAAATGACCTGTCATTTTAGGTCTCAGATCTCTGAAATATCCAAGCTTATGAAGAGTGGTGTAGCTGTGGGAACTGACAGTGACTGATGGATGTGAATAAGCGATACAAAACAGGCATTTCCAGAAGTCAGAACTGTTCTTCAATAAGAGCAGAAGGGCTGCAGTCTCTCTGCAGAAGGGATACTGTGGGAACATGGCCTTTGGTCTTTATGGGACCAAGAGGGGGGACTTCTGGGATGGAAAAGTCTATCAGCAGGTCAGTTCTCCTGTGGTCTTGAAATGTTGGTAGATGCCAGTAGGTTTGGTAGCCAGATTTCCTCATTAGGAGATCCCACAGGTGTTATCAGTCAAGTCCTGTCCAGAGCGTCTCAATCACCTGACACTTTAGGTAATTAGTCCTTCAGGAATTAGCTAATTGCTTTTCTTGTTGCTTTGAGTCTTCATTTCAGATACCAGAGCACAGCCTAGTGTGACATGATCTCTGTTCACCCTATTTTATATAAAATTGGCTCACCATTCCTTGATATTTTTTCCTGATTTCTCTCCCAGAGGGAAACTTAATCATAATGATAAATTCATATAATTTCATAAAACTGTTGATAAAAAACAAAAAAAATGAGAATAATTGAAAAACTAAGATCTAACAGAAAAAGTGAGAGGAAAAAAGCAAAGGTGTATGTTAAAAATTGCATCCATACATGAAAAGGTGATTAGTGTAAACCTGAAGATTATAAACTTCCCAGGATGCATTCCCTGTTTTAGCACAGTTGCTGAATGAGCAGGAGCATAGGCATAGATGCACCAGAGTGGAGTTATTCAGAACTTCAAAGTCATCTTTCCAAGCTATTAGAATTGTAGGGTTCCTCATTTCAAAATCACTTGGGGATCTTCTCCACACAGAATGAAGAAATAGACAATTGCGTTTAACAGAGTTGCCAAATTTTATACTATGTATCAAATCCAGTCAGCATCCTATGTTTGTAAATGAAAAGCAGGGATAAATTCTAACTTACTCTTCTTGTATTGTCTGTCGCTGTTTCTGTGTTACAATAGAAAAACTGAGCCATGGTGACATAACCCAGCCAATCTCATACAATTTGACATTTGGTCTTTCTTTGAAAACAGTTTCCTTGACCCCAGGTTAAAAAACATGAACATCATAATGTCTCATGTATGTTTTAAATACTAGGAAAAACAAACACAAGCATTTAGCAAAAGGGCAGTGTGCTTTATTTTTACAATATATTAACTAAGAAACCGTCATAATTTTAGAAAAATTCTATACTGTTCCTGCAGAAGAGAGAATGTACCTCTACAATCGTGAGATGAGAGATGCCTCACAAAGAGGATTTTGAGACTATTGCGCTTGACATAAAAGAAAATGTAAGTCAACATTAAAAGAGGTGTATAGTAACTGAGAATTAGTTTAGAGGCACAAGAAAGTTCTGAAATAAAAAAAGACATTTTGATTTCAGAAGGAAGAAAATTTCATCCACGTGGCTGAAAACATAAATGTTACACACAAAGAGAAAAAAGGAAAGGAATTGATGGTAAGAATTATAGATAGCATTGTCACTATAAGCTTTTCAAATAAGCTTTTTTTAAAATATATATATATTAGATCAAAATATTAGGTCAAAAAGTTTTCACAGGCAGCCACACAGCCACTACCTCAATTTCTTTCTGGAGTGAGGAAACACATATTGGCCAATAAGAAACTGGAAGAGTGATGACAGAGGGAGGATCAATGCTCTGCTGAAGAGGTGAGGGCAAAGTTCATCCACATGAACAAACGCCAGCTAGAGATGCCCGTTTGGTTTCCTACTAGCAACACTTTTGCAAGTGCGTGCAAACTCACTATCTTCCTGTCCCGCCTTCCTTTGTCTTCTTTTTCTTTTAACTCTCATAAGCTTCTTGCCCTACAGTTCCTCCCATTGCACAAGCCAGGCTTGTCATGTGCATGCTATGTTACTAATTCTAAACAACATCCTGAGAAAGAAAACGGGAATATCACATTTTTATCATCACAGTTCAAAACTCAGCCTGTGCTTATTGAGCCGATGAGGCTCATCCATTCTGAAGAGCAAAGTACAAAGGATACCTTGATTTGCCAACAGAAGAGGTAGCGTGCTATGGGTGACCATGCCTGCCAGTGTTCAGTAGCTGCATATGTCATGTGAAGTTCACATGTCTGATAGATTCCTGCTACCATGTTCACACCTGTAGGTAAATAAAATCTGTAACTTTTGATCACTCCACATTTATGTGGTTACAAGTTTACTTTCTACAAAATTAACTTCTAACAGACAATATAATATATGAATAGAGAAATAAAGAAGGAAGGTAAGTAATGGTTAAATTTAGGAAGGAGACATTTATTATGAAAAAATTAAAAGCTTTGATAACTCATATTTATTAGCAATAGTTTCCTTCCATTACTTTACACACATGCTTGTGACATTATGTAAATTATGTCAGGAACCCGATGGGATATGCTGTAGGCTTCATCATGTTGATTATAGAGGCTTGCTATCCATCACTCTGGTTTCACATACAAGGAAGCCAAGGCTTAGAATGAATTTAAGTGTCTAATATAAGAATTCATATATGGCAAAACCATGGTTTGTATTTTAAAAGATCAAATTTCTAATGTCAAATTTCCTTTATCCCTACTTTAACTATTTCAATACATGAATGACTGTTTCTCAGCACTAATCTTATGATCTTAAAACCTCTTGGTATTTCAGAAAGTGTCTGAAACCCTGATATTGATTTCTTTTGTACAAGTGTTGCTGACTTAAATATCTATGTTTATTCCACATTAAATCCTAGCTTATTGTTTTCTAGCACATTCCATCTCCTTTCCCATGCTCTATGATTCATAAAAAATATTATTTCTCACAAAATTGCTTGTGTTAAGTACCTAAAGTCCACCTCTACTTCACTCTCAACCATCACTTATCTTAATGTCTCATAAATCCCTATGTGGTATCTCTCTCTCTCTCTCTCTCTCTCTCTCTCACACACACACACACACACACTTCTCCCCAACACTGATAACTACTGTAACTTCAGTAATCCCCGTGTTTCATCTGGATTTTCCAAACCTTCTCTCAACAGATGTGATAACTTATACCCAATATACCCAATGCACACACTCCACGTGCAACTTTCTTCCTTCTATGTATCATTTTGACTGTCTCATACTACTTCATGAAATCATTACAGGTCTTTAGTTTACCCCCAGGACCTAGTTTTAGGTACTCAGCCCGACCTGTGAAGAACTTTGACATTGAGCTTGCCATGATGGATCAAGCTATGGTGTATTGCCTTTACTTTTCACTCTGTTGAGATGTCTCTTTACCACATCAGCTCTAATTCCTAAGTGGCATGACTGAGCTCCATAGAAATTTCTCATGGCTGTATGAGAGAAAGCAATGTTAACTATCTCTTGAATTTCCAAATCCATCCTGTCTAAATCTTATCACATTTTGTTAATTGTCTCTGTTCCCTGAAAGTAGAATCAGTCTGGGCACATCAGTCATGACTTCATTACTGTGCTATCACTAGAGAATTCAGCATGCCTGACACAATTTGATGCTCAATAAACTGCTTCAAGTAGCATGATAAATGATTAGGATGAAAGAAATTAGTGAAAGAAGTAAAGAAGAAAAAACTAGCATGCAATGAAAAAAAATGAAAGTCCTTTTGCCAAAAGGGAGGAAAAGTATTTAGAAATATTGGTGCAAACAGGATTTAGAAACAACAGTGCAACAGTGTTGGTTTTCAGGAATTAGTGATGCGACCAGGAGCAGGTGTCGTTGTATGACGAAAATGTAATTTTAGAGGCAATAAATTATGCTATTGCTTGTATATATATACAAAGAAAAAACAACATGTAAACTTATCAACTCCTGCTCTAAATCTGGTCCTCCAAGGAATAAATGTATCCTGTAATCCCAATGTTTTTAATAAACTAATATTCTACTCTTTGAAAAAACAAAAAGCAAAACACACACACACACACACACACACACACACAAAACCCCACAAAAAAACAAAACTACTGATTTTGCCGCAGCAAAAAGACATGTATATATTTCAGAATTAAAATGAAATTTTACACACACACACACACACACACACACACATACACACATGCACCCACACATTTGGGTTTTGCTTTCGTGACAAATCGACACTGACAAACACACGCCACATTACCATCCTTGATTGCTCTGATGGAACTCATTTTCATCTTGTGTTTCTCTAATTACATGAAAATTGCATACTTTTTATGCATGACACATTTTGCACAGCTTTAGCAAAAGGTTGTGAAAAGAGGAAAAAACATTTATCAGTATTTTTCCCCTTTCATGGCAGCCATTGATCACCCTCCCAGCCATCAATCTTACTTTATGAGCCTGCTCTACTCTGTGGTTGTAACCGAGGATCAGCAGAGGGGCACCAAACACAAAAGACATGGTGGGGGCATCATTGTTTGCCTGTGCCCTTCGTAGATAAGATTTAATATGCTCTTGTTTTCCAATGTTTGGTCTTGTGTTCTCTCTACTCTAAACTCTTCTTTCTGCACAGATTTCAAGATTTTCACTATAGAAAGGTTGACAGGATTCCATATATTTTTTTCTTCCAAACCACCCCACTGTATATTTATGAAAATATTTAAAAGTGGTAAAACGCTTTCTTAGCTTTTTTCCCCTCTATAATGGAGCACATTAAGAGAAGACAACTCACACGTCAAGCATGAACACCCTGACTGATGCTGTGACCTGGCTTGCCTGCATCGATATGGTTGTTACAGTGCTGTTGTGATTGTTGTATATGCTATATTGCTGTTGATGTAAATCTTAAATGTGACTGTTGAGCCCTGGCTTCCAGTCCTAGATTTTCCCAGCAAGTATGAAATTTCTCTGGTGCACACCTATAAAGAATACCCCAGGAACAAACCCTAAAGCAGTGAGCTACAGGCAATCCACGGAGTACTTCTTTTTGCCATTCTTTATTTCTGTTCTTTCAGAGAAAGAAGGCATTGGCATTCACAGGAAGCTCAGCACCATTGTATTTAACCAGAAAGGGATTGGAGAAGGCACATCTCATTCTTTGGAAATAATGACAAATTATGCAATTTTTGTTTTACTCAACTAGATTGAAAACGCCTGGGGAATAGCCAAGCTGCCTGGCAAGAGGGAAATATTTGATGTTCTGGGTTTTGGAGTGGACGGAGGAGCATTACTTTTCTAAACAGGCATGGGATCCTAAATCTGAGCTGATTTCCCTTGTTTTGGACAGGCACAGCACCTAAAAACCTTCAGTAGGACAAAGCCTCCATCTGTACTGAGGGGAGAGAGCTGGATGCTTGTGAAGCAGGGAGAGGCCTTGCTTCTCTCTGAAGGGCAGACATTCTGCTAATCACCTGGCGAAGTCTCAAGTTAAAGATGAACTGGGAAGGGGTCATAAGTATGCTTAACTTTCTTATCAAATTTGCTTAATTTCCATCAGGCTTCTTAAAATGGACAATGTCATATGTTTTAAATATCAACTCTGCAGTCTTGGAATATAAAGTATGGCTTTTAGTGCCTCCTTCTTTGAATTTGGCATGTTCTCATGCTAATTGCCTTGACCATGGAGTGATCAGGTCTAGGATACATTTTGTTGTGTGTGGGACATGGATGCTTAGACTGTTTAATTATATGATAATGAGTTCACTGTGAAATGGTAGAAAAATCTAATCCTAGAAAATATATTTTTACCACATTGACATCTATCTTCCCTTAAGGAATTCATTTATATTAAGGTATGAAGTTACGTTCTTGAAAGCTAAGGTTTGATGCATGTTGACTATAAAATATAACAAAATTATACATATTTCCATTCTATTAAATAATAGAGATTTTAAATTTGAATATATATATATGATACATACATAAAAAACTCAAGGAGTCAAAAGTTCTATGGTCTTCTATCTGACATTGGACAAACTACAATAAAAGTATGATAGAGCTAATATTGAAAGAATGTATAGTGTTTGTGAAAAATAAAAATCATCTGTAACACACATGATTATCAAAGCAAACTCAGTGGGAATTGGATGGAGATGATTTCAGTCAGAGTAATACTATTGTATATATATATGCTAGGTTATGAGTTCATTTTCCAATGAGGGAGCCTAGGGGTCAAGAGTGAGAGAGTGAAGAAAGGAGAGAGAAGGGCTAGACTTGTAAAGTGTTTTAACTTGGGATAGACAGTTTCTTTGGTACTAACAAGTTAAACAGATTGAGTACAGTAGTGAACCAGTAGGTTTCTGAGTGACCTTCACCAGACTGCAAAACTTGTGAGCCAATCTCACTAAACCCCTTGCTGTCTGACATGTCACCTTGAGGTGCCACGATTAAATTCAGCATTGCTTTATGATCTGCATTCCAAATACCTCTCATCTCTCCTTCGGTACTTGTTTCCAGTTGGAGAACCAGCAACACAGATAGCCGTTGTTTCTGTTACATCAATAACTCTCTGTACAAACTCTGCAAGAGAGTATTTACCTATTTGAAGGACACACTCCTCTTAGTGGACAGCTTCATGGCAGGTTTGGGGACAGGAGAATGTCCCCACACCCCACTATGCTTCAAATACTTCCACATAAGTCACTGTTGGTTAAATTACATTCTAATGCAAACAAACAAACAAAAAACTTGTTCAGACCTGAAGGAACAAACAAGCCAGTAGTCAGAGATTATGAAAATGGGGATTGCAGGTAGAAAGATGCATGGTGGGGAAGGCAAGAGCTCATTTAGGGGTTTATTTATTATTTGAGTTCCTGGTTTCTGCTTATAGCATCTGTAATAAATAAACACACTCCAGGGGAAGCACAGCCTAACAAGGAGTAGATGAAATTGAATGCTGTGGCTCCATCCCTGTACAAGAGGCACTGGCCCATTAAATGAATGTGCACAGCTACTTCTTAATGTGACTAAGTAATCAATTCTTGAAAATACCCCATATTTAAAAAAAAAAACAATAACAAAAAATAAATAAATAGCCCCCTCTGACCTTACTCTCTAGTCATGCTGGATAACCCCTTGCTGAGTTATCTGTCTTGTTTTTAATCAATGAGATTTGACATTTGGGTTTTTGGTTCTTCCTTGGCTACTCTGTACTTTTTTCTTTCCTTGGCAAGATTAACTGGTAGGTATCTTAAGGTGAGGGCCCCACAACGACGCTTAATATTTTTATGTTCAGGCTCCTTTAGCAAGAGTTTCAAAGAAATCTGAATGTCATATTGAGTGGCTAGAACACTCTGATGCTTCAGTGGAATCTGGGTTTTATCCGGCTAAAACCATCTTGAAGGCCCAGAAGACACAGTGTAAGCAGAGAAGCTGTCAGCCTGAAATATTTCCTGTCCAGCTTTTAGAGAGAATGAGAGTCAGCAGAAAGAGTTAAATGTGTCCCCTTTACTCCCTCTCTTTCTTTCTTTCTTTCTTTCTTTCTTTCTTTCTTTCTTTCTTTTTTTTTTTTTACTGATTTAATGTTCCAGTATTTCTGCTTCCCTTGATAACATTGGGGAAAGGTTTCTGTCTGGATATTTGTTACATTCAATTGTGCAGCTGCTTGTTTGCTCATTACTTTAATTTTGGCTATAGCTGTATCTTTCTGGTTTCTCCTCTTTATTCTTTGCATCCTCGTGTTTTCCTTTCTCCTTTCTTGTCATAGACTTACTCTAAACATAATCATATTCTAAGATGTCTTTGTCATTAGTAAATACTGAGAATGTGAGGGCTACTGGTAAAGTTTATGGACTTTCATAACAAGAAAAGAGAGAAAGAGATTTTATTAAGATTAATTTAGGTTTTGAGAGATTAGAAATGATGCACCGTTAAAATTTTATAAGCATTAGATAAAGAGAGAAATGGCTTTGACAGATGAGAAGATGAAAATTCAGGAAATAGAGTCGATCTTCAAGAAGCAAGTGGATAGCTACTAAAGAAAACACTGTGATATCTTCTAGGCGCCAGTTAAAAGGTCCTCAGAGAGCGGTCTGTATAGATCCTGTCATCTGTAGCACCCACAGGAAGAAGGAGCCACAGTTTATCTTTCTTAACCCGTGTTGGAGACCATTAGTTTTGTACAATAAGTATATCTAAGGCGATGGCATGCAAGATTTTCAGTTGGTTTAATAATATAATTGAAGAGAATCATATTAAACTAATGAATACAGCAGCCAAAACATCCATAGTAGTCTAAACACAGTCCAAATAAAGAATTAGTCAAATGAATCACTGAAGCGGGTGGTGATCTTCAGAGACATGGTCCAGAAAATTCCTGGGGGACAGCAAGATGACACACTGGATAAAATCACTTGCCACTAAGCCAAATGACCTGAGAGTTTCATCCCTGAAGCCTACTTGGGCGGAGAAGAAGAAGAATTCTCACAATGTGTCCTTGAATCCCTTAACCAAGGGGTATATATGTGTACCTCTTGGAGCTCTTGCTCTGTGACTTTTGAATTGGGGAAATTGCTCCCGTGCTCATGTATTTAATGCAGCTGAGCACATAGTTGCTGAATAGGTGCTAGGTCCAGTGTTGCTTCTTAGTATATATGGAATTTTATTGTAAGTATCTGTTCCTTATGTTTCCTCAATAACAAACATTACACAAAGAAGGAAACATGAAGAGCCTCTGAGACATTTCCTGGTTCACCAAGAAGACAGAAACACCAAAAGGAGTATATAATAGAAGTTCCCCAAGGAGGCTTTAGGCAATATATGCTAGGAGTAAGGGTGTGTTTGATGGTAGCATGTAGGTAGCATAATCATTTTTAAAGGAAGACATTAATTTGGCTTAGGCAAGGAATATTCATCACGAAAGATTCATCAAGGAAGACTTTGTGTTTTTCCTTGGGGTGTATCATGAATGCTTGATCTTAGATCGACTATGAAATACCATTGTAAAGAGTGTTTCATAGATTTCAGAGATGTACTGTCTGAACTCAGCTATAATTTGCAGGTGAAAAGATATGAAAGTGATAGTGTTGGGACAGAATACTGGTGTATGTGTAGGATATTCCATGATGGCAAATGGATAAATGAGTAGAAGAATGGGTCCTAAGTTCTGCAGGGAGGTGAGAGTAGCCTGTGGGAGGTCATTGAACACAGAAAGAAATATGCAATGAAATTATCTCTGAGTGCTTGAAGAAAGACTATGAATGTCAGTCCAACCAAAATGGCCACAGGGTGAATAGAAGCACCTTGGAAGGCAAAGGGGATCAAGTGCAAAGTAAGGGGATTGTAGGGTGATTAGAAGAACAATGATTTCTTAGAGATCCATCAAAGGGATCAAATCACTCCTAAGCCTCTTTAAGTCTTAAACACCTTGCAAAGATCAAAACTAGACCACACACTCAAATGGCCTGGGGGAGAAAACGTGTTAATGAAGAGCACCTTGGGCTAAGAAGACTTTCTTGGTGACTTTGTTTTTTACTCTATGACTATGGTTCTCTAGATAGATAGATAGATAGATAGATAGATAGATAGATAGATAGATAGATAGATAGATAGATAGATAGATAGATAGATAGAATAGAGAGCAAAGTAAGCCCTTCTAAGCAAAGTAAGCTGTCGGTTTGCCCACTGCTTGGAAAGCAGCAGTCTCCAACATCTCTAATCAGTTACATTGTTATTTCTTGACACCCCCCCTTCCTAGGCTGGTCATATTTTGTTTTTCACCATCTCTCTTTATTCCTTCCTTCACCCGTTGCTAAGCACTCCCTTGTTGCTAAGTAGGATATGAGCACTTAATTTACTCCATTCTTTTTTCTCGTACCAGATTTTAGAAATCGCAGATCCTGTTTAATCAATGTGTAAATGCAAGGCTTTTGATGTATTTTTCCTAAGAGCAATATTTTGATCATTCTTAATGATACTTAATGAAGTCACTGCATGATTTCTGATTGTACCTAATTGAAGCTTGTGACTTGCATTTCAATATTATCATCTTACGGCTTGAGGTCTCTGAGATGATTTTTTTTTTTTTCCGTAGGGACCAAAATATTAAATGACTTGAAAAACTGATGTTTTATTTTAAATAAAAATGATTTCAAAATAGATGGATGTGCCGATGAATATATATGTATATATAAAATTAAGTAAAGCTTGAAACAAATTGCCCAAAAGATGGTTCTTGTGCTCATCATAAGTTCGACATCTATATGAGAAAGAAACTTAACACTCACATTACACTTGTGACAAAATCTAAATTAAGGCTTTTACTGTATTTTAGTTGTTATTTTATGATTGTGTGAGTCTGCATGCACATGCGTGTGGGTGTGCACTTTCCACTCTTGAGTTTCAGGCAGTAAAATCAGGTTTTCAGGCTTTCAGGTCAAGTGCTTCTCCACACTGAACTATCACATGGCCCTAAGAGTTTTAATATTAATAATGCTATGAAACCCCGTGCTAAATGTCACATGGAGTCTAACATGCAAAGAAAGGATGACACTTGCAAAACAGAGTATTTATTTTTGGGAAACATCTTTTAGAGTGCCAATCTTAGTGCCTTGCCTACTGTGTAGAAGTTATAGTACCAAAATTTTAACGAGAGCTGAACTATTTTTCATTATTTTTATTTTGTTTCTCTTTCATGCAAACTTGTCCATCATGTGCTGTATCCTTGGGGAGTCCTTTCTCTGCTACAACATAGTGAGTAGTAATGGCTTAATCTGATACAATAACCCCTGCTAATATGTTAACTAGTTAATATATGAACCCTCCTAGGATAACACATTAGCCTTGACCCAGATCAGAGAGAAAAACTGGAATGATAGCTTCAGTAGGAGCCCTGAAGGAATGAGACCATTATAGCAACTTAACCTCATAAGAGGCCAATGGGGGACTTACTTAGGGAAGTCTGCTAACATCTGTGGTGTTATGTGGACATCTGCATGGGGAGACAGTGGTGAAAATAAGTAGCAAATGCAATGGTGACAGGAATCAATCTCACTGGTTACTTCTAATACCCCTCCAGGGATTTTCATTAAAAAAATCATAAAGCAAATCCAACCAAAAGTATCACTAAATATCTTCACAAGAGTAGAGAAGACACAAAGTCTAGGGGAAGAATACACTTTTATTGTCTACATTGTTTTCATGTCTTGGTACTTTCCCTACGGGATAAGTTTACAAAGACATTTCTATTAAAGTTTTTATTGTTTTCAATACCTTTTAAGAGTGTCAACATGTCCTACTTCTTGTTTTATAAATAAATAAACAAAAGCCCACATGATTTATATTAAATGATTTAAAACTTAGCAGCTATGAAAGGTGAGAGCCAGGTGAAACTTTTAATTTCCTATATGTGTTTTCTTTTTATGTATAAACTTCTTTTACACTACTTCTCAGAGACACTGTGAAAAATCAGGAGGAACTAGAGCATACATAGCACCTTATCAAAAGAATGCCCAAGCCAGCGGAATCCCAACCTTATCTTCTTCCAACTCCTAACCTCACAATGCTATAGAGAGAGAACGCAAATTCTGTTGAAGACAGGATTCCAGATGAGAACAATAGGTGTGTCATGAAGTAGTCACCACTCTAATGGTGACTCTAGTGGTTACTGCAGTGTGGTTCATACTACTTGGGTGGTCATTGGCTTGGTGACTAAAGGTGTGTCACAGTTCCTGTCTTTTTTTCTTTTATTATCATTATTATTATTACTTACTACAATTTATTCAATTTGTAGCCCTGCTGTGACCCCCTCTATCTCCTCCCAATACCATCTTCCCTTCCTCTTCTTCTCCTATGACCCTACCCTAGTTCACTGATAGGAAGGTCCTTCTCCCCTTCTATCTGACCATAGCCTATCAGGTATCATCAGGCCTGGTTGCATTGTCTTCCTCTGTGGCCTGGCAAGGCTATAGCCCCAAGAGGGAGATGATCAAAGAACCTGCCACTGATTTCATCCCAAAGAAAGCCCCTAATCCCCTTACTAGGGAACCTACTTGAAGACTAAATCTATGGGCTACATCTGAGCTAGAGTTTTAGGTCCTTTCCATGCATGGTATTTGGTTAAGGTATCATTCTCTTCAGAGCCCCCAGGCTTGTTTTGTTTTTGTTGTTGTTTTTGTTTTTTGCTCTATTGGTCTCCTTTCAGAGCTCCTGTCCCTTCCAGGTCTTTCTATATCCCTCTTCTTCCATAAAATTCTATGCATTCTGCCTAAAGTTTGACTATACGTCTCAGCCTCTGCTTTGATACCTCAATCAAGTTCAAGAACTCAAGTGACAACACATGCTGGAGATGATGTGTAGAAAGGAGAACACTCCTCCATTCTTGGTGTGAATGTAAACTTGTACAACCACTTTGGAAGTCAATCTGGTGCTTTCTCAGACAAGTAGGAATAGTGCTGCCTCAAGATCCAGTTATACCACTCCTAGGCATATATCCAAAATATGGTCAAGTATACAACAAGGATAATTGCTCAACCATGCTCGTAGAAGCTCTACTCATAATATCCAGAATCTGGAAACAACCTAGATGTTCCTCAATGCAGGAATTGTGGTAAATTTACACAATGGAATACTACATAGCAAATAAAAACAAGTAATTAATGAAATTTGCAGGAAAATGGTGGGAACTAGAAAAGATCATCCTGAGTGAGCTAACCGAGACACAATAAGACACACAAGGTGTACACTCATTCATAAGTGGTTATTAGACATATAATATAGGATAGACATGCTAAAATCTATACTCCTAAAGAAGCTAAACAACAAGGAGGACCCTAGGGAAGATGATCAATCCTCTTTCAGAAGGGCAAAAGCGATAGACATTGGAAGAAGGAAAAGGCAGGGAATAAGACAGGAACCTACCACAGCAATCCTCTAAAAGACCCTACTGATTGAGTTCTTGTCTTTAAGAAAAAATTCAGTGAAAAGACACAGATAGTTTAAGAAGTTTATCTAGCAAAAGACCAGAGGTTTCAATGGCCTTTGTTGAAGCCAGATAAAAGAAACATGGTAGATCGTGTATTAAGAAATTCATCTAGTGTGTGTGTGTGTGTGTGTGTGTGTGTGTGTGTAATAGGTGCCACAAGACCTTGTTTATGTTTTGTAGGTAGATTTAAGCATGTTAACAAATGTTTGAGGAAAAGATGGCCTGAACTTAAAAGGTAGCCCTTCCCCTCTTCCTTGACATGACAGAACATGTCAACTTTTATGGAGTTTCTTCCAATGGTACTCTCGATGAATTTAGAGTGTGCCCTAGTGCCTTAGTTTTTGAAACAATAGAAGAAATTTAAGCCAACCTCCAAGGATGTTTAACCACAAAGCATCATTTAGAAGACAAAGAACTCAAGATACAGCTATGGTTTCCCTAGGTGACCTGATCTCTAACTCCTTCTTTACTCCATTTTGATTTGTCATCTAGGTTAAGAATTTACCTAAATTTACAGTCCAGCTATTCAAGATTTCCACTGATGGGCATTAACATATGTGTGGCTTAGAGAATAACTGAAGAAACATTGTTCTTACAATAAGGAATTCAGAGTATGACCTACCATCAGTCAGGAAGCAAGTAAACACTTTGTCAGGCATAGTGCATATCCAGAAAAGGAAAGCAAACATGTTCTAAGTTGCTTATGGGTATCATCTTGTTTAATCATCTTAACAAACATCTTAGGTGGTTAATATTGTTATTTTTACTTTCACATTGCTGTTTTTAAAATGCAAAAACTTATTCAGAGAAGTTAGTTATCAAATTATTCTGATCACCCTGGTGTGTCAAAGGCAAGATTTGCATGTTTGCATTTGCCTTTAACTGTAACCTGCATTCTTTTCCTTGACCTTTACCCACATGAACTCTAGGTAACCATTAAAATCAACTGAGAATGAATACATGAGGGAATTTTCTTAATAATGTTCCCAATATTTTCTGAGGAAGTTATGTGGTTTGCAAAAATTACAGTAGGACTGGAAGTTACTTTATTTCTTGAGTTTTTGTATTTGAAAAGTTTATTAATTGGTAGTGACTAATCAGAAAAAAATTGTGTTCTAAGCTACTTGTGTATAGCTGATATTGGCTTATATTTATTTATATTATAGTTTGAGGGTAAAGATGAAGAAAACAGTTCTTCCATATATTAATATGTACCACAAATCAGTGTTGTTAAAAGTATCTTCTTAGGAAGAAGCCTAAAGTAAGAGCCCCAGTGTCTACACAGGAGTTCAAGAGATGCCGAGTTCATGGACTGGGTAAACAAGTCTTGTAATATCTGGGAGGTAGATTATATATTTATGTATGAAGCAAACTATAAAAGGTTGATGATAGAATGAATGTTTGAACCATTTTAATGATTAAAATTTTGAATGGCTTCACTAAGATATTAAAAACATTAACAGCAACAGAAAGATAATACTTAAGGAAAATAATACTTAATAAAACTTCTAGTATTTAAAAATATATAAATAAAAAATAATATTTGCAGAGTAATAAACTTTCTTGAGTCTCTTTTCTTGGAATCATTAAACTAGGGCCAAAATCATTTAGATTTAGCCCCAAAGATAATTATCACACAGGCTGTGTATTTAGCCCCAAAATATAAGGTAGAGAATTTTTTCTAGGTTCCTGCAAGAGCACGAGAGGTTCTTTTTTTTTTTTTTTTTTAACCAAGCCAACAGCATGTGAGAATAGCTCTTAGGTAGATTCCCAAGGAAATAAAACAGAATAAAGAAGAGGACAATAAACCTGGTCTTCTATTCAACACACAGATAAGACTATATATGGAAGGCTAAATTTGCTTCAGGTCACAGTGTAGGCATGCTGGTAACAATATAAAAATATTCATATGAGATGAAAGTTGTTTTAAAGTGTGTAATAAATATGTGAGCCACTGTTATTCAACATGAAGATGATTCCTAGTAAAGGATAGCATTAAATGGGAGACCGAGAAGAGGAACCGGAACTGTTCTGTGCATACCCTAAGAATAGTATTAGAATTAGCAGATTGCAGCTCTGCCAAACCATCTCGTCTGTGTAAGGAGAAATCATCAGCATTGATGTTACTGAACTGAAGCCTTCTGTAACTTACTTAGTTGAGATCCCAGCCTAGTGTGACAAGTAGGGCTGGGTGACCTGTAGAGGACCTATCTCTAGGCATCTTACTTAGTTCCTTTTGATGTTGCTGTGATAAAATACCTAAGAAAAACGACTTATCAGACAATGGGTTTATTTCAGCTCACAGTTCACGATGCCATCATCGTAGCAGATTTCAAGGCAGCTATAACTTAAAATACATGGTCACATCATATCTGCCACCACAGGAAATACAATTTAAATGCTCTCCTGGTTTTCTCTAAGTTATATAGTCTAAGGTCTTCTGTCTAAGAAATAATGCCACCCAAAGTGAACTTATTATTCCCATCTTCTTACACTAATCAAAATAATGTCTCATAGATATGATCAGAAGATCATCTTCCAGGTGGTCTATAATTTGTCATGTTGGCAACACTATATGATAGCATCATACAGATAAACAGTAAGTACCTCAGACTCAAAGAAATAATATAATATAATTTGATATGATATGATATAATTTAGTCGCTAATTATGAATGGGGAGTTGTAATTTATGAACCCCATTTAAAAACTTGAAAAAAGTCAAACCCTCTGTCTTCAGTATCTCTATACTCCAGACATGTTCAAATAGTCTCTTATTCCTAGGAACTTTCACATCAGATCAGACACACAATGCACAAATTCTTTTTTTCATTTTTCACCCTTCCATCAAGAAGGGATAGAGGGGAGGCAAAATGTTCTTCAGCAGCTGTTTTAGAGGAAAACCTGACACTAGGCTTGTCAAGCAATAGTCACAAGTTGGCAGTTCCCAGAAAACCTTTACTTTGTTTCGTTCATACTGTTTAGAGTTTAACTTGAACCCTGGTCTACATCTGCCCCAATGGAGGAAGTGATGCTATGGCTAACACAGAGAGGCATGTGAGCGAAAGCTGGCTTATTTCCTCCAAATTTATGAGGCAGAAAGACAGTTATCACTAAGGAAATAGAATGCCATCCCCTTCAACTCTAGCCCCTTATATACTGCCAGAGAGAGAAGAAAAAGGACAAAATAGCAATCTAAACTCCTGTAACTGCCAAATCGCCTTTCTTTCTTTCAGGATCTAAGTCACTTCCTTGAAGAAATTGATCATTGTTTGATGACCATAGAATTTCTCTCTGGCTATAAAACAGACTCTGCAGAGCTGGTGACAGGCTAAAAAAAATCAATCAATACTTCAGTCAATTTGCTGAGCACTGACTGTGTGCCCAGCCATTTTGCTCGTGTGTGAGAGAATAGAAAAGAGGAAAGATTTGGCCTTTTGATATATCTTGAGTCCAGAGTAGCTACTTGTCTGGAAATGTTTCTAAAGCTTTAAAATTGAACATTCTTTACCTATGTCTATATGTGTCTGGGTTTTAAATATATGTTTGTGCAGGGGAAAATGCCAATTTAATGAAAGTGGATCTACCACAGGTTTCTTTTCATTAAATATTTGATCCACGATATAAGTTTAAGGGTTAAGTGAGTTGCACTGATGGTTCTAGAAATATGTTCATCTCCTTGGCAAGAAGTTTCTTCCATTTTCTGTGAATAGTTGTGGATTTCTACAATTCAGTCAACCAGCTAGTGAAATACCGATCATGTATGTCTCAGTACTTGAATGAGTACAATTGTAATAGATCTATTGAATATAGCTGGCTTGCTATCACCAATGCATGACCTTGGCTGTAATGGATGTACCTCCTGTCCCAATAATGCTTATTGGATACTCTGTATTATAAAATAAATTGTTTGTGGAAACCCTGAATACCTTTTTTGTCATCTTTTCTTTCTTTTTTATCCTTATGTGTTTGCTCATAGTGTTGTTCTATATAAGTGTCAGCTTTGGAGTCTGTGACAGATGACTGAGCTACTGGATAGATGGTCCTGTCATTTTTGTTGACAGTTCTAGGGACAGTTCCCTCGAACAATGAAAAGTAGAAGTTTAGATGGTCCAATGAACAAAAATTGCGTGCCAATTCTTAAAAGAAAAATGATGACAATATGAAACATAATATTCCTAAAACTAATTTGTTAGGCTCTGTAGCACAGCTCAGGACAAGATGGAGTTTGTGGGACTGAGAGGTAGCTCCTCTCTGAGGCAACTTCCTGTGTGTGCAGCACAGGGTTGTGTCATCTTGAACAATTCCTGAAATTTTTTGAATTTCTAATTTTTTGTGTGTATGTGTGTGTGTGTGTGTGTGTGTAGCCTATGTGTTTGTGCATGTTTGTGTCTTTGCTTGATTGTATGAGTTGTATGCATTTGGTTGTGTGGACGTGTTTGATTGTTTGTGTGTTTAGGGACTGCGTGTGTATTTGGGTGATGGATTTTGTTAATTTCCAGATCTACTTCTTTTGCTTTGTTGATTTTATAAGACTTTATTGGCTTTTTGAAAAAAAGTATCCCATAGGGTATAAAGAATAGAAAAAAGAGGGGGAACAGCTACACCACATCCTCATTCATTAGGTAAAACAATAAAAGTAAATCTAGGAATCACAACGTATTTAATCAAAGGTATATTTATAAATCCTAATAGAAGAAAGGAGCTTTGAAGAACCAAGAAGCCAGAGGCATGGTGGGATTGTGGATCAAACGTTCCTGGATAAATCTGACATGTACAGCTTCATCTCTCTTTTTTTCTCATTCCCTCTATTCTGTTTCACAAAACTCTTTCTTGGTGCGAACCACTTAGGCATTGCCGTGGAAAATTGCAGCACTGTTTCTCTCTCTCTCTCTCTCTAAACATTCTTTATCGGCTCTTTGTAAATTTCACATCATGTACTTCAGTCCCGTTCATCTCCTTGTATCATGCCTGCTCTCTACACTTACAACCTCTCTGTCAACAGAGAAAAAATATCTCTTTGTGGAAACTGTAGTGTGTCACAATTTTTTTCCACAGTATACCATTTGTCCACAGTTCTTTGTTTGTGAATGTTCATTGCAATGAGTCATTGGTCTGGTTCGAGGCCCCTGGCTTCTGCTGCTCTTTTGATACTGGAACATCGCTGGGACTCTTCTCATGTATTTTGTTGTTGCTGTGTGGTCACGGAGATCTTTTAGTTTTAGATCGGTAAATTGGCCACTTCATGTACTCCAGCAGTTCTTTGATACTGTAGATGTTGGGGTGGATCAGTTCAAAGGCCTGCATCTGAGCCTGAGAAGTATGTGAGCTGCTCAGCCTGTCGGCCCTCACTCTTTCATGACAGTGGGTCCAGCTCTACCTTAATGCCCCAACAAGGTTCAGGGCTTGCATTCCCAAGTGTTGCAGACAGTAGGGGACATGCCTAGTTCTCCCACTCTCATGACCCCAGGGCCAGCTCTCCCACTTGCCAAAGACAGTGAAGGATGAGGGAGGAGAAAAAGGTGTCTGTCCCTTGTCTGTGCTACTACCCAGCAGAAAAGAGGCAGGGCCAGTTCTCCCAAACTCACACCCTTTGCACTGGCTCACTCCCAACCCCCACAGCCAGGCCCAGGTCTACTGTGCTGCCCAGGAGAGCCTGATCTTCCCAGCACTGCAGCAGGTAAGGGGTAGGGACTGCTCTCCCATTTTGATGACCTTAAGGCCAGTTCTCCTGGTGGCCATTGGTGGCAAGGGAGAGGGGTCATCTCTCCCTAGCCAAAGTCACCCCATCTCAGACTAGTGAGCTTTCCCATGCTCACACCCTCAGGACCAGCTTGCATGCACCCCTGCCAGGGTTAACTCTGCTGTCTGCCCAGGTGAGGTACAGGTCTTACTCTCCTGAGTATTCCAGAAGGCCAGAGTGAAGGGACAAGTCTCCTACTGTCATGACCCTGTTGGGTCAAGTCTTCTGCCTGCTGATGGTGGGAAGGGTAAAGAGAAGGGGATGATATCTTTCCCTCACAGGGGCCACCTCACGGAAGATAAGGGCAGTGTCAGCTCTCCCATACTCACATCCTTAGGAATGGCTCACCTCACCCACAACCTCCACAATCAGGCCCAGCTTTACTGTGCTACCAAGGTGAGGCACAGGCCCTGCTCTTCCAAGTGCTGCAGTAGGCAATGGGCAGAGCTCTGACAAGGTTGGGGCCAGCTTTCTTGGCTGCAGTAGACAGCAAGGGGAGAGAAGGGGGTCATCTGCTCCTTGCCCATGTCGCTGCATGTCAAAGTAGTGGGGGGCTCAGCTCTTCCATGCCCACGTCTTTGGGACCGCTTGCCTGCACCCCCACCACTTGGAGCTTTGCAGCCCAGGAAAGGTGCAGGTTCTGCTCTCCAGAGTGCTGCAGTTGGTGAGGGACAGAGACAGCTCTGCTGTTCTCATGACTGAGGGGCCAGGTCTCTTACTTGACACAGGTGGTGAGGGGCGAGGTGGGAGACGGGTATCTTTCTCTCATCCATGCTTCTGCAGGGAGGACAAATGGTGGGGCCAGGTCACCCATGCTCATAACCTCCAGGGTTGGCTCACCCTCAACTCCTGCAATGTGCAGGGAAGCTCATCAAGTACTGCAGCTGGCTGGCGGCAGGGTCAGCTCTCCAGCTTTCAGGCCCATAGGGACAGCTCTCCCAGAATGCTCAGGTTTTATCAAGCACAAGTAGACTCTTGAAGAGTATGGATGGAGTAACAAACAGTGAACAGTATTATTACACCTTACATAGTATCAGAGTTTTACAGAAAAATTCTTCTGATTAAATTCCCAAGAGAAGAAGGTAGAGCTTAAACTAATAAACTGAATTCCCGAAGATTAAAGTCTCATCTTCAGTGTTTGTGGTAATGCTCTGAACCTGGGTCAGGTTTCTATTTTGAAGGAATATAAGTTAAGATATTCAGAAGATATTGGTGCAAAGCAAGTCCTGTTCCAGGGGAGCAAGCGCTGGTGATGCTTTTAATAGATTGGAGAAAAGGGTTGAGAAGGGATCTTTGAGGTTTTCTCATCAGTGTAGGCTGATACAAGTGGGGGGGGGGAAGTACGCTTATTAAGCACAGGTCACACACAACTGAAGCAAATTGAGTTATTAAGATTTAATCCAAATTAAATTCTTATGCCTAAGAAAGTCCAATATAGATACATTCTTTTGTGTTTGACTTACACTAGTTGATCAATTTACCAAATGAGGATTTGTGCTTCCCCTGTGATACAATGCAGACTTTTACTAGGTCAAGTGAATATAGGAAACAAATGTGGAAACTAGTGGTAGCAGTAACCTTGAGAAGTTTTCTCTGTTGTGTTGAATTCATTTGTCATTCCTATTCTTCCAACTCTGAAGTTCAAGGCTGGTGACAATTTTGGATGTCATCAATATGGCACAGTCTGGTTTACTGTACTTCTGTTGCACCTCAGTTCACAGAGTCATCATTGTCAACAGTTGCACTTTAACTATATGAGTCATTTTAGAAACCTGGTTGTTTGGGAGTTTGTTTTTTCTGGGTATGAGGGGTTATTGTTGTTCTAAAAAATATTGGAGTGTTAGTAGAATTCAGCGATTGGACCTGCATGGCATTGTTCATTTGTCAAGATACCGTGGTTTGGACTCATCCTTCAAGTTCACATATTTTTCTTCATGAGTGAAACATAGATAGGAATCCTTTAAAAGGTGATACATTGGCGTAAGAATGAAGCCTTGTGGGATGCTGAGAGGTGGAGATATAGTTTCCCTTAGGGAAGAGAACACCAGAAGTTTTCTAGTGGTCAGCCCTGAAAATAAAAATACAAGTAACATTAGACAGATGGAGCAGATGATATTTAACAGTGTTATGTATCTGAGTCTGTCTCTGTCTCTGTGTGTGTGAGTGTGTGTTTGTGTGTTTGTATACATACACACATAACAAAAATCAGACCAAGAATTTTAAAGAGAGCAAGGAGGGGTATATAGAAGAATTTGGAGGAAAACGAGGGAAGAGAGAAATAATAAAATTGTTATAATCTCAAAAAATAAAAGAAGTAAGTAAAAAACGATGTTTGGTTTGGTCATTATAAAAGCAGGCTAACTACTGCAGGAATTCCTGATTTAAAAAAAAAAAGGATAAATTTGTTGTCTCTTTGCCTTTCTTCTCCTCACTGTCTTGTTCTTCTACCTTCTATTATATGCAGACAGTTGAACTTCAGATGTCTCAGTCTCCTGGAGCATGATGAATTTGTGACTTTTTTTTTAAATGAATATCTGAGTTGTGGTCTTTCTATGCACCAGTACAATGCAGAGTAAGACACAGACCAAGACTTAAATTCGTGTTATATATAAAGTCCATTTTTCTAATGGACTGTTGTTTTTCTAATAATGCAATTTTTATACATCAAAACATGACCAGGTTTATTTAGAACTTTTTTCATCAAAAAAAAAATCACATCAGTGAAAACATCTATCATTTGACTTTAATAACCCATAATGGGCTATAGAAGAAAATATCAAAGAGCTGGCAACCGAGTTCATGTCAAAGAGTGTTTCTTCTCCCCTTACTAGGGAACCCACATGGAGACTGAACTGTCTATGGGGTGCATTTAAGCAGAGGGTCTAAGTCCTCTCAATGTATGATCTTTGATTGATGCTTCAGTCTCTGCAGTCCCCCGGACCCTGTGTGTTTTGGCTTTGTTGGCCTCCTTGTGTGGCTCCTGTCCCCTCTTAGTCCTTTTATATCTTCTCCCTCCCCTTTTCCATAAGATTCCCTGTGCTCTGTCCAAAGTTTGGCTGAGTCTCTGCATCTGCTTTGATGCCCTGCTGGGCAGAGTCTTTTAGAGGAAATCTGTGGTAGGCTCCTGTCATGTACCCTCTGTTTTGCTCTTACGGTGTTTATCCTGTTTACCCTTTTAAGTGAGAATTAAGCATCTTCTCTAGTGTCTTCCTTGTTGTTTAGCTTCCTCAGGTCTGTAGATTTTGGTATGTTTATCCAATATTATATTACTCTTGACTACAATACTGTATACACAGAAGCTTCCCCTTGATATTGACTTGGCTATATTCCCAAAAGAGTTCTGTGTTTCATTCAAAGCCAGAGTGGAAATGTAGAGTGTGTAACTCTAGAAGATTGAGAGAACTTACAGACTGTATCCTATTAGCTGGTCTAATTTTCATAAACATCCCTTCCACGATCTGTCAGGAATTGTTCTCTTCACATTCCTCTATAAACACTTACTGAAAAGCATTATGAAGGGTGCCCAGGCCTAGCTGAGTAGCACCTTGTTTGGGGCACACCCCAGGCTCGCAGTCAGGCAAAAGGTCCTGCCTTCCCATTATTACAGCAGAAGCCTCTGTAAAGCACATCCAGCTGCCAAGCCATGGATGCACATCACATAATGAAGACAAATGTCGCCTTGAAGCAAGTTCAAAGGGTGGAATTCATTTTGCCATGGAATGTTATTGCTTTCTAATTAGAGTGACATTTGGTCAGTCTCATTCTATCTGGACTCAGCCCAGAGATGTGGAGTGAAAAACCTTTCTAAATCCAGCCTCATTCCTCCTACACATACCAGTTCCTTGGATTGAGTGGATAATGGGCCTTTTTCTTGATAACTCTGGCCTTCAAACCTGATGATATTTTATGTGTTCTTAGACAAAGGTGTCAGCAGTTCATACACTTGTACCATTAAGATGAAACTTAATGAAGATGAAACTCATTTTAGAATGAGTTTTCCCCAGTTCTGTCCATTTCCTGAGCAAATGCAGCGTTAAACAGCAAATGAGCATTTCTCTTGTTTTCTCTTCCCGCCAAAGAACAAAGCTCTGAAGGCAAAGGTAGGTCAACAGGTGATGCTGTTCCCCTTGAGAGATTATGGGCAGGGGGTTACAACTAAATCACTTGGTAAACTGTCAACTTGGAAACTCAAACCACACCTGTCCTTAGGTGTTAATATAAATTGAAAGCCTCCACACACATGCAGAATTGTAATCTTACAATGAATATGAGATCCAATAAACTCATTATAACTTGAAAACATAGCACATTGAAAATGTATTTAAAGCTATTATTTGTTGAAAGTCATTCCTCAGCAGCAGAGTACCCAACAGAGTTTCTATGTGCGCAATGGCTCCCTCGAGTCCTTGCAGGCACCAGGAGACAGATGCTGCTGCCTGTCAGTGGCTGGGACACACACACACAAAAAACAAAAAAAAAAAAAACAAAAAACAAAACAAAAAAAAAAACCTCAAAGCCTCAGATACATTGTCCACTGAGAGTGTACCTTTCACAGTCAACAGAAGTCAGAAAATCCAAAATGAAAGGATGCTAAGCAGAGAAAGGCTACATTCTATGACTGTTCAAAACCACAGGTTCTGCTTGGATGGTCTTATGCAGACCTAGCAAGCCTAAGGCTGGTCAAAGGACGTGAACTACTGAGGGAAGGGGTGAGTGTATCTCATAATTCTTGTGTCTACAAGCATAACCCGGTGCTCCTAGGTTTCCCTCTCATAGCTCTTGGGTGCAAGGTGTCACCACGTTCAGACCCATTTTATATTCACAGGGTGATTTTGTCTGCAGATTTCTACTCTATGAATCCATGTGCTAACTGACCCACTTCACATTCTGACATAGGCATGATTTTTGTCCATCCTTAAATAACACGTCTTCTTTATCCATCTCACACTCCTCTCCCTTATAAGTAAGAACGTTTTGTCATATAAAAATCAAACAAAAAATGCACAGTATGTAAGACAATAGGATGCAAATTGCTTATTGAATTAAAATCTCCAATTCTTAAGCAGTAGTCTCTTCATTAGGGCTATTAGCATATTCATTATAGCTATTTTAAATATGTGATGTGATCATGCCAACATCTCAGCCACATCTGCCTGATTGTGATGTATATTCTCTCTTGAAACTGTGTTTGCTGTTTATTAATATACCCATAAATTTTTCATCAAAGAGAAAATAAATGTATGGGTTGGGTAAAAGTCTTGGAGAGGAACCCATTTTTAGTGTTGTGATTGTCAGAGGAACACTCCTGTGTCCAGTACTCCTTTACACCTCTCTCTCTCTCTCTCTTTCATTTTGTTGTCCCACAACCCCTTTTGTGAGATGGTAAGATGAGAGGCTGTCTTATTTTCATTTCTGTTACTGTGTTCAAATAAACTGTAAAGCAGCTTCGGAGATAAAAGGTTTATTCCAGTTTACCAATGCCAGTTTAAAGTCCATCATTTTGGGGAAGTCAAGGCAGGAACTTCAGATATCTAGTCACATCATCCCAACAGCTGGGAGAAGAATGAAATGAGTGCACACATGCTCACTTGCCTGTCGGTGCTCAGATCAACGTCTCTTCGCAAACAGTTCAGGACCGCTAGCCTAGAGAATGGTGCTGCCTAGAGTGGGTTGGGTCTTTCAGTATCAATTAATTTAATTAAGAAAATCCCTAGGGCAATGCTCATCATCCTTCACTTAGACTCTTCCCAAGTTAGTGTAGGTTATGCCAGGTTTGCAATTAAAGCTAACCACCACAGATACCCGAAGTAGACTGGAGTTGGGCGTTTTCCCTCTTCCTGGTCAGTTAACTTCTGAGGAAACTTTAATTCCCTGGCTCTAGAAAAGAATTTCACTTGAAGACCCTGTTAATAAGAGAAGTGTGGTCCAGTTTATTTTCCAACACCTTTCCCCTTCTCACAAAGAGAGAGCAGAAAGCTGCATTTCCTCAGCCTGCACTGTGGCATTTCCTGCTGGTATCCCTAACTGAAGGTGATCCTTCACCAACTCAGGGCACCAGCAGTGAACTTTCCATCACATTTCTCTTTCTGAGTAATCCACAGATTTGTCTATCAGTTTAAGTTTTCTTTTCCTGATTCTGGCTCCAGTGAAGGTGTCTATGTGTCTGAATCATGAGTCCATATCCGTATGTGTTTGTGTGAAGTGATGTGTTCAGTTTCCCCTTGATAGCAATTCTCTCCAAGATGTTATAGGATTTACTGGTTCATGTCACTCAGGTTTGAAAATCTCAAGCTGCTTGAATATAAAACATCTCTTCAGGTACTCATGTTGGTTTAATCTTAGGATTTGTCCAGTGATTATAAATGCTTTGTATACTACAGTTAAATTTCCCACTATGCAAAAATGTCTACAGAGTATCAATAAGGAATCTGAATTTTCTCCCACCATAATGTTTCATGCATAATCCCCAAGTCTATGTTGGAGGAGGGGAGATGCCCAGTGTGAACATTTGTAAAATATGAGGGTTGCATCTTAATCATATTCCTCATCTTTGTTGGACCAGCAACTCTACTTGCTAAAGATGAATATCTTTGAGGCAAGTTGCCCACATATGTCAAAATTCAACACCTGGACACTGCTGTATGCTAACTTGGGGATCCCATCACAGAGGCTACTACAAGATCACCTTAAAACAACTTAGGTCCTAGCCTTTCACCATGAGAGAATGAAGACCATTGTTATTGAAGTTGTCAGGATTTTTACAGAAGCAGCACACATTGATTCTTTTAGTGTTAAACTTCTAAGCCATTTGATTATTTTAGTGGTTTCAAAAACATTTTAGATGTTT
This sequence comes from Psammomys obesus, assembly GCF_907164565.1. Taxonomy (NCBI): domain Eukaryota; kingdom Metazoa; phylum Chordata; class Mammalia; order Rodentia; family Muridae; genus Psammomys; species Psammomys obesus. The sequence goes on from NW_026596069.1 coordinate 7,970,564, forward strand.
ACCATTAAATCTGCCTGCAGTTCACAATGATGTCTATTATGGATCCCTGGTCATAGCATATCACACATTACACATTACATTCCAGGATCCTTCATATACCTGTATTCTTATTAAAAAGAGAAAGATGTTTTAATTTTTAAATTTATTACTCGTATTATTATTATTATTTTTTTATTATTATTACTCATTTTATCTGTATTGGCGTTTTGGCTGTTTATATAGCTGTGTACCATATGGGTGTCTGGTGCCCAAGGAGGCCAAAACTGGAAAACCAGTGTCCTGTGACTGAAGGTACTTGCAATTGTAAGCTACCAACATGGGCTCTGAGAATCAAACCTGTGTGCTCTGGGAGAGCAGTCCATTGCTCTTACCAGTTTCCAGGTGTTTTGGCCATGCTTTTCCATGTTGATGGTAGTTAAACCCATTATCTTGACTTAAATCAAGGATTAATAGCATTTCATGATTTTTTTTTATCTCATGATGAAGAACCATGTTTTTAGATCATTAAATGAACCATTTGCCTAGTCAATGTAGATAAGCAATTTTTTTTTATCAAAAAGTTAAAATGAAACAATAACTTTGATTTGTACAGCCAGTTCATGATAAATGACTGTGAAGTGTTATGGATAATGTATTATATAAGCACAAAAACTAATACTTGAAGATGTTTACATAGGAAAATCTATCCAACAAAATAGTAAATAGAGAAAGTAATGATAAAGTGTAATTAATCTCCATCATCATCATTATTATATTTATATTGATATGTGTATGGGGAGTTTGCTTGCATGTCTGGTGCCAAATGAGGCCAGAAAATAGAATTCAGTTCCCTGACATTGAAGTTACATGCAGTTGTAAGCCAACAGTATGCATTCTGGGACTCAAACATGTGTGTTCTTATCTTTTTTTCTAGCCAAATATTTATTTTTAATACAGACATCAAAGTGCCTGATAACAAACAGAATAGAAAGAAGATATTTCTAATCCTTAAATTATATTCTTCATTATGCTTATTAAGTAGAAAATGATGCACTTAAAAAAATACACCTACTATCGTCATAAACTGAGTGGCATAACATGAAGACAGAACCCGGAAGGTGTGCTGATATCACCACAGTTGTACACAGTAAGGTTCCACATTTGATGTTCTGGGGTGAGTTGGTGGGAAGAGGGCTCCCCTTTTCTAAGGGGAAGGGGAGGGAAGATGGGGGAAGAGGGAAAAGGGGTGGGATCCAGAGGAGAGGAGGGAGGGGACTAAGATTGGGATGTAAAGTGAATAAATAAATTTAAAAAAAATAGAAAAAAAACAATGAATAAGTAGAACATTAACACTATGCAAATATGTGTATGAAGCAGGCTCTCCCTGGATCAGGCTGGCTTTGTTTGCAGGCAGCCAGCATTGTAAACTGTGAAGTAAATCCCAAATTGAATTTTCTTGGTCCCCAAAAACATATTCTGGATGCCCTGCTGGTGAGAGACCAGAGAAGCCACAGCAGAAATCTCTTAGTTATTCATAAATTCTTCCCTTAGAAAAAAAAGTTGTTGTTTTAAACACAAGGGTAGAGATGAACTCCAGAGCCCGGAAACCATTTTCATGCAAAAACAGACAGCTCCTATACCAATAAAGACCTAGCAGGGAACTAAGCTTAGCAACATAAATACTCACATCTGCTATAAATAAACAACAAGAAACATTGTTTTACGATTAATGCCCAGCTCATGAATAAGCACACACTATGGAGACAGAAATACTTAATTTTGTGTTGTAGAACATAATTAGAAATTTATTAAACAAAGTCAGAACACAGTAAAGATTTCTCAACAGGCCGAGGTCCTGGGTCCAAGCTGGCTGTATTTGGAACTACTTTTGTCCAATATAAGACTTTTTTTTTTCTTTTATAAATGGTGATCAAGAAAAGCTTCAGCTTCCATGTTTCATTACATAGTTCATGAGCCTCTCATGTACTTTCTTGTTTCCTACTTCCTTCTGGGAATTTAATGTGGTGTGCTGAGATAAATGTCTGGCTTTTAATGACAATCACAGCTGATTCGAAAGTCTCACCCTGTTACTGATAATGCATGAAAGATGAAGGTATAAAAAATGCATCTCTCTTCCTTGTTCATGCAGTTTGCTGGTAGTGTCCATCTGATTTGGACAGCTAAACAATGGTTAATTTTCTGAGACTTTTTTTTTGCATTCTACTTTGATGTTTTGCACAGATGAAATTCTTTCCAATGTTATTTATTATTTTCCTAAACTGAGTTGGAGTTGTTTCATGAAAGTTCTATGGCTGAAGCCACAAGTGAGAAGAGCTGAGATGCATCCTCTGTGTTCTACAAGCCACGGGAGCAAGGAACACTGAATCTGAAGAGCTGTGGAGGAGTGCAGACTACACCTAGATCTACATAAGTACAGAAGGAAACAGGCACACAGGACAGAGCCCTTCGAGGAGCCATGGGCTGATTAATTTCAGACTCTCATTTTTAAGGAATTTTCTGAGTCTGAATCAGAAGACAATATAAGAGATTTATGCAAGTTTTATTATTAATTCTTAAGAGTAGGCTAAGAAGAACTGAGAAAGAACAATGAACTAATACAAAGAATTCTAGGCTGAGCTCAAGCAGATCAAAATGGTACGATTCTTGACTTTGCTTTGTCATATTTCAGAAAGCAGGACCAGGGCTTTTGTCCTCAGGGATCAGGGAGAGCTGTTCTTGTTTTCCCTGGGAATGGCCCCTTCCCCCACCTCCAACACTACAGGGCTGCCTTATACCCTGCTTAGAGACCAAAATGATACAAATACTGGAGCTCTGTATCCTAACCTTTCTCCTAGCTCCCCTGCCAGGCACTTAACACTTCTTTGTTTTGAAAACTAGCCACTTAGCGGGACATCTTCTTTACTGGCTATTTATTCTGCTGACCTGTGGGGGAAGCTGGAATTGATACAGCAAATACCTTCTTCTAACAGTCCTGTAATTGTGTTAGTCCTTTATGAGGCCATTGCTGTAATTACACCAAAGGTTGTTATCAATCCCACTGGAAGCTATCTATCAGCAGATGCCTGGAGGACACTTTCCAGCTTGTATCTCCCTCATCTGCCATTTTCATGTCTCCCTGCTCTTCCCTATGTGCTAGAGGGCACTCCAAGAAGGAACAAGGACTACATGATCCAAACGGAGAGTGAACGATTTGACAAGAAGCCAGCCAACACTTAGAGCAACACTAACTACCATGAAAACACTTCCCGCACAACAAAGGTTGCATCTAAACCTCATCCCCCTAGCACAGGAATTAGAGGAACAATCGTCTGATTATGATTTAAAAAAGAGCATTACATTCTATGTTAAGCCATAATTGGTATTTATGACAATTTATGTAAACAGTAATGAAGCCCGCGTGATTTTTGTGGGGAAATTGCATTATGACACCAATGATCATTACTGTTAATTTTCCTGAAGATGACGGCAATCAGAAGCAGAGTTTCATTGTAAATAGGTTAATTTAAAATTCAAACACTGCTGGTGCTTCAAAATGAGTTCACATTTGATTTCAGAGAGCTTTGGCTCAGGTTTTTTTCCATGTCAAGTTAAAAACGTTTGGATGATTGGCATACGTCAGTGTCTACAGCACTACCCTTCTGTGTTGTCTGTGTGAACATGCATGCAACCTGTACGTGCATCTAACAAAGGACACACTTTTTAAATTTTTAATTGTGTGTTTATGTATATGTATATATATGTGCAATGTTCATGTTAGTACTGTTTCCTACCAAGGTCAGAAGAGAGCATTGTAGCTGTAGTCATGGGTACTTATGAGCTGAACAAAGTGGATTCTGAGAACTGAACCCCGTGGTCTTAGCTCCTGAGATGTCCCTCCAGCTCCTCCACGATTCTTGCTCTGTTGTTGTGCTATAGAAAAGTTTAAAACTGACTTCAAATACAGCCACAAAATACAGTTATTACACACTCATTCATCAGCATTGGCGTGTAAGTCAAGAGTGGCATATCACTGTAGCCTATTATTTCTAATGCACATTTGAAAATAGCCTAATCAAAATTTTAACAAGAAATAAAAACACAAATGCATCTCTTTTTATTGACCTTGGATTGCTGGCTAGTTATTGAATTAAACTGATTTTCTGCCAGCATGTGTTTTTGGCCCATCCCAGTTAGTTAATAATTTCATTTTAGTTTTTTTCTTTTTCTTTTTTTTTTTCTTTTGATCGATTCCTATCAACTTATCCAAGCAAAGTGAGAATGCCTAATTTTCACCTTTTGACACTTTAAAATTTGGCAACAAGTTTAATATTCTTATAGATCTGTCTTAGCAACAAATGTCATAAGAACAAGGCTCTTAGCACAGGAAAAGGAGGAAGATTCACTCTAAGTTCTTCTGTATGTCACTCTCAAAATTAAGTAAAAAATAAGTAACTATGTAATATATTTTTGTAATATATTCTTATATCTTTTGTAACTATGATACGGACACTGAACTTTTTAATTTACTAATACCTCCTAAGTAAAAATTACAAATGAAGATGTTTTTGAACTGGGCATGGGGAATATCACAACTTATACATCAAGGCAGACCCAGGCAACTGTCCTCAATAAGTGAATTAAAAGAGCAAATTCAAAGTGTAAAGGAAAAAAAATAGAAAGAAAAAAAAAAGAAAATATTGCAGGGTTTATTCATTGTGGTCTTATTGGCAAGAAGAATAAAGAGATTCAGTAAAGCCTCGCAAGTCCATCTTCAGGGTCCTGAAGTTAGATAGAAAAGCATAAGGACAGCCAAGCTGACCTGGTGAAGGTATGGTCTCACCTACTACTGACCATCATTATCTCATCTTATAAGGTGGTCTGACCAATTGTTAACTTTTAGAAACCTCTTTTAAGGAGACAAATTTCCCCACTGGCTGGTACCCTCTCTGTCTCCCAACATGACTCCTGGGGTAATTCACGTTTCTGTGAGGGCTGTTGGTTTCATAGTCATCCTGATGGTCACATTAAGAAACACTTGTGTTTACACTCTATCTTTTTTATTTTTTTAATTTTATTTTTTTCTTATCAGTTACATTTTATTAACTCTGTATCCCAGCTGTGTCCCGCTCCCTCATTCCCTCCCAATCCCACCCTCCCTCCCTCATCTCCACCCTGTCCCTTTCCAAGTACACTGATGGGGGGGGGACCTCCTCCCTATTCATTGACCCTGTTTTATCAGGTATCTTCAGGACTGGCTGCAAGTCCTCCTCTGTGGCCTAACAGGACTGCTCCTCCCTTGGGGGGTGGGGAGGTCAGGCTCTAAATATACTTTAAAGTTTTGAATATCTTCATTTCTGCCAGGGCAGTAAAATGACTGTGAACCAATAGTTACCCAGGCCTGTGAACAGCTTTTTCTTTCTCTCCTCTCTTTCTTTCTTTCTTTCTTTCTTTCTTTCTTTCTTTCTTTCTTTCTTTCTTTCTTTCTTTCCTTCTCTCTCTCTTTCTCTCTTTCTTTCTCTCTTTCTTTCTTTCGCTTTCTCTCTCTCCTTTTTCTTCTTTTCTTTCTCTCTGTCTTCTTTTCCTTTCTTTCTTCCTTCCTACCTTTTTATTTCTCTTTTTTCGTTATTTCTTCCCTCTGTCTCTCTTCTTAAGGCAATTTCTTGCAGCTAAGGCAACTGCTCAGAGTTGTTTATTCTGATGAGAGAAAACAGTAAGTATATGTATTTAAATGTATTTTAAGTTTGACAATAATTAATCTGTACTAGTTTGATCTTGAAAACATTGTTATTTTAGGAGAATTCTAGGACTGTGCTTATCTGAGTTTGTAGTACATTTAATTAAAATGCTGTTTTCAAAATACATACCAAGAGTTTTTTTATCCCCCCTTGGACCACTTCTTTTAAAGAATAGGGATTGGAAACGTGTAATAGATAAGCAAACACCTGGGAGGCTGTAAAAATTGCTTTCAACTTAGATGTTTATAAGACTGAACTCATACAACTTTGTGTTGAATATAATTTTAAACTTCGACAATTTCCTGTGATATTACATTTACTTGAAGAAACCAAAACTATGCCCACGTTACATGGTATACTTTATACTCTCAGCGAGGTTTTCATATTTCCCCGGAGAGAAGGAATGTACAGATAGTGCAAAGGCTAGCTCAAATATAACAGTTTTCATTCAGTGTTTATTTGTAATTTCTTCTCTCATTTCAGTAGCCCTTTTCAGCATATTAGGAGTCTCTGATTCTAATCCTCTGAAGGAGCAAGCATAAAAAAATACTTAAAAAAGTTGGGTCAGAGGGTGTACTACAGTGGCACAAATTATGTTTTTTGATCCCCAGCACTGCAAAAGCAAAAGAAGCAGAGAAAACATGTCTGTTAAATGTTCTGGGAATTATAAGTGGGCTCCTAGTCCAATTGTTTTCCTTGTGAGTTCTCTCTTTTCTATAAGTTTCTGTTGAACATGAGAAACAAAAGGATTCGCATTGCTACATAAGAAAATCTCTTCCGGTTTCAATTTGATCAGCTGGTTTCTACAGTGTGGCTCAAGCCCAAGTTCCTGGAGGCCTGTATTTTATCTCCTCCTTTTTCCCACAGACAGGATAAACCCGGACATCACACAAGTTTTTTAGTTAAGAGGCAGCTAATTTCTTAATTAAAAGCACTTCCCTGTACTTAAAAAATAAACACAAAAACCAGACTATCCCAAACTTGCTGTGTTACTGAGCATTTAATACAATGGTCCTTTTTACCCAAAAAATTATAGTTATAAAGTGGATTCTCTAGAGAAGAAATCTTCCCAGGAAACTTGTCATGCTATTCTCAACTTTAAAAACTATGTCACCCCTGGTATGGCCAACTATAGAAAACAAAACAAAACAAAACAAAACAAAACACCTACTTAAGTTTCATTAAAGTAAATCAACAGCATTTGAAATACTAGCAGAAAAAAAAAGAATCTATCAAAATCTACCTGATAATTATGTTGTTAAATATATATATACAGGAGCAAAGTGACAATATGAAAAGATTTTAGATAGGAAAAAAAATTGTCATATACTAAGTCAAACTGACCTTAGCAAATAGACAACAGTTAGCTGTCAGGGCTTCCTGTGACTTCCTGTGACAGTTGAGCTGGCTTGGTCATTGTGTAACATGGGTGAGCTCTGACTGCCAGATGTAATATCAGTGTACCTTATAGGAATTAAATTTTATGCTCTCTTGTTTAAGCCAACACATTTTTCTAAGTGTACAAATAAACCAAGTACATAAAACTGGCTTTTAATCAAGACAGAAGTGTCAAGAAACAGTGTGACCAGTCACAGATAATAGAAAGGGAAGTTTTATCACACTGCAGTTAATGCAATATCAAGCAAAAACCAAATATGTGATAAGTGGGAAAAAATAAATGGGATGAACAAGTAACTTTGCTCACGTGCTCTGTAAAATACATGCTGGTTGCCAGGAAGATTTCAGTCCCTCAGTTTGCAACACTCTTACTTCATAGGTTATGCATAGCTACATGGCTAGCGCAAAGAGTCACGGATTTTTAATTCATCTATTGTGTCCTGAAATGATTTACCATTATGAACTTTTAAATTATCATCTGAATATGGCTGATGAATCACACGGGTATTAGAGGGTTAGTTTGTCGGAGGGAAAATGTGACACACACCAGTGTCCCTTATCATTTGTTTCTTAATGGAATTGTTTTACTGCATGGATGTGGTGTGAAAACAGGAGTACTGAAATCTTCCAGTGCCCTTCTCCACAGTGAGGGGCTGGTGATTCTGAGCCCTTAAGGGCTGGGGTGAAAACTCCCTAACAGTAATCCATTCTTGTGTGTTCTGTCATTGTGGGGAAAAATGGATGGCAGAATTGATTTACCCCTGAAGCTTTTGATTTGAGAACAGGCAGGAGAGTCTAATTCCATTTATTAGTGTCCTTCTTTTATCACTCATGCCTGATGAAAAAGAAAGGAAATCATACTCAAAAGAATATTCTTTCAGGTCTGAGAGGAAAAGGAATTTGAACTCAAAGACGACAGAGTTACAATTCTTTACTTGTAAGGGGCAGCCTTTAGGGTGGCTTGCTCACTCTGAAAACGCAGGCATTGCTTTTTTTTTTTTTTTTCTTCTTTCTTTTGTGGCCTATTAAGAATTGTGAGGGAAACCACTCAGAGAAAATTGGGATGATGGGTCAACAGAACAGCCTGAGAGGTGATCAACAGCATTTCATTTCTCTGTGTGTTTTCTTGATGATGGCCGCCTTTCTTCCAACGTTCTCATGTTTCTGGGGTCCTACACAATGAGTCCTTTTAAATGGGGGCAGAACCACCACGGTGTAAACTAATAAACAGTACAATTGAAGTTTCCCAGGCCATGAAACACAGCAAATTGAGCTGTTACTCACTTTGCCCCCCTACTTCTTTGTCCTACAGAAAAACAAAATTATTTTTTTGCCTATTTTTCTGACATTTCTAGATTAATTTCTTAAATGTGTTCTTCTTCCTTGGGTCCTTTATGCTGTACAACTTTGGAATAAACTTGCATCACCTTCAAAATTAATTAAAATTTCCCGTCCTAGAATTGTCTGAAGTTAGTGTTTTACCTAATAATTATTTATTCTAGAACATTTAACTTACAGTCTTACTTTCAAATAAAACAAATAATGAAACTTAGGTGAGAAAGCAATAAACATTTTTTTTCACTTTAAATGAATTCTATTCCTGTCTGGAAGATCAATTCTATCAGAGGCCAAAGACATGGCAAAGATAGAAAAAAATTTCACTTCACCAATACACTAATTACAATTGTCATTGTGATTAATATAGATAAATCTATGCACACAGATATTCACTGACCTACATAGACTTCACTAATATTCTTTGAAAACCACCAGGGAAATATAACAATATGATCACGTATGTTAATCATGCTTATACTGGGATTTACCAATCACCAGTTTCTGTGATGTTGATACTTCAAATATTAGAATGCCAGACTCAGGAAAAGTGCTGTTATGATATTGATTTAATCAGAGGATTCTTATTCCTATAATGCTGATCATGTTTTTCTGTAGTCAAATTCTCATGGACCTTAGAAATTCACTACCAAAAAGCCCCGTTATAACACTTAATACTTTCATGTTTCGTGGAAACACACGCGTATTTTGGTTTAGGAATGTTCTCTCTGGGACCCTGCATGGTGTAACCAAGTGTTTAAAAGCTGTTTGCTCTTCAGGAGGACCCAAGCTTGGTTCTTAGCTCCCACATTGGAGCTCACAACCTCTGCCAATATCCAGGGAGTCTCACACCTCCTCCCTGGGCCCTGCACATCATGTTACTCAGGAAGACATGAGGGAAAAGACATAAGATTAAACCAGAAACGTACAGAAATACATTTTTAAAGATTTTCCATCTGGTTTAGGTTCTCTTTTCTAGATTGTTTCATAATGGCCATTCTGATGAGTCATGTGATGAGTCACGGGAGATTTGCTTGTTCTTTCCATTATGCCTATAATAGAAGAATGGTTACATGGTTCTTCCTTATTGGTGTCCAACCAAATCATGTGATCTCTTGCTGTCAATGCTATAGAACATGTGGGGGCCTATAGTACTTCTTAAAAGAAATTTGGGGAAATCTGCTCGGTACTGTTGTCTTGTTTTCTTTCTCCATGTGCCCAGCTATGCCTTGAGATATGTCTTTAAGCTGCACAAACACCATGTAGAGTGCAGACCTGTACTGAAAACATACATGTATGAAAGCAAGCACTAAGTTGCAATGTGCTGTTGTATACTCCTGAGCATTTGGGTTTGCCTGACTGCTGGAACATAACTCAGATATGTTTAGTCCTATACAAAATGACACCAGAAGTAATTTCCTGCATTGCTATAAAATACAGCATTACCCGCAGTGTCAAGAACAAAATCGAGAAACAGTTACTAAAGATTGAATTAAGAAATGGTGCAACTTCTATTCGAATTGTCACCTGTCACAGGTTGGAGGGAAGATGTGAATCCGATGAACTTGGCTTCGTTTTCTGGAAATAATTCTTTCTAGTCTTCTTCAGTTTTCTGGTCAGAGAGACTAAGTCTTTGTTCACTACCTTCCATAGCTACATGGGAAAAGTCTAAAACCAGCCCACTCTGATAATGCAAAGGTTCCAACTTCACAAATTTGGTGGTATAACTTTTTTTTAATCTTTAGTTATTTGCTCATTTTGTATCATTTTCACTAATAATTCAAAAATCTTAAAAGAAAATTTTGTCTACACCTTGATATTTTCAATAATTCTGTTCCCTCAAAAAGTTGTTATTTTGATCTTAGTCTATCAGATCCCATCAGGAATGGCTGTATTGTCATCTTCTGTGGCCTGGTAGGGCTGCTCTCCCCTCAGGGGGAGGTGATCAAAGAACAGGCCTATCAGATTATGTCAGAGGCAGTCCCTCTTCCCATTACTATGGAACCCACTTGGATACTACGCTGTCATGGACTACATCTGTGCAGGGGTTCAGAAGGAAAGAGAGGAGGACCTCTCTTATTAGTCCTCCCCTATTAGTGGACTTGGGAGGGGCAAGCGAGAAAAAGAGGGAAGGAGGGTGGGGCTGGGAGGGGTGGTGGGAGGGGCTTATGGGGGGTACAAAGTGAATAAACTGTAATTAATAAAAAATAAAAAGATAAAAAATATTAAAAAGGAAAGAAACAAACAAAAAAAGTTGCTCTTTTACAGCCTATTTGCTTTCTGAGAGTTGCTTATGCGCTTACTTACACGTTGGGTGACACAAGGTGTCCACATCTGTCCCCTCTCAACACCTGGCCTCCCCAGATGTGCCTATGGAAAGATGACTGGAATTTAAGGGTCGTTTGTCTGAAGCAAAGAACATTTTATTTAAATGGTTATAAGAAAAAAAAAAGCCTCCAATGCAAGGAATGGCACATGCCATGCCTGATAAGTTTAGGGTTCCACTAGTTCGCAAACTGCTGGGTGTGCAGCTTTCAGCACATTGTCCTATGAAAGTGTGGAAACCGTGAACAGGCCCAAGTGTATACACACACACATGCACACACACACACACACACACAATTCCAGTTCCTCAGCTATTGTTACTTCTGAGTACTATGAATACATACTTTTGTCTCCAAACTCACTTTTTGATACTTACTTAACATCCATAGAACTGGCAGGGCAACACTTGTAAATTTTCTTGTAGAAAATTCTGATCATTCTGACTTTCAACAGGTTCTATATTTTCAATAATATATTTCTCTTTCCAGATACATCTATTATTTTCCATATTTAAGTTCCTCAGTCTCTCAGTTCAATAGTGATCATGTGAAGTGATGAAAATATGATCCATATTTTATCTTTGATGCAAACTGAGTCATCAGATTCTACTGAAAATACATTGAAAGTTGATTTCTATTTCTATTTTCTTTTCTTTCTTTTTCCTTTGATATTTTTATTTTATTTTATTTTTAATTACACTTTATTTACTTTGTATCCCCCCTTTAGTTCCCTCCCTCCTCCCATCCCAATCCCTCCCTTACTCCCCCTTCTCCATGTGTGTCTTCTTCAGGTCCACTGGTAGGGGAGGGTCTCTTTTTCTTCTTTCTGATCCTAGTCAATTAGGTCTCATCAGGAGTGGCTGCACTGTCTTCCTCTGTGGCCTGGTAATGCTGTTTCCCCCTCAGGGGGAGGTGATCAAAGAGCAGGCCAATCAGTTCATGTCAGAAGCAGTCCCTGTTCCCATTACTATGGAACCCACTTGGACACTGAACTGCCATGGGCTACATCTGTGCAGGGGTTCTTGATTCTAGAAGCAGGGGCTTTTTCTACTTTTTAAGATCCAAATCACTTTTATCATCATTAATTCCATTTGAAAATCCTAGTAAGGGGATCAGGGACTGTCTTTGATGAACTCAGTGGCTGGTTCTTTGATTACCCCCCCACCCCCAGTGGGGAGCATCCTTCAGGTCACAGAGGAGAACATTGCAGCCAGTCCTGATGAGATCTGATAGGCTATGGTCAGATGGAAGAGGAGGAGGACCTCCTCTATTAGTGGACATGGAGAGAGGCATGGGAGGAGGTGAGGGAGGGAGGATGGGATTGGGAGGGAAGGAGGGAGGATGCTACAGCTGGTATACAAAGTGAATAAACTGTAATTAATATAAAAAAATAAAAATTTAATTAGAAAAAGAGAAAATTCTAAAGTTTTCCTTTACTGGTTATGTTTAGAACACATATACAACAACAGCCAAAATATCGTATCCTAATGTTTCTCCAGTTTTATTTGACCACTCATCCTAGAGACAGGGGTTTAGAACACTCACTGTGTCCCCACCAGTTTTGCAAAGACAATTCTATCAAACATTGTCCAACTGTACAGAGTAAGTCTCTGTCTTTTTAAGTCTTATCATATTCCCTTTTTATTTACTATTATTCCATAGCTCGGCAGCTAAGCCAGTGTCACAATTTTAGTTTCCTTTTACCCAGGGCCTTGTCAATGAATGTGTGTGTGCATTTTTGTGTGTGTATCTATGTGTGCATGCATGTGTTCACACATATATTTAATTATATATTATATGTGTGTTTATGTAATTTTATGGCCGTCCTTCATTTGAGTTTATAAATTTCCATGGTTCTTAGGTAACAATGACTACTCTCTCAAACAAACTGGGAAATTTACATTAGCAGTAATTACCTCATCAACACCAAGGTCAGAGGAAGCATTCTCCTTTGAAGGTGGCCTGTCCCTATTCAGAGATGAAGACCCAGGTTAAACCCAATTCCTGATCAGACTCCCAAGACCCATGGGAATCAAAAATGTTTGTTTTCACGTGTATCTGAATGACAAACATTGTCACTTACACCCCTATATAGGACGGGCTTTTTCTAACCAGATATAGAATTTATACTCAATGATTTGAGCTAATTTTTTGTTAGTGACCTCAGAAAAATTCTAACCACTGTACAGGACTATGGAAAACAGGACTATTCTAGTCATTGGCCTAGAACAGTAGAAACTGCTAAGCTAACAGCTTCTTAGCTATTGTGGTAACATCCTTAAACATTTACTAATATGACCCTTAAATATTTTCATAACTAGGTAATAAGATCCATAAAGGGAAATTTCATGCATATCTTTTTAGTAATTGTTCTCAGTGCTTAGTAGCCAATAAGATGCTTGTAAAATAATTAAAGATTTTGAATATGATCACGCTGATTAAGGTAAAAAATGAGCCTACGGTGTATTTTTAATTTCTCCTTTTATATAATTCTAAAACTAGAAAAGTTCATTGTTCAACAGAAGGATATCCACATTGATTAGGAAGTTTAAGTGGCTCAAGTTGTAAATCCACTGAGACACATGGTATTCTGAAATATAGGAAAATGAAGGCTGAGGTTGTAGCTCAGTGGCATAATATTAGACTTGAATTTACAAAGTTGTGGGTTTTGTTCCTGGTAATAAAATAATCCTTGTGTATTAAGAAAGAAACATCTGCATTATTTAGAAGAAATTCAGTGCACACCACCGTCAGAATATCAGTTGCTCTAGCATTTACAAGGATGATCTTTACCTAGATGCTTGAAGGCCAGCCATAAAGAGTAGGTACTCATTTTATCTGCCCCAGCTTAGATAGTGGGTGAAAACACTTTCTTTGTTGTGGTTGTTGCCAGGGAACACTTCCTTTTGATGTCTGGATAATGTTACTTATCATTAGGGGTTACTTGTTTTCATAACCTTTTAAGATAAAAAACCCTGTAATCCATACTTTTTCCGTTTGCCTTTTTTTTTTTGTTTTAACTGCATGCATTCACAGTATAAAACTGTTAAAAGGAAGATTTCACAAATAATCAACTACTAAGTCTTAACCTGTGAATTGTGCTGAGCAAGGCATGCAACCCTGAGTCCTCTCTTCTATCCCAAGTAGGACACAAATCTTCCATTGTACAGCAACTCAGTAATGTATATGGTCCTGTTTCATTTCATACTGACTGCAGCAGTGTTTATGTTTAAGGACTGTACAAAGTGGCCTGACAATTTTACAATACCTAACAATTTTAATTAGTTCTTCAGCTCATCATGTGTCTATGGTGTCTTCTTTTGTCATGGGAAGAAGAGTGAGTACAGTGAGATAATGGAAAATAGAGAAGGAGACAAGAAGGAGGAGGATAAAAAGGAGGAGGAGAGAGGGAAAGAGAGAAAGAGACAGAAATAGACACACACACAGAGAGAGAGAAAGAGAGAGAGAAAGAGAGAGAGAGGAGGGAGGAGGGAGAGAGAGAATGCCCATATTGTATTATTAGCTTTATATGCTTGATCATTACCAGTCTACCTCCAGAAGTGGGGTAACAGACAGGGCCTCTTTCTCCATGATTGGCACATTTGATTATCATTTACCTGTTAATCTCTTATTCATAATATAGAAGTCAAATTTTACTATGAGTCAGTATAAGTAGGAAGAGTAAACTGTAACTACGAACTAAGGAGTGAAGCCATTTGAGGTTTCAAGTATCTTTGTTTGGTCTTGTAATATGTTCTCTGCACATAAGGAGAGGCTAGTGTGTGAAATTTTTGTATGCCTGAAAGAAATTTATTCATTGTAAATATTAACAAAGAATTCTTCCAAAAGCAATGTCACTCTCCTGCCCCTGGTGTATCTAAATTGCTGTGGAAACTAGTGTGTGCTTGGTGTACTCTCATCAGTACCTCAGAGCAGTGATGTATTTCCACACTGGAAGAAGGATGATGGGGAGGTCTTGAAGACAGTTCTGACTGGAGATTGCATGGCGGTGCCTACAATTCTTCCTGACAAGGTCACCTTCAAGTGTGACATTAACAACTTGTTCTCAGTCTAATGACACATTTAGATCAGAGCGTTCCATGTACAGTCTCCATTTTTTTTCCCTCTGTTCATTGCCAGATAAAATGCTCGATAGTCATCTCCACGGTAACCTTTCAGAATTCATTTAGATGAACCAAAATAACAGAATGCCAAATGAATTAAGAGTGATATTTTGTATCAGCAGAAAACAATTTAAATAGTCCATATGCATTCGCTCTATGACATGAGTGATTTTTGTGTTTCATGCTTAAAAAAAAAAAACGATGAAATTCTTAGTTACTATACTATTTCCGTGTTTTCGTGTACAGAATAATAGAAGAGAAACCACTACCATGCCGGATCTCATGGACACTCTTTTTTTCAGGACTCTCAGTGGGTAGGTTCTGTTTGGTGTCAATGAGATTACAAACCAGAACAATTAAATATATTCTCATTATAGTTTCTCCTATCTCCACTTCTTCCAGTTCCTCCCCACCTTCCCTCTCATTCAGAATCACTCAGGACTTAAAACAAACAGGTACCTGAGAAACATAATATATAATATAATAAATGTAATATAATATAAAAAATATACTAAAACGAAAAAAAAGGACAAAACAAACAGAAAGAAAAAAGTCAAAGAAACAGATATAGACACATAGAGACACTTGTTCACACATTCTGTAATCACATAAAACCACAAAACCAGAAGTTATAATATATCTACAAAACTGTAGGAAAAATACATAAACAAAATTAAAGTAAAAATAATAAAAATGAAAATTCAAAACTAAAATAATGCTAACACCACCTACCAAGAAAAGTTTCTTCCAAATTTGCCATTTCTGTTAGTTATCTACTTCTGTGCATATGTCCTACCCTTAAGAATATTTTGATTCCCAAGTGAAACTCCCATAGAGAAACTAATTTTTTATTTGTGAATGGTTATCAACTGGAGATAGCTTTTGTGTTAGACGTGAGGACATGTGTTCATTTCTTTCAGTTTCAGGGCTCCATCTGGTGCAAACCCCTGCTTTAATGTGTGCATGTGGCTTCGGTCTCTGTGAGTTTATATATGCATAGATCTGTGATCTTGTTGGGTTTAGATGGTCTTATTTTCCTGATATCCTCTAATACTCTCCAGCTCTTAGACATATTTGCTCTTTTTCTTTGGAGTTCCCCAAGACTTAAGGGAAGAGATATTGGTTGGAAACATCCCACTTAGGACAGAGTGTTCTGCGTGCGCTCTCTCTCTCTCTGCATATTGTCTGGCTCTTTTTATTTGTTCCCATTTGTTACAGAATATAATAGGAATCATATTATTTTTCATTCCATTTGTAGAATAGTAGTACTTGGTTTACTCCTTGGTCTCTGGGCTATCCAATCTCTAGTTCTGGTCACAAGAGCAGTGTGTGTGTGTGTGTGTGTGTGTGTGTGAGAGAGAGAGAGAGAGAGAGAGAGAGAGAGAGAGAGGAATGGGGAGTGGAACATGAATTCCATCTCAAGATGCTGACTTTAAATCAGCTCATATACTTGTTGGTTACTACCATATCCTTTGTGCCACCACTGTACTAACGGATCTTGCAGTCATGGCTGCCTTTATCACGTGAGTACTGGAATAGAACACAGGTCCTCATGCTTTCAGGTTAAGAACTTTACAGAAAGACCCATCTGCCAGTCCTTGCAGGGGTTGCCTCTGCATTCTATTTTTTTCCTCCCCAGTTTTTATTCTTGTTAAAGATGAGTTTTTGTGTAGGATCAAGATGTAACTCAGCAGCTTCTGGTTAATGGTATTTTGCAAAGGACTCTTCTCTGTGCAAGGTTTAACAAACATGTGTTGCATGTATTTGCCCTTGGTGATCTATCAGTGTAGACCATGACTTTGGGTATCTGGTTTGTTCCAGAGAGTGCTTTGATGCCTGTGTTTAAAAACCTTGTGTGGGTTTCCTTAGACAGCAGTTACACATTAATTTTAAAATGGCTTCTTTATAGTAGTTCATGCCATGCTGTATTTTGAGGAAACATTCAGTGAATATCTGTAGAGTAGAATCAGTTAAAAAAGATAACACAACAAACAGTCAACAAAACAAAACAAAACAAAACAAAACAAAACAAAACCCCACTTTCTCTCTCTCAAAGCAGATTTTATTGACAAGAGCCTGTTAGGAGTCAGATGCTTCTGAAAGGCATTTCATTTGTGTTTCCATATATTCAAGATGACTCCAAGCCTTTCCTGGATTTTCATGGCTAGTAAGGGTGTCATGACAGCAGAAAAGCACAGCAGATGAAAAGCTGAGCTCATTACCATGCTTAAATGTCAACAGAGTTCATGTTAAAACACATACACACACACACAGGCATACACACACAGACACACACACCTTTTAATGTGAGAATCGGCACTGGGCCATACATACACATGCACCATCTGCCAAAGCACCTTTGAAGTCCTGGGTATCCATATCCTTTGAAGTGACACAGTCATCGTTCAACACAAACAAGGCTGCTTAGTGCAGCACCAGCCAAGAGATGAAAGAAACTGCCCCTCCCACCTGAATAACTGTTGCTGTTTTAATTAAAAAGCTACTATTCACCTTTGACAGAAAATTAACTTCAGAGTATCATCCTTCTGGCACTAACTTTGGAGCTTCTACATGCACAACTTGGTGATGTTATTTTATTCCATGTGAAAGTTTCAGCTGTAAACATAGTCTCCAAGCCTCATTGTAATACTACTAATGTAGAAAAAGCAACAAAAGAAACAAAACAGAACAATAATCCGTAGAAGTGGCCAAGTTTATCTTTAACCAAACAGTAGTGATGCTATTTTGCACCTTCTTTTGGGACTCCATATTTGGACTGCTAAGTCTAATATAAACAATTAACTGAGTCATCAGAGTCAGCTCAGCTAAAATGTCCACTCTTGAAATTTTTTAAATAAAATTTTTATTTTTATATATTAATTAGTTTATTCATTTTGTATCCCAGCTTTAGCCCCCTTCCTCATTCCCTCCCCATCCCATCCTCCCCCCCTCATCTCCTCCCATGCTCCTTTCCAAGTCCACTGAGAAGGGAGGTCCTCCTCCCCTTCCATCTGACCCTAGATTATCAGGTCTCATCAGGACTGGCTGCATTGTCTTCCTCTGTCACATGTTAAGGCTGCACCCCAGAGGGGGAGGTGATCAAAGAGCCAGCCACTGCGTTCATGTCAGAGACAGTCCTTGTTCTCCTTACTAGGGAACCTAACTGGACACTGACCTGCCAAGGGTTACATCTGAGCAGGGGTTCTAGGTTATATCCATAGATGATCCTTGGTTGAAGTATCAGTCTCAGAAAATACACCTGTGTCCAGATTTTTTGGTTCTGTTGCTTTCCTGTGGAGCTCCTGTCCTCTCCTGGTCTTATTATCTCCCTGTTCTTTACTAAGATTTGCTGCACTCTGCCCAGTTTGGTTATGAGTCTCAGCATCTGCTTTGATGTACTGATGGGTAAAGTCTTTCAGAAGCCCTTTGTGGTAGGCTCTTGTCTTACTTCCTGTTCTCTCCTTTCTCCAATGAAACTTGTATAACCACTTTGGCATCAATCTGGCACTTTCTCAGACAATTATAAATAGTGCTTCCCCAAGATCCAGCTATACCATTCCTAGGCATATATCCAAAATATACTCAAGTACATACCAAAGACATTTGTCGAGCTATGTTCATAGTATCTTTATTTGTAATAGCCAGAACCTGGAAACAACCCAGATGCCGTTCAAATGAGGAATGGATATCGAAGTTGTGGTACATTTACACAATGGAATACTACTCAGCAATTAAACACAGGGAAATCATGAAATTTGCAGGCAAATGGTGGGATCTAGAAAAGATCATCCTGAGTGAGGTATCCCAGAAGCAAAAAGACACACACTGTATATACTCACTTATAAGTGGATATAAGACATATAATATATGATAAACATACTAAAATCTGTATACCTAAGGAAGCTGAGCAAGAGGGAGGACCCTGGGTACAAGGATCAATCCTAATTCAGAAAGACAAATGGGATGGACACTCTTCAAATGTTTTACCTGACCTTTAGCAAAACCCAAGGTAATTCATTTTCACAGGAACTGCCTTAGTTTGGCTTCTATCTGAGGTCTTATATGTCTCCCACTTTCCATAGTCAGCTCATTTTCTCTCACTCCCCACTCATACTTACTTCATTAGGAATTGGTTCTTTTCACCCTACAGTATTTTTCTCACACATTGATCATTTTTAAGTACTGGTTTAACTAAGTTAATCACCATCAGGTTCTGGGATTTTACCTAGACAAATATGTCTACTCTTTCACATTGTCAACTAGAATGTGTTAACTGGATACCTACCACTGAGTCCTAGGTGAAAAAAAATTGAATTTAAGTAAATCCTTACATGTGAATATTGTCCTGATGATGACATGAATTAATAAACACAAATAAAACACAAAGTGAATTACAGCAATATGATGATATAAGAAGGACTTTACAGCATATTCTGAAAAGAAATTAAAATGCTGTAGAAGAGGTGACATTAAATACCTGGATTGGGAAAAATAAACTTTTTTCTTCAATAGTATAAGTGCTTTATTTAACAGTTGCAGGTTATCCCATTGGTCAATTGGTGGATTTCCAGGACCCAGCAGCAAACCAGCACAACCTCCTAGCTTCTCTTTCTGACCTCAGTAGGGTGAGCATATCACCCTTTCCAACAGGGCCTTTGATGTTTTGGATGATAGAGTGGCTGTGTAATCCATAAATTCTATAGGCACCTGCATGTACTGTCCCTGAGAACCAGCCCTGCCCAGCACTTTGGTTACCCTAGCTAGCTTGGTAAACTGCACGCGTCTCTTGTCCATGACAACGGTAATCTGGTGGAGAGAGGGAAAAGAAAATTTATCAACAAAAAATGTATGATATTTTGCAGGACGATAAAAAAAAAATCAGCAGTCAAGGCTCCCCTTGGGTACATAGTGAGTTTGAGGTTAACCTGAGCTGTAAAGCCACATCTCAAAAATACAGTACAAACAAGCAAGATGGATGAGATAAGTTGGACATAATATGCTTGAAAAGAGGAGGGAAACTGAGAA
This sequence comes from Psammomys obesus, assembly GCF_907164565.1. Classification (NCBI taxonomy): domain Eukaryota; kingdom Metazoa; phylum Chordata; class Mammalia; order Rodentia; family Muridae; genus Psammomys; species Psammomys obesus. The sequence continues at coordinate 7,990,484 of NW_026596069.1, forward strand.
CATAGAGGTTGCAAAAGAAGGGCCAGGAGTGATAGTAGTAAGCCCTGTCACCACACAGATGTACCCAGAAATCAATGTCCACATGTCAGACTAATGTACCCTGCCTTTCTCAGCTGTGACCTTTAGACACACTTATGAGTAATTCAGTAATTCTTTTCTTTTGTTTGTTATTATTAGTTACATTTTATTAACTCTATATCCCAGCTTTATCCCACTCTTTTATTCCCTCCCAATCCCACCCTCCCTCCCTCAGCTTCTCCCTGCCCCTTTCCAAGTCCACTGATAGGGGAGGACCTCCTCCCCTTTCCTCTGGCCCTGTTTTATCAGGTATCTTCAGGGCTGGCTGCAAAGTCCTCCTCTGTGGCCTAGCAGAACTGCTCCTCCCTTGGGGGGTGGGGAGTCAAAGAGCCTGCCATTGAGTTCCTGTCAGAGATAGTCCCTGTTCCCCTTACTATGGGAAACCAATTGATTATTGAGCTACCACGAGCTTCGTCCGAGTAAAGGTTCTAGGTTATATCCATACATGGTCTTCCTATTGAATCCTAATTGTTCACTTAAAAATTAGAAATATTAAGACACATTGCACATTATTTTTTTGCATTCCAAATTATTATTATTATTATTTTTGTTGGGAAGTTTAACTTCCCCCTAAGGCACAGAATTTTTTTTTTTTTGTGGTTTTTCTATTTTTTTTTTGTTCTTTTTTTTATTATTATTTTTTTCTTTTTAGTTACATTTTGTTAACTCTGTGTCCCAGCTGTATCCCGCTCCCTCATTCCCTTCCCAACCCCACACTCCCTCCCTGGTCTCCTCCCTGCCCCTTTCCAAGTCCACTGATAGGGGAGGACCTCCTCCCCTTTCATCTGACCCTGTTTTATCAGGTATCTTCAGGGCTGGCTGCAAAGTCCTCCTCTGTGGCCTAACAGACTGCTCCTCCCCGGGGGGAGGGGGTGTCAAACAGCCTGCCCTTGAAATCCTGTTAGAAATAGTCCGTGTTCCCCTTACTTTGGAAAACTACTTGGTTACTGAGCTACCATGGGCCACATCCGAGCAGAAGTTCTAGGTTATATCCATAGATGGTCCTTGGTTGAGTGTCAGTCTCAGAAAAGACCCGGCACAGAATTCTTATTGTCATGGATATTATTCAAAACATACAAAACACTATGTTCCTCAGTCATCTAGGATCACATTCACAAGAGGGCTCAGCATAGCTCAAAGACCAAACAACAAAGACTATTATTTAAATAGAGACGGTAAGGAGAAGCTTCCATATTTCAGGAAGAAAGACGACCTATATAATATGTAGCAGAAATATGGGGGAAGGGGCACAAAATTTAGAGAGGATATACTGGAAAAAACCCTGAAAGGATATCTATGAATGCACTGCTGAGCTCCAAAGAAAACAAAACGAATCTCTAAAATTAAGATTAAAAAACAAACTAGTCAGCTAACTCAATGCTAGTGAATGAAGCAAGGAGAAATTGTACATAAAAGAGGTAGTAACCCAGGGGTAGTGATACCAAAATTTGGACCCAAAGGGGAAAATTGCACCTCTATGAGGTAAAATACAGAACTACAGACAATCATTCAATCAACCAGCCAATACAAACCAACAAACCCTAAAATAATAAAAGTAATGTCAGATTGTTGCTATACCCTAGGTCTCAACTGAATCTAGAACAAAAGTACTGTAGATTAAGGTATCCAGCAAAATTCCAATAAAACTGGAAAATATTTACACTGTAAAGGGTTTTATGGCAAATACTCTGAGTCTTCCAGCCTCAACAAGCCATGTCTGTCCATAAATACACCATGACAAACAAAATAATGATTCATTACCAAAAGAGAGGATTCAAGCACTGTATTCAAAACTGAGACAGCCAGATAAAGGGTTCAGTGACTCATGTTCATCTTCTAGGTACATACATGAACTATAGCTTTAAAAAAGGGATGAAATGGTACGAAGGACTCGGGGGACGTGTAATCAAGATGTAGTGGGGTTGATCCTGTCTCATCACTGGATCCACAAGGTGATTCAAAGACATCCTGAATGCTCGAGCAGCAAGGTGCTTGTGAGATTTCTCTTGCCTATGGTCAAACCGGTGTTCTCCATCCCTATTCTCATTTGAGGATGTTCACAAGGTTCCACTCTTCCTAGGCAAACCAATGTTTTCCACACCTGTCATCACCTGGGGATATTTTCCTGGAGAATCTCTGTTCACAACGTTCCACTCCTCCTGGGTTTCAAGGTGACTCCAGGTTTGGAAAATGACAAAGACCTTTAGGTGGTATGACTCAATACACTGACGAAGAGGACAATAAAATGCCTGGGTTACTTTTATCTCGGAGTCTTCTGCCTTGTTAGATAGGTTAGGCACTGCTGATTTCTAGATAGCCAATCCTTGAATGGTTAACACACTTATGTGCAGAGGTAGGCAGTGACTTAAAGGAGACTAATGTAAATGCAAGTGGACATGCCAGGTTAGATCCTGTTTTTCATTACTTTATTGGACCACAGGAAAAAATCCTTTCAAAAACGGTTTCTAAATGCCTGTTTAAAATCACCCAGCAGACAGGGAAGCAAGACACCAGCAGCAAGAGTCCACCTATGAATAAATCAGAAAGAAGTAACTGACACTCTTGATGGCTTTATCAACGGAGATTATTAAGAAAGCCTGTGAATGAGTTATACATGAAATAAAAATACTCCAACAGTATTACTGCTGTTCAACTTAGTTATAGAGTTGCAACTCCCAGACATAAAATTAAATAAAATTATCAGATATAATAAAATCTGTACACCTAAAAAAGCTAAGCAAGAAGGAGGACCCTGGGTAAGATGATCAATCCTCATTCAGAAAGGCAAACTGGATAGATATCTGAAGACAGTGAAAACAGAGAACAGGACAGGAGCCTACCATAGAAGACCTCTGAAATATTCTACCTAGCAGGGAATCAAAGCAGATGTTGAGACTCATAATGAAACTTTGGTCACAGTGCAGGAAATCTTATGAAAGAAGTGGGAGATGAAAGACCTGGAGGGGACAAGAGCTCCACAAGGAGAGCAACAAAACCAAAAATCTTGGCCCAGGGGTCTTTTCTGAGATTAGTACTCCAACCAAGGACCATGCATGGAGATAATCTAGAACGCCTGCACAGATATAGCCATGGCAGTTCAGTGTCCAAATGAGTTCCTTAGCAAGGGTAACAGGGACTATCTCTGACATGAACTCAGTGGCTGGCTCTTTGAGCACCTCTCCCTGAGGGAGGGAGTGCAGCCTTACCAGGCCACAGAGGAAGACAATGCAGACAGTCCTGATGAGACCTGATAGGCTAGGATCAGAGGGAAGGGGATGAGGACCTCCCCTATCAGTGGACTGGGGAAGGGGCATGGAAAGAGAAGAGGGAGGGAGGATGGGATTGGGAGGGGATGAAGGAGAAGGCTACAGCTGGGATACAAAGTGAATAATTTGTAATTAATAATAAACAAATAAATTAAAAAAGAATTAACAAAAAATATCATAAATTAAAATATTATTACCTACATAAATGCCATATTTGATATGTAAAGAAAAACAACATTAGTAAAAGAATATAATATGATACTTAGCTAAGTGATAAATTATGATTGATTTACAATTTAACATACCAGTCATGATACAATGCTATTTAAAAACATTAATGCTGTTTGCAAAAGAATTATTTTTCATCAAGTACTTTCTCTGTGTAATGTCCTTAGCTCTCCTGAACTTGATTTATAGACCAGGCTGGCCTTGAACTCACAGAGATCCACCTGCCTCTACCTCCCTGATTGCTGAGATTACAAGCATGCACCACTGTGTCTGGCATTATTTTTTTTTAATAGAGAAAATACAGAAATACATTATGATAAGAAATGTGCTGCCTTTGTAATGGAAAAGTTTGATTTGATGTAAATTCATTAAAGAATACATAAGGAGATATCATAGACCTGAAATATATAATATAAAAAAAATTCAACTCTAAAATTAGGTTAAAGAGTCCAATACAATAGAAAAAAATGATGTTTCTACCACGTTTTTGTCAACTATTTTTAATATGTGTGTGGAAAAACAAAGGTACATACTAACCCAGGAGACTCATAGGAAGACACAGTTACTACAGCCATTTGCTTATGTCAAGATAAAGAAATGGAGAGTAGACACACTAATGAAGTAGAATTGAAACACTAGAAATAAACATGTATAGACGTAGAATGTTAATTACATGAAATGTGCAAAGACTGCTAAATTGACAAAGTGTAAATTGGTGTAACATTTCATTGTTTTGAAAGAAAGAGCATTAACTGATAAAACAATATACCAGTTTCTCTGTACTGTTGGTCATGAGGAAGCATTCAGAACAAGACCAATTTGGAGAAGGAACAGGTTAATTTCATCTTACAGTCCCAGATCACAGACATTTTAGTATGGTTATCACAGACATTTAGTATGGATCACAGAATTTTAGTATGGTTATCCTGTATTATATGGCCAATATCTGCCTCACAGACTTCTTTAAATGAAATCAGACACCCACTGATGGCAGGAGCAGAAGTAGCAGGAAACTCGGAGGAATGATGCTTACTGGTTTGCCTCTCAGCTCATGGTCTGGCATCTGCTTGTCTAGCCCATGCTCAATAGGCTGGCCCTCCTACAGTAATCTGCAATCAAATGAGTGTCTCACAGACATCCCTACAGGTCAGTTAGAGCAGGCAGTCTCCCTATTGAAATACGCTCAGATACTCCAGACTGTGCCGAGGTCAGAGCCTAGTTTAACAGTCACCAGCGTGTGCTTCTAGGTAAATTACAATCTTGTATGCATGAATCAAAGATGACAGACTTTGGATAAAGTCACACAGGCATGGCTTTATGACTTTAGAATGTGAAAGAATTTCTACAACTAAGTATAGTCCCACAAAATATAAATAAAGCAGTTGACTATGTGTTAAAGTAAGCATATACAATTTATCAGAAAACTTTCGCTAAAAAAGGCAAAGCTGGTGGAAGGTGTTTCTACAGCACGTAAATCACAGGGCGTCTGTTCTTATTTATACGAAGAAATAAGTTGAGGGTTCACGAAGGGGAAAGTGGCATAATAGGTGGGAGGTTTAAATGGAAAGAGGGGTGGGAGGGTAGGGCAGAGGATGGGTTGGTGAGAGGGATATCTTACACTAAGAATGGTCAAAAATCCACATAGAAACCTCCCATTCCACAAGCTTACAAATATCGATCTATAGAGCAAGTTCCAGACACTATTCATTCTGTAGGGCACAGTGACACTCTGCAAGAGTGGAAATATACGAATTTAACCACGAAAAGCAAAATAAAATTGAAGGCAACATATTTAATCGGTGGCTATGACAGAGCCGGGAAAATGGCCACACCAGATAACTAAAAAGAAAGATTAAAGTTAGAAGTTTGTGGTTAATGGGCAGAGTTCTGCAATACGTCCTGTCAACGGGTTTCATCAAAGGGCAGGGGCTGTCACTGGTCACAGATCTTCATTGTCTCTATTTAATTGAATTTAGAAGGCAGCCATAAAGTCGGCTTTGTGTAAAGCTTAATGCTTGATTCTGAAGTACACGGGTGTTTGATCCTCTGTCAGTGGTCTGCTGAGAGCTGGTTAACACTGACTTTCTGATAAATAATTTCCCTTAAACCTAAAAGATCAGAACAGCTTCTGGTAACACGGACAGAACTGAACGTGTCAGTGGCTAAGGTGAGGTCTCACTTATTTTCAATGCAAGAGGATTGTTTTCAATCACAATGTCCAATTTTGATTTCTTTAATGCTATTAGAACAAAACAATTTAGGATACAGAATGAAAAGTAAATAAACAAAATTAACAGGAGCCCAGTGTTGCTGAGCCTTCTGAAATGATTTTGGTTTAGTGTTTAAATGCATCCAACTGATAACATCCAGGTGGCAAAAACAGAATTTAAAAATATCTAAAGCTTGCAATGACTTTTGCACTTACATATTTTATGACTTTGTATTTGCAAATAATGGCCTTGATAACATACTTATGTTAATAGTTTTCAACAAGATTACTCTCCCCTTAGTTGGTGATGGCACATTCTATTTAACATTTGTTTGTTTTTGTGTGTGTGTGTTTATATGCACATGGATATATCAAGTCCACCTCAGCTGGCTTCTCCATTGCTCTCTACTGTATTGTTTGAGACAGATTCTCAATGAAGGTGGAACTAACTGATGGGTGGATTTGATGACCAGCAAACTAAGGGGATCCTCCCATCTGTCCTTCCTTTCATTGGTATTATAGGTCTGCACTGCTGTGTCTGGTTTTTACATGATACTTTAACTGCAACTCTAGTCTCCATTTTACCTACTTTTCCTACTACATAGCTTTACCTACATAAGCCATCTCATCATCCCCTACATACATGTATGTATGTGTGTATGTATGCATGCATGTGTGTATGTATGTATGTATGTATGTATGTATTTATTTAGGACTTATTCTGTCTCTTTGCTGCCCAATTTTACTTATACTTCCTTGGAGTAGTAGTTCTGTCCTTCAGGGTCTCAGCCTTGTCATATGTAGCTATGAGGGCATATATTAGATCACACTTATCTTGAGAGACAGAATTAACTTGTCCCTTGAGGAAATTTGCAAACTACCCAACTAGCAAGAACAGCTGAACTGTTCTTCATCCACATTGTTTTCACTTGCTTTTCTTACTTTTGTTTCATCTTAGATTCTGAGCAATGGCTTCAAATGTAATGGCCAGACCTGGCCTCAGACCAGATCAGAGTCTCCAGGGAAAGCTGAGGACTTCCCTGAGTCAGCTGAATGATGTAGTACATTCTTCTTAAGACACAACAGTCATCCTGCTGAAGGGTACTTTTATTCTAATATATGTATCCCACTCATGTTTTTCTTTGTTAGCAGACACAAGTGGATGATGAAATTATCAATAAGTTTCTAATGATTGGAATGAAAATCCACCATCCTCAGTGATTTATTGTGAAGAATGTGGTACTTAAAACAAGAAATATCCATCTTCTTTGAAAAGGGGCAATCAGACAACTTTAACACTCATGTTTAATTTCACAACATTAAATTCATGCTGAATTGCTATAGTCTTAACTAATGGATAGGGTTAATTATCATTTCAATGCTCAGCTTGGCCTAGTGACCCATGGAATCCTGATGTGCCACAAAATTTAAAATTGGTTCCCACAGTCTGAATACCACATTTATACTGTATCTCACTTTTTCTTTCCCTTCTCTGTACTGATTTGTTGTTGTTGTTTCTTTTTGTTTTTTGAGACAAGGTTTCTCTGTGTAGCCTTGATTGTCCTGGACTCACTTTGTATACCAGGCTGGCCTTAAACTCACAGAGATCTGCCTGCCTCTGCCTCCTTGAGCACTGGGATTACAGCCGTGTGTCACCGCACCATGCTTCTGCACTGATTTTTAATACTCACATTGCAAGTGCTTTGTTTTTGTTTTTTGTTGTGTTTGTTTGTTTGTTTGTTTTGGTTGGTTGGTTTTTTGTTGTTGATTTGTTTTGTTTTGAGACAAGATTTTTCTATGTAGTCTTGTCTGTACTGGACTTACTTTGTAGACTGGACTGGCCTTCAACTCAGAGATCTGCCTGCACTGTCCCCCTGAGCTGAGATAACAAGCATGTTCCACAGCACCTAACAATTTGAAGCTTTCATTACAAACATACAGAGTGGATATGATATATTTTGATAATAACATCTCCCATTATCTTCTCTTAGCCCTTTTAACAAGTTGTGACAGAGTTTCTTTATATAGTCTATACTGGGCTTGACTCTGCCTACTCCTCCCTCAGAGCAGAGAAGGCTGAGATAGTGATTGGATATTTACCATCAAACCTGCCTCCTGTCTCACTCTTTTCTGTTCTTCTGATCCACATGCCTTCGCTTATGCTCCCTCACAGCACTGAAAGTCCATCTTCTCTCTTCCATTGGGAGGTTTCCCTTCACTCAAGTTTGTTGATGTTGCTGTTTGTGCTGTTGCAGTTATTGCTTTTGCTTCTTTTTCTCTTGTTTGAGACAAGGTTTCTCTGTGCAGCATGAACTGATCTAAACTTGCATTATTACCTGGGATGCGCTCAAACTCCAGATCCCTTTGTCTCTTCTTCAGGAGTTCTAGGATAAGCACCATCATAACCAAATTCTCTGTGTTTCTGTCTCTGGTCTCTCAAACTCTCTCTCTCTCTCTCTCTCTCTCTCTCTCTCTTTGCTTCCTTTCAAAGTATTAAGAAATTTTCAAATTTAATATTTTAGATTCTGTCTTCCAGATTCCATTTTTTACGCTAAAGCGTTAAAGCAGCACTTTTCATATAACTGATATTGTTTATTTCCAGTAGATTTTTAGAAGGGATATTTGAATTGATTACCACACGATCAAAGTCCTCAGAGAAATCCATAACCAGTAAATATATCAGGGTTAGAAATGTTTATGTTGAGTAGGGAAATCTCATTAAGCTCAGACCTCTGCATCTCGTGTGCTTCAGGAGTCAGTGAGCATGCCCCTTTATGTCTCTGATGCGGCTTTGAGATGATGTTTCGGTAGAAGCCAGTCAGTTATTCAATGCCTCTTTGATGATACCCATCTCCCTAATATGTGGCCTCTGATCTTCCCACCTTGAGTGCAGCTGAAAGCTAAGGGGATGATTTAAGCCCTGGGATGCACTCAGTTGTTGATTTATTCTATCATGATCATAGGATGTTTATGTAGGACCACTTTCATCAGAGATTCTTCTGAAAGCTTTAGAAACCAGCTACTGAAAATAAGCAGAGGAGAGATCTTTCTCTTTATGCATCATATTTTTTTTCAGTTCTCATAATTGTTAACTTCCCTTTTTTTCTGTTCTTCCTCATACTGGGGCCCACAATCTAAAATGAAGAAATTAACAAAAAAAATGTTATTATATTAAATGACAGAGGAGGATAGGAAGATAGGAGCAGAACAGCCTGTCTCTGAATAGGCAGCTAGATCACACCTCTGTGCAGTTAACTTATCTAAAAGACTGCCCACATCTTTTGTGACCACACCTGCATCTTAGGCTCTTTGCCATCTACCACCTTTAATAATCTTACTTTCTGTTGGCTATTTATTTTTTTATTTAAGGATATCTCTTCAAAACCTTGCCATAAACAAAAAATTAAATGAGGTGACATTTATTTTAGGAATAATCCCTGCTTTTGCTCCATAATCTTGCCTAAGATTAGCAGCAAAGGAAAAGCCACTGTTTTAAGGAAGTCACTCAGTGACTTCCTTTTTAATTTTTTTCTCACTTGAGAAGTCAACATTATTTTCCTGTGTTTTAGTTTTGACACCAGTTCAGTTTTAGGACACTGTGAATCTAAGCTCAATGTCTGAGTGAAGCCACATGCACTCCCTTGGGAACGCTTACCATAAAAGTGTTGCCAGCCAGGCTGAGTGGAGGTCTGTAGAGAGCGTGTAGCTCCCTGAGAACCCAGACACAGCTGCTGGATTTCAGGCATTGTGTGAGAACAGTGGGGGACAGTTTAGCTAAGCAGTGTCTTCCTTTGGGTTCATTGACTCATTCTCTCCCCAGATCAAATCACAAGGGTACTGAGCTACTGAATCGACTGCCTAAAGTGCTCCAGGAAACTTTAATGTGTGCTGGAAAGAGTGAAGGGCACCGGTGCTTTCTGAAGCCTGAGAACCTCTGAAGGGAGATACTGGTGTCAGCTTTCCCTAGTAGGGAGATATGCTTTTATTGAATACTTTTGTGCAGTAGCCAAGCACACAAGTTTTGTGGACAGATCTTGACACGCTCTAGGACCATAAGGCTCAGGAGGTTGTAGCTTTGAAAATGCAATTATCTACAGCTCTTACTCATAAGCAGACCTTCACCAAATAAATACACCAACTAAGGTATAAAGAATATATAGGATTGTTATTTAAATGAGATGAGGCACATACCTAAATTTAGTATAATCTTTGTCCTATATCAAAGTACAGAGTCAAGATTAAATTTGCATTTTAATTCTCATCATGATCCCATCCTACCCATTTACCTGAAATCTTACTGCTTTCTTGCCTGTGGATTGGTTGTCAACTAAGAGAAACTATGTTTTTGTCTAGAGGTTCTGTCTGAAATGGAAAAATACATAAATAAATACAAATAAAAAAGAGAAGAAAAAAAAAAAGACAAACAGGAAGTACAAATATAGATATGGAGATATAATTTCCAACATTCCCAGATGCTTTTAACATATAAATGAGCAGAGTTGATAGCTACATTTCGTATTTCCACCTTCCTGGACTAGGCAATGGATAAAGCTCACTGACATTGAGAGCAGTTTGTGAGATAAAATCCAATTAAAACTCAACAATCTCTAGTTTCACAAAGTTGAAGGATCTGCTCTTTTCCCATCCATTCACCAGCTCTACCTACTTCTTATGTTCCTGCCTACACTTCCCACTACATTTCCCTAGATCTTGACCCACAGCAACTAAAGAAAATCAGAGGAGAGGAGGATCTCCCTTATCAGTGGACTGGGGAAAGGGCATGGAAGGAGATGAGGGAGGGAGGTCGAGATTGGGTGGGAACAATGGAGGGGACTACAGCTGGGATACAAAGTGAATGAATTGTAATAAATAAAAAAATTAAAAAAATATATAAATTGAAATAAATGATAATAATAATAAAAAGAAAAGCAGACAGGGTAGACTGCCAGTTGTCAGGAAACTCTGTGGATGATGGCTTTATCCTGTTTAGATTCTATTTTGTTATCTTGAAATGAGAAGTGTAGTAATGTGCTTTCTGTTGCTGTAGTAAACACCAATACTAAAAGCAACATTGGGAGGGAGAATCTGTGGTGATTTCAATGAGAATGACGCCCATAGGCTCATCGGTTTGAAAGTTGGTGGAACTGTAGGGGAATTAGGAAGTTTTTTGTTTGTTTGTTTGTTTGCTTGTTTGAAGAACTTATCATTGGTGTTGTTCATTAAGGTTTAAAAGACGTACACAGTTCTCTCTCTGTCTCTCTCTCTGCCTGCTGTTTGGGAGCTCTCAGGTGTTCCTGTCATCTTACCTTAACTTCTTAGATCTGTCTTCACGGACCTTAAACCTTTTAAATAAATATGCCAGATTAAATGCTTTATTTTATAAGTCATCTTGGTCACAGTGCTATGCAACAACAATGAAAAGGGACTTTGGACTTGAAAAGTGGTTGAACACTGTAAATGGAGCTTAATGAAACTGTAATAGGAACATGGGAGACAGTAGGACTAACAGTAGTGGAGACTGTGGAAGTCCACATCAAGAGATTTCATAGGGAAATAATAGCAATAACTGGATCGACTAAAAATCTTCTGCCTTTGTCCTAAGAATTTGTCTGAAGACAAATTGAAAATTAATGGACTAATCTTATTATTTTTTTTTCTGTTAGAGAAGATTTTGAAACAGCCTAATATTGCCTCATTTATGCTAATTTTTAACACTCAAAAGCAGGTCTACAATAAAGAAAAGCAAATGGGATAAAGAGTAAAAGTACACCAGAAATGTAATGTTGGAGCCAAGGCTTAGGCTGAGAGGAATAAGAATGTTAAGGAGGGGCTTGATCTCAAAAAAAAAAGGAATAAAAGAAGAGGTCCTCACAGGGAAAGATCCCAACCTGTTAAAAATCCAACTGATAAATTAAAAGGTCCAAAATTTCTGTACTCCAATAGAAAAAAAAAAAAAGAAGAAGAAGAAAGACTTGTATAAATATGATCCCAGGAGGACAGGCTCCATCTCAAGTGGGCAGCTGATCATGGCAGCATCATCCATTTAGCTCTGGTTTAGAAATGTGAAGGATTTCACAAGTTAAACGGTTGTGAAAATTTCCCCCATGATTAAGAAGAACTGATTGGGATAGGAATGTAGCATAGGAATATATGAATGGATTCCCTGGGAGGCTAGTACATAAGTCTATGAAAGTAAAGCCTGTATTAGATTGGACACCACAAGATTTTAGAGTTCCAAGTCAGTGGGGTATCTACCAAGGATATAACCCTATACTTGGGGAGTAAAGCTAGCCCAAGAGAGACAGAGGAGAGAGAGAGAGAGCATTGAAATACCAGAGCCCAGAGACAGAGAAGAACCCTTCTCTGAGAAGGAAGAAAAGGTGCTCTGTGTTTACTGGTTTGCTGGCCTGCTGGTTAGCTGTACTGCCTGATAGCCTGAAAAAGAGATTGTTAATTGCCCAAAGATCCCAAGGACCCCAATCAGCAGGAACCAAGTCTAAAGAGATCTACATCTCCTGTCCCTTATAAGCTTCTTTCTTTCCTGCCTGAGGTCAGGGGTTTGAAGGGAGGTAGAGAGGTTAAGAAATCTCAACTAAAATAGAGTCTAAAAAGGAGCACCTATGGACTGTGGGGACTATCAATGGATAGTGTTTATTGTATTTCTCCTGCTGTTAGAACTGGGCAAAGGTCATGAAGAAGTAAATTTAAAACAAGCACTTATACAAATGTGAGTCACCACTCTCTTCTCTTCACCCTCTTGTATTTGTCAGGTTAATATGTTATTGTTCACGGTTGTCAGTCCACAAGCCTGAGATGAGAAGTTTTCTTCATGTCCAGCTGCACTGATACACCATGAGAAGGCTGCCTCCTCTGCCAACCTTACATAGAAAGAAAAACTGTACAGTATCATTCCATACCAACATGAAATGTTTCATATACCTCTGCATAGAAGTAGCATATTATGTTGGTGATGCAAAATATAAATATTCATGTGTATGTGTGCGTGCGTGTGTGCATCCATGACTTTATTTGTGTTCATGGAAGTCACTAGTCTACCTTCCCAAGTGGGAGAAAACTAAAATAGATAATGCTTCCTAGATACCAAGACACTAGAGTTTGGGCCTCAGAACCAGCAAAATTGTTATGGTCACAAGTTCTTGCATACAATGGGGTAAATGTATTTAAAAAATCCTAAAGCAATGAATCTGCATAGCTAACCCAAAGATATATAAATGCACATTTATCTGTTAAAAATTCACAATATAAGTGCAAAAACTAGCATTCAAACATCAATGAAAAATATATACCCATAACTCAAGAGTTACGGATGTTAGAGTTCATGTGTGTAATCTTGGCCACTGCTCAATTAATCTTATAGTTCCTGATGTGCAGGTTTAAAATATCATGTTGGGAATGTGTGTCATTCCACACTATTGAATGTATGCAGCAGCCACTGATACTCTTTCCTGAGAAAACTCAGTGGTTTGAAACACACTTTTTGAATGTAGATGTCAAAAAGAGTGCAAATTTCCCAAGGTTTTCTTGAAAGCATGATCTGAGCAAACATTTTCTTTATGGAGAGACAAATATTTCAAATGTAACATTTGTTGTCGATGCAGATCTTTCTGAGCTGTTTTCTAGATAGTCACACCTATTCACATTGGCACATCTGGTACCTCATTTTCATTTCTTTTGTCATAATCTCATCATTTAAGTTACTCACACTTAAGAGCATCGGGCCTTAATGATTTAGTACAGAACACTGGTGTACTAACACACCCTCACAGGTGACTGTCCTTCCTAAAAACCTCATCAAAATAAAGAGAGAGAGAGAGAGAGAATCCCAAATAGTGAAATATAATCATCTGAGTTTGGTCCTTCTCTCTCTCCCATGCAGACAAGCACACACACACACACACACACACACACACACACACACACAATGAAGGAAAACATAAATGTGAAATGAAAATAACAAATGAGTTGCAATACACAATTCATAGATACAGTGTTTAGTCATATGCAAAATCAAAGGGGAAAGAGAAGCCAGAGTCCAATGTGAAATGCGTTTTCACCTGATGTATTTGGGTCAATCATGGAGGCAATGGTAGTGATTTCATCTGAAAGAGATAAACAATGGGATCGATTCTCCTTATCAAGGCATACAGGGTTTTAACCATTGTGTGTGGACTTGATAGGAAGTCTTTGCAATTGTGTGCATAAGGGATGAATGTGAGGTAGAATTTCTTTTTCAATTGTGTGTCTGCAAAACAACCTATTCTTTCGGTTTACATGTGTTTGTGAGTGATTAGATGAATAATAGTTTTATTACTATCTGTTAGAGAGAGTTCTATGCCTCATTCCCCCAAGGTATAAGTGAGAATTACAAAGGCCTCACTGCTGAATGCAGAACAGACTCTGGTTAAGAGCAGAGACTTCCCTCCCTTTCTTTCTTTCTTTCTTCCTTTCTTGAGGCTTAAGACAAGTTTGGAGGACAGTCTTTCCTCCTTTGCACTCTACTGGCTCTTGCAGCCTAAAGCTAGCTTGTTATAACCTACTTAGGCAGTGGGGAGCTGCCGCCCATCACTTCAGAATCAATGGCTGCAGATGGAAGCTTGGATGCAGTGCCTTCCGCCTGCAGGAACAAGCAGTTAATAGATTTTATTATAATTATTTTAACTGCACAAGCTCAGAAGGAAACTTAAAGGAGGTATGCAGACTTGCTAATCAAAATCACACAGTTGCACACAACAAAGGGCAGCGGAGTCTTTTGAAGGCATCTTTCTTAGAGCCCGGAGTAATATTAATAATGATACAAATAATAAATGTGTTCTTTGGGGCATTTGTTTGCATGAACCTCAAATGTCAGTTCAACAGAATTTTGCTAAAGAAAAAAAAATTCACCAAGTTGCCATCAAGGGACTAACATTTTTTGTTTTTGCTTTTGTTGTTTTGTTGGTATATGTACACATGTGTGTCTCTTTGTGTGTGTCTGTGTATGTGTGTATGTGTATATGTGTGTATACATGTACGTATGTATGTATGTGTGAATGTATGTATGGATGCTTCCATATAGAAAACCTTTTTATTTTTCTAATGGAAAGCAGAATACTTAAATATTTTCAAACACAGGCTCATATTTTTATTCAAAGAAATAAAATTCATAATGTCTGTAATTTTGTTAAATATATGATACTTCCTGACAGGGATGTTGCATTAACTAGAACTGACTGACAGTACATCAAAGGCAACCATTTGCCCTCCTTCTTTTAGTCTGTAATTCTTATAGTTGTCTGCTCCAGATTGATAAACACATAGCATCTCCCACCTCGTGAGGTTTGTGGTGGGGATAAAAGAAAAGTCTAGGAATCATTCATAAAAATCAGTAATAAAATATTGTCTGATATATCCCTTTCTGGTTCCTAAGCAGACTTCTCTATTGAAAAAAAAATTATTGCTGGTCATGAAGCTTTAAATCCACTTTGTTTTTTATTAATTACCCTCTCCTTTTTTATTTTATTTATTTATTTTTTACCTTGAGCCACAACTGTAGGCATGATTCCTTATGCTCTCTTGTACTCAAAATCTCTCCTCCATGATGGAGAATGAAAATACTAGATGTCTATTGTGTTGCTTTAAAAAACTTGTCCCATAAGCTCAGACATTTGAACTCTTGGCTTCCATTGGGTCATGCTGTTTGATAAGGAGGTGTGGCCTTGCTGTAGGAAGTACAAAACTCTGTTTAGCCTTGTTTTTATAGATTTGCCCTGCTTCCTATTCCTCCTCTCTTCATGCTTGTGGATGAAGATGTGATCAGCCAGCTTGGTTCTCCTTCCATGCCTGCCAGTTGTTGACATCATTCCCTTCCATCATGTGTTATCCATCTGGAACTGTAAGACAAAATGAACCCCCCCCCCTTTTTTTTTTTTTTGGTCAATGTTTTACTTAGTGACCGATGTTTAATTTCTCAGGCTTTATATCTATAGAAGAGTGGTTTGTGTTTGTTGGAGTCGTGACATAGAGGAATCTTAGATGGAAACTTGGGAGAAAACTTATTTATCTTAATAAATATAAAGAAACTCTTCTCTTGGTTTTGTTTGCTTGTTTGTTCTTGTATGTGAAATGTCCTTCACAAAGTTACCCATGGATTTTGGTTTAGCTTAGCAGCTGTGGGGAAGCATCTTGTTCTAGAGGCCTCTGACCTGAACCAACAGATAATTCCATGTTGGGGCCGAACACAGCAGTATTATTGAGAAATGGCTAAAAGCTGGAGAAGCTGTCTAGATGGAGGAACTCAGTCACCACCCTGCCTGTTCCCCTGACCCTTCCTCTTTTTTCTCTGCTTCTTGAATACTATGAAATAAAGAGCTCTGCTCTACCACACCCTTCCACTGGGAAGTTCTACTTCATCATAAACCCAGTATAAAGTGAGCAGCACGCCACTGCTATAATCTCTGAAATCATAAACCAATATAAATATCATGCCCTTTGAACTGGTCCTGTAGGGTTCGTGTCATGGAGTCAGGCAATCTGGCATATATAACTCTAGTGCTGTACTTTGAAAGAGTAGCATGGGATTATTGTAAACTTTCTAGCTACCCAGTTGTTTACTGCCCAAGAGAAGATACCATCCATACAATTCTTATATGACAGTGGGAACAAGGGCAGGCGCTGAACCCCTTTACTACTGAGCATGAAACTTCAGAATTAGAACTACTTCTATCCATGCTACATTGGGAGAAACCCCTAACAGAATACCTTTCAGGCTGACTCAAAATTAACATCTCATAGGAACTCTAAGAACATAGCTTTAATAGCTATCAGTCAAAATATACTAGTGCATATTCTTGATAATAACATCATTCAATTAAAATTTTAATTGAATTTATATGAAGTTAGTGACTGTGTACAGAATTAAATGGCAATTCCATTTGGCTTTTTAAGATGATAATATTATATTCTTTGTGTCCTACTGTTTTTAAATTTAAGGTTATGTCAGCTATTTCATAATCAACACACCTAAAGAAAAACTGGAAAAGAGAAATCAAGGAACAGCAAACCTAGTATTTATTGTTAAAGTTAGGCATTAAATGTGCCATGTGATTACTGCCATGTACCCCCTCCCAGTTGTATTTGAAGAAAAAAAAATGCAGAGCTCATTGAACGACCCAACTATTATTTGACTGGATAATACAAGGTGATTCTTTTCTCCATCCTTAAACATCTTGACAACTCAATTAATTTCCTCCTAACAATGAATAAAGAAACCCATGTATGGGCAGATCAAGATAATAATATAATACTATGGTTAAGAAATAAAATTCCTCATAGAAATATTTCTTTTTCTCCTGCTTTTGGATAAAATGTAAGTATTATAATAAAATTAAATATATTACTTTTAAAGTCCCAGTAGATATTGTTTTATTGAAAGTATCCATTAGATTTTTAAAATGTAGGTTTGACTCTGCAATAAGTTACGTTATATAATGCATTTAAATTTTACATTGCTATGAGAAAGTTATACAAAGCCTCTTTCTTGACAAACAGAGAAGAGTCCTTCACTATTGCAGCTCCATTTGGCCAGCTTTTTCCATGTCAGAGAGTCCCTATGCCTAGTATCCTTTCAGGCAAACAACATAGTCTAGAGATGGGAGTTGAGGGCAGAGACCACCTGTACGGTTTCTGATTCATACTCTGTGGATAGATGCTCTTTTCATAATAGCAGTAACTTTTAAGAAGAAAAGAAATTTGCACAACTAGTAAAATATTTGCCTTAGAAGAACAAGGACCTGAGTTTGAACCCCAGTAGTCATATAAAAAGCAAGAGCTGAATGAAGAGATGCACATTTATAAGCCAAGTTCCATGACAGTGAAAGAGGATCCTTGGTGTCTGCTATTCTAACCAGTCAGTTCACCACTTACATTACATCCTTTCTCAACATGCAAAGCAGTTGGTTCCTGAGACACAATTGGCTTCAGGCTTAACAGGAATTTTACCTGTGTATATGCACACCCATATATGAACATGGACAGACAGGCAGATAGAACGGCACACACACACATAGACTCTCTCTCTCTCTCTCTCTCTCCCTCCCCACCACAGCTTTTTCCAGTAATTCCTTCAAATCAAATTTAACTTCCAAGATTGCCTTCAATAGGATCACAGATCTTGTCAACAAGAGATGTTTGTCAGATTTTCTAAGATTCCTCACTCACAAGAAGGTTGCCTCATCTATTCAGGTTTCATTCACTCAATCGTTCGTGAATAGATAGCTATAGTGCAGATGTTATTCTTTGAAGG
Organism: Psammomys obesus; assembly: GCF_907164565.1. Lineage (NCBI taxonomy): Eukaryota > Metazoa > Chordata > Mammalia > Rodentia > Muridae > Psammomys > Psammomys obesus. Next base: position 8,008,566 of record NW_026596069.1, read on the forward strand.
CTAGAATAGTTATTAGGCTACTATTTCGGTTACCATGGAGGTTACTCTCCAGAACATAAACCTGATACCTGAGGACAAGACAGGTTTAACATCCTGCAAGGGGCACAGATTAAGAAATAAGTAAAAGAAGACCCTGAGGATTAAACTGCCCTGTTACTTGGCTGACTTCACAGTTACTCTCTTACAGATCTAGACCTCTCTCACTTATAAAAGTTCTCAATGATATATAAAGCACTGTGCACAGGCTTCCATTGGATTCTCATCATGTGTAGCCAGTGAATGTTGAAATGCCTCCCCCCATAATAAGAACTCATAGTATCTTTACTGATATGATAATATGCATAAGTAATGCAAAATTTTTGTCAAGAAACTCATATAGCTGGTACTCACTCTCAGGAAAGTAGCAATACACAAAATAAACTCACAAAAATCAGTAGTTCCCTATATACAAATGACAAATGAACTAAGAAAAAAAAAAAACAGTGAAACCACACCTTTCATGGTAACCTCAAATAATATATCAGGGTAATCCTAATCAAGCAAGTGAAACATTCTAAAACAACTTCACATCGTTGGAGAAATAAAGAAGATATCAGAAGATGGAAAAATCTTTCATGCTTACATAGTGAAAATGTCCATTGTACAAAACTCAGTTGTCAGATTCAATGTGATACCCATCAAAATCCCAACAAAATATTCACAGAAATTGGAAAAAAAATTCAATTTCATATGAAAACACTCACACACACACACACACACGCACACACACACACACACCAGGATAGCCAATGCAATCCAGAATCATAAAAGAACTGTTGGAGGTGGCACTATCCCCAATCTCAAGTTGTACTACAGAGCTATACTAATAGAACACCATGCTATTGGCACAAAAATGGATGTTCATCAATGTATTGAATTGAAGACCCAGACATAAATCTATACACCTATGAACACTTGGTTATTGTAAAGAAGCCAGAAATATAAACTAGTAAAAACAAACAAACAAACAAAAAAACCCACATCTTCAACAAATGGTGCTGGTTAAAGCTAATGGCTGAAGTGGAAGAATCCAAATAGATCCATAGTTATTGCCTAGCACAAAACTGAACTCCAAATAGATCAAAAACCCCAACATAAAAGAAAATACACTCAAGGTAGAAGAGAAAGTGGGGAATAACCTTAAACTCACTGACACTGATGACTTTCTGAGCAGAACACTGTTAGCAGAGACACTAAGAGCACCAATGAATAAATGGTATCTCACAACATGGAAAAGCTTCTGCAAACCAAAGGACAGCACCATTCAGATAAATCAGCCCTCTACAGAATGGAAAAATACTTTTACCAAATACACATCTGATAGAGGGTTAATATCCAAAATATAAATAAAGAATTCAGAAAATTAGATATCAAGAAAACAAGTAATTCAATGTTTGGCTGAGTCTTGGCATCTGTATTGAGTTGCTGCTGGGTAGAGCCTCTGAGAGGACAATTCTATCAGGCTCCTGTCTGCAAGCTTAGCAGAGTATCATTCAGAGCATCAGGGGTTCACACTCTCTGGGTCTTTGATTGGGCCAGGAATTGATTGAACATTCCCTCAATCCCTACTCTATCTGTTCTGCCTTTATCCCTGTATATCTTGTAGGCAGGGTAAATTTTGAGTCAAAATTTTTGTAGGTGGGTTTGTAGTCTCCTTCCTCTGCAAGGAGACTAGTCTAGTTAGAGGATGTCTTCTTCAGTCTCTATGGCCTCTCCTACTTGGAATCTCTACTTGAGTTCCTCTCATGTTCTCCCAGAAGCCTATCCTGACTTAGGTCTCCAGCTTGTCACAGAGATACTGCCATTTTCAGTTCTCTTTTCTCTACAGGTCTTTTGTCTTCTCTCCCTTTCTCTCCCCAAGTCTGAGCTTCATCCTCTTAACTGTCTGTGACTCCTTTCTTACCTTGTTTCCTTTCTTCAGCCACTACCTTTGTCTATTCTGCCTCTACTTCTGTGTGAGATTTATGCATCCTACCTTGGATTCTTTACGTACTTTTCTTCTTTGTGTCTGTGCCTTGTAGTATGCTTATCTTGTACTCTATGGCTAAAATCCACTTATAAGTGAGTACATACCATGTGTGTCTTTCTGGTTCTGGGTTATCTTACTCAGGATGATTTTTTCTAGCTACCTCCATGAGACTCACAGCTAAACACTGAGCAATAGATAGGGAGTCTTGTGGAAAAGTGTGAGGAAAATGAAAAGGACTTGGGTGTGATAGGAGCTCCACAAGAAAACCAACAGGGACAACTAACCAGACCCCAAGGGGGCTTGCTGAGATTGAAACATCAACCAAGGACCAAGCACCAACTGGACTTAGGTCTCCTACAAAAATGTCGCAAATGGGAAGTTTAGACTTCATGTGGGTTCTCTAGTAAGGGAAGTGAGGACTGCATTGGACATGGACTCACTTGCTAGCTTTTTTACCACACCCTATTTGCCAGACCACACAGGAAGAACTCATGCTCAGTTCTGATGTAACTTGATGAGCTGGGGTAGATGGGAAGGGAAGCTTCCCTTTTCTGAAGAAAAAGGAGGGGGGAGAGGAATAGATAGAAAGAAGATAGATAGATAGATAGATAGATAGATAGATAGATAGATAGATAGATAGATAGATGATAGATAGATAGATAGATAGATAGATAGATAGAAAGAAAACAATCAATTAAAATAGGATTTAGTTCTAAACAACAACAATAAAAATTCTTAGCAGTAGGAACTCAAATGTCTAAGGAACAAAGAAATGTTCAATATTCTTAGTGGTCAGGGAAAGGCAAATCAAAACCACCTTGAGATTTCATGTTACACCCATCAAAACGTTCAGGGTCAATAAAAAGTGGCAGTTTATGCTGGAGAGAATATGTGGCAATGAAAACTTGTACAGCTACTATAGAAATTAGTGTGGCAGTTTCTCAGAAAGATGAGAATCAATCTACCACAAAATCCAGCTATAATTCTCTTGTGCAAAGGATGCTTCATTCTGTCACAGAAAGACTTGTTCTACGGTGTTTGCTGCTGTTCTTTTATAATATTCAGATCCTGGAAACAAACTAGTTGCCCCTCAGCAGAACAATGAACAAGGAAAATATGGTACACTTATGCAATGGAGTATTTCTGAAATGTTTAAAAGAAATGAAATCATGAAACTCAAAGCTAAATGGATGGAACTAGAAAAAAATATATGCTGGGTGAGATAATCTACCCAAAGAAAGCTAAATATGCTTTGTATTCACTTATATGTTAGTATTAACTAAGTCAACGATAACCAAGCTACAATCTGTAGAATCACAAAGGTTATATATTCAGAGAGTCTGGTGGTTCAGATATATTTCCCTAGGAAAAGAAAATAGAATAAATGGTTATGGATAGATGGAATCTCTCTCTCTCTCTCTTTCTTTCTTTCTCTCTCTCTCTCTCTCTTTCTCTCTCTCTCTCTCTCTCTCTGTGTGTGTGTGTGTGTGTGTGTGTGACTGGAACAGAAAGATAAATGGGGGGGACACAAGGACAAACACCTAAAATTAAAGGCCATTTGTGGTGTAATATGATAATTTAATCCTTTAGAATTTTTCTAAAATATATACATATGTACAAAATACAGAGCGAAACATACTGTGGGTTGGGGTACTGAACCTAAACTGGTACATCTATGATACAGGTACTATATACAAGTTTCAGGGTACATCACAGAAGAGGGGACAGAAAGCCTACAATAAAGATGAAGATTTCTGCTCTAAGTATCTGTTAGGTATGACATAGAAGCTACACTCAAGAAATCACAACATATGAGTGGTTAAGCAAGACCTTCACAATGCCAATAACAATTGAAATCCCAAAGCAAGTGGGAGACATTGTATGAGAACCCCAACACACAAATGAAGATCTATGGACTATTATGACTGTTAAGAGAGAAGGAGAGAACCAGCCATCTCAGAAAAAGAAAATAGGTTATCCAAGTCCAAGTGGTCAGCCTGAATCTCATATGCATATGAAGAGCACTAAATGGATTCATCATGTCATAGATAGGTTATATATATATATATATATATATATATATTCATAAATATAAATATATTACTTGTTTATTAAATTTTCCATTTATGTCTCCATGCCCTGATATTTTCTTTTGAGAGCATACCACTCTTAAGTCTCCTGTTACAATGCTTAAGACCCAAATTGGAACATGATCCTCATTCCAGGAAGCTCCCATGTATCCCAGGCCAGGTATTTGTCAGTCCCCATCCCTGACCTTTACCATTAAACATTCAGGATGTTCTATCTAATTCAGAATTAGTGACTGTCTCTTTAATATTAGTACCTGGGTATTACTATTTTGGTATTCATTTTGTTTTATTTTATTGTTTCTGATGACTTATTAACAGTGATCATCAACATCATGAGATTATCAGCTATTAATATCTCCAGGTGAAAAATCTGTTCCCAATATTTTATTTGACAAATTAAGTTACTTGAGCTTTGAATTGTAGGAGGTCACTAGCGACTTTTGGTAATAGAGGATTATCTCTGTCTGGAGAATGGATTAATCCCAATCTTTTTTTGTTTCTGTAATATCCATTATCTTAACAGTGTCTTTGTATGACAGAGACATCTAAATATTGTTAAATTCTGTTGTCATCAAATAATTGTTGTTATTAAAATGTTTAACAGAAGAATGTCCAATATAATAGGAAAATAATCTTTCATTTTTCTTCTCATTCATTTTTGTTCCTGTGGGTTTGTACATGTGTGTGCGCACAATATGTTTATGGAGGCCTGAGATCATCTTTGAGCTACTCCCTAAATCACGCTTTACTTTCTTGAGACAGGGCCTCTTCCTGAGCTTGTATCTCATAGATTCCTTTGGAATAGCTGGTCACACACACACCACTGATTGCATATTTTCTTAATTATTATGCAAGAGTTAAAGAAGTATGTACAGTTATACACCAAACAGTTTTTATATGCATTATGGAGCTTAGATCCAGGACTGTATGCTTGCAGAACAAACCCTTTACTGACTGTGATGTCTCCCCAACGCAATTTCAACTCATTCCTTGTGATTCTCCCTTTTTATGATTAGACACCACACACACTTTCCAATTACTGTATACGGTACAAGAAAGGGATTAAGGCATTCATATATGTGCATGGATTTTTGTCTAAAGACATCTATTCTTCTAACCTCTCTAGTTACAATGTTTTCATTAAGCCCTGGACTGCCTCAAAAGGTCAAATAACAAAGCAAGAAAGTACAAAATGATGACACTGGGCTCTTTTGCTTTCCAGAATTGCTGATCCTCCTTGTTCTTCTGCAGCAAACAGGTGTCAGGTAGGTGGTTCTAATGGAAAGAATTCTAAGGAAAGAGGGAAAAATGGGTCAATAAAGAGCTATGTTCTGAAAAAAAAAAGCCAAAGGGGAAGAAGATTTTTCAGTTCTTTTTATGTCCTTACTGGCTAGCAAACCCCAAATTCCTGAAATATACTGTGCTGTATATTTACATAGCTGTGGAGGTCCTTCCTTCTTACCCAGTTATGGTAATGCTGATTAGAATCGTAATAGAAAGGAAGATTGACCCATGCACATAACATATGTAGAAGTCTGATTATGGAGGATAATGATTATTTTCCATTAGATGTTTAAATGTCCAATAACTGCAGGTGTTGAGAATACTCTATATTTTTGAGCACTGTTTACTGCACAACTTTAACTATTAAAAAAAGCTTTTACTCCCACATTTTATTTATAGATAAATTCTTACTTTCTTTTTGGTTGCCACATCCAATATGAGATTGCACATGACCAAATGGACCTAACTTTCTGCATCGCTGTCTTCTGTATTAAACTTTTTCCCAAAAGGCAATTCTTGCTTGGCATATCTTATTTATGTAAATGCTTACTTCATGTCTATTTTAACAGAAGAGAGACTAGAAATGATGTGTTTAGTCTGTTGAGAGGCTTAAAAATTTGTCTGCCATTATTAGCACATTTGAGGGCATAATTTCTTCATCGGCGTTTGGATTTGAAATGATTACGTACCTTCTCTACTTTGTAGCAGCAGATGTTCTGGTAATCATTAGGATATGTTCCAACCACATGTACCACTCCTTCCTGAACACATGGCAGGGCTGGACTTCTGGCTTTATGGTTCAGTGGGGACATGAATCTAGCACAGTTAGGAAGGCCAGATCACTTAATGATACATCATATTCTCCACAAATCTTTCATTCATTAATTATACAGTAGGTATAGGAATGTTTCGAAATCTCTCCATGAGCTCCTACTGCAAGTGGGGAATAAGCTTCCAGCAGAACTACTTTGTCCTTCATGAGGAGCATGCATAGTAAATATGAAATAGGCCTGTGTTGCTTTATGCCTCTGTGATTTGTGGATTTGTGTTGTCACATTGTGGGGTAGATGATTGTGATTAGGACAGATGGGGGCTTAGCTTATAATTAGCTTATAATTGAGAAATGAAAAGTGCACTGTGCATTTAGCCAAAATCAATAAAAGTTTATTTGCTATTTCTACACAGAAAAAATTAATGGGAAAATCACAATTTCTTTTGATTATTTTGTTCAACTATTAGTAATTTTAAAGCTCATTACCTATAAAAAGGACACTATAGTTTTGAAATAAAACATATAAGAAAAATGTCATTTTGTACATAGCCCTAAGGAAGTTATTGCCTAGGTCGAGAAACATGAAGTTGCACCATATAGTAATCTTCTGTGCACACTTATACATAGACTCCAGTCTATGAAAAATCAAAGAAGTAAAGTATACAGACTTCAAGATTCAGATTACAGAGAGAAATGTTATAAGAAGACTCATAAGTATTGTGAAAAACTCTAACTCTAGATGATAAAACTATTTATTCATTTATTTAGTTTTAGATATTTTTTTTATTAATTACACTTTATTCATTTTGTATCCCCCCATAAGCCCCTCCCTCCTCCCCTCCCGATCCCACCCTCCCTCCCCTTTCTGCATGCATGCCACTTCCCAAGTCCACTGATAGGGGAGGTTCTCCTCTTTCTGATCTTAGTCTATCAGTTCTCATCAAAAGTGGCTGCATTGTCCTCTACTGTGGCCTGGTAAGGCTGCTCCCTCCTCAGGGGAAAGTGATCAACGAGCAGGCCAATCAGATTATGTCAGAGGCAGTCCCTCTTCCCATTACTATGTAACCCACTTGGACACTGAACTGCCATGGGCTACACCTGTGCAGGGGTTCCAGATCATCTCCACGAATAGTCCTTGGTTGGAGTATGGGTCTCTGGGAAGTTCCCTGTGTTCAAATTATCTTGTTCTGTTGCTCTCCTTGTGGAGTTCCCATCCCCTCCAGCTCTTACTATTTCCCACTTCTCACATAGAATTCCATTCACTCTGCCCATCAGTTGGCCATCAGGCTCAGCATCTGCTTTGACACTCTATACTGCAAAAGCTTTCAGAGGCCCTCTGTGGCAGGTTTCAAGGTTGTTTCCTGTTTTCTTCTGGCTTTCAGAGGCCCTTTGTAGCAGGTTCTGAGGTTGTTTCCTATTTTCTTTTTCTTCTGATGTCCATCCTCTTTGCCTTTCAGGATGGGGATTGAACATTTTAGTTAGGGTCCTCTCTTTTGCTTAGTTTGTTTAGATGTACAGATTTTAGTGGGTTTATTCTATATTGTATGTTTATATGAGTGAGTATATACCATGCGTTTCTTTTTGCTTCTGGGACAACTCACTCAGGATGATCCTTTCCAGGTCCCACCATTTACCTGCAAATTTCATGATTTCCTTATTTTTCATTGCTGAGTAATACTCCATTGTATAGATGTACCATAGTTTCTGCATCCATTCTTCAGTTGAGGGGCATCTGGGTTGTTTCCAGCTTCTGGTTATGCTGGTGGGAATGTAAACTTTTACAACCACTTTGGAAATCAATCTGGCTCTTTCTCAGAAAATTAGGAACAGTGCTAGCTCAAGATCCAACTATAGTGCTCTTGGGCATATATCCAAAATATGCTCCTCAAGTATACAACAAGGACATTTGCTCAACCATGTTCATAGCAGCTCTATTCCTAATAGCCAGAATCTGGAAACAACCTAGATGTTCCTCAACCTAAGAATGGATACATAAATTGTGGTTCATTTATATGATAGAATGCTACTCAGCAATTAAAAATAAGGATATCATGATATGTGCAGGCAAATGCATGGGACTAGAAAATATCATCCTGAATGAGATAACCCAGAAGCAGATAGACACATATGATACATACTCACTTATAAGTGGATATTAACCATATACTATAAGATAAACTTACTAAAATATGTAGTCCTAAAGAAGCTAAACAATAAGGAAGACCCTAGGGAAGAGGCTTAATCTTCATTCAGAAGGGCAAACAGGATAGACATTGGAAGTAGGAAAAGACAGGGAACAGGACAGGAGACTTCTAAAGGGATCCATTAGCATGTCAAAGAAGATGCTGAGACTCATAGACAAACTTTGGGCAGAATGCTGAGAATCTTATGGAAGAAGGGATTGCTAGAAAGCCCTGAAGGGGACAGAAGCTCCACAAGGAGAACAACAGAGCCAAAAACTCTGGGCTCAGCGGATCCTGCAGAGACTGATAAATCAACCAAGGACCAGGCATGGAGAGGATCTAGATCCTCTGTTCAGATGTCGTCCATGGGCAGCCCAGTCTCCATGTAGGTGTCCTAGTAAGGGGAACAGAGGCTGTCTCTGACATGGACTTAGTGGCTGGCTCTTTTATCACCTCCCCCTGGCAAGGTGGCCTAACAAGGCCACAAAGAAAGAGGATTCAGACATTCCTGATGAGACCTGATAGACTATAATCAGATAGTATGGAAGGAGGACCTCTCCTATTAGTGGAATAGTGGAGGGACATAGCAGGGGAAGAAGAAAGGAGGGTGTGAATAGAAGGAGAGGAGGGAGGGGGCTACAGCCAGTATTCAAATTGAATAGATTATAATAAATAATAAAGAAAAATAGAAACCGTGAAGTTTTTGCCCTACCATGTTAGCTTTGTCTGTTGATATTTATGTTGTTTTGATGTTTATTCAGTCCTTTCTAGGAGAGACTTTCATAGCTGATTTCCTCTTCTTACCTGTGGCCATAACAATCTTCCTACCCTGACTTCAATGATATTCCCTGAGCTGGAGATGCAGGAGCTGTGATATGGATGTATTCATTGAGGCTGTAATCCCCATGATCCATCAATATCTACATTGTGTCTGTCATGGCCCCCATTTGCTTTAAGAGATGCTGCTTTGATTTGAAGTGTTAGCTGCACTTATGTGTGTATAAGGATGACATTTAGAATGTAGTAAGTATAATGCTGGTCTAGAAAAATAGTGGTAGTAGATTCTCTTCCATGATCCACAACTTCACTAGACACAGAAAGTTGACTAAGTTTCTTGTACCAGGCATGATTTACCTCCTGTTGAGTATGCATTCACTCTAATAAACAGCTATTTATTGACACTAACATGTGGATGCCACTTCTTGTACTTTTACAAATTTCTTTCCATGCTGTCCTTTGTTGTGGTCCATAGAAGTAGCAGTAATGTAAGACTATTAATCCCTTCACTACCTTTGCAGATTACATAGCATTTTATTTTACCATGGAAGCAAGACATCAGGAAGAAAACTTTTAGGTCAGATTCAGCTCAAATAATCTGAGTCCAATGTCCAAAGTACATTATATCTTCAGCAATAAGGGCTTACATTCACCTTTTAAGAGGCAACCAGTTTCAATGCCAATAGTCTATTTTCTTTGAGAGTTGCTTTTATTACCATGTCCAACCATTGAAAAGGAGGTTTCTCATGCCTGGCACTGGTACTTTTGTTAGTCTATAAATCTTGTAGAGAATATTGACATCCCAAATGGCATAACTTGCATATGTATTTTATTATATTATGTAGCATTATTTTATATAATATTATTTATATTATTTTATATATTACCTATGTTATAGACCAAGTACCCACTTTAAATATATATATATCCATACATATATCCATACATATATTACATATATATGTAACTAAATAGTTAATTATATATATATATTTAGGTAAATATAAGATGACTACTCGAGGTATTATTCAACAGTCTTGGTATAAAACCATTTAAAATAAGAGAAAGGTGAGCATTTCCTAAAGTCAATGATGCCTAATGTTGGGATGTGAATCAACTCTATTATGTAACAACACAGCAGCAACCCTATTAGAGGCCCTGGGAGTTAGGCAAAAGTATGCTATGACTCCATTGTCACACTTCCACTCTCTCTATAGAACGAGTCACAGAGTCATCTGCAAGGTAAGACATGGTGAACACAATGAAACAGGAAGACATGACCAGAGCAGAGACTGCTTTGTTTTCAATGTAGCATATATGAGGTAAGATTATTTTAAAGGGTTTCATTTTTAATATTTTTAAACAATTTTTCAAACATCTGAATTCAGCATAATTTATAATTTACAAGTTGTTACTCAAGAGACAGTAAACTCCACTTAGCACATATGAAGTTAAGATTTTAAGTAAAAGTATAAAGGAAGGAAAGGACACTGCTAGGAAAGGTGAGCTCATCTGGAAAGAGGTGATGCTTCAGGAACCACTTGAATGCTAAGGAAGGTGAATGTTATCATAAGAGCAAAAGAGTCCCATATAATTTTCTTTTAGAGTTCTGTTCTTTTTTTATTGTATGTTTCAGTGGATTCATCAATTAAATTTAGAAAGTCACATTTTCTTTCTGGAGGAAGATTTCATTATATGCTATGACGCTATAATTACAATAAAAATATTTGTAAGTAACTCAGATATAAAAAAATACTACTAGTTGAGGAAGAGCCTCAGTAAGAAGACCCAATCACCATGTCTTTTTGTTTTGTTTTTTTTTTCCTTTTTAACTTCTTTTTTTTAATTTTATTTTTTTTCTTATCAGTTACATTTTATTAACTCTGTATCCCAGCCTTGTCCTGCTCCCTCATTCCTTCCCAGTCCCTCCCTCATCTCCACCGTGCCCCTTTCCAAGTCCACTGATGGGGGGGGACCTCCTCCCCATTCATCTGATCCTGTTTTATCAGGTAACTTCAGGACTGCCTGCACAGCCCTCCTCTGTGGCCTAACAGGACTGCACCTCCCTTGCAGGGTGGGGAGGCCAAAGAGCCAGTCATTGAGTTCCTGTTAGAAATAGTCCTTGTTCCCCTCACTATGGGAAAACAATTGGTTACTGAGCTACCACGGGCTACATTTGAGCAGAGGTTCTAGGTTATATCCATACGTGGTCCTTGGTTGAATGTCAGTCTCAGAAAAGACCCTGTGCCCAGATATATTTGGTCCTTGTGGAGCTCCTATCCTTTCCCCATCAGACTAACTCCCCTTCTTTCTTATGATTCCCTGTACTCTGCCAAAGGTTTGGTCATGAGTCTTTGCTTTGAAAACACTGCTAGTTAGAGTCTTTCAAATGCGCTCAGTAGACTTGTGTCATACGTTCAATGCGCATCCCATCTGTCTTTCTAAACAAGGATTGATCATCTTACCCCATGTCCACTCTCTTGATTACCTTTTTTAGGTGTATAGATTTCATTATGTTTATTATATCTTATAGGTCTATATAAGTGAGTATATACCGTGTTTGTCTTTCTCCTTCTGGGATATTTCACTCAGAATGATCTTCACCCTGTCTTACACTCTTCTGTTGAGATGTTTTGCTAGCTCAAAGATGACATATTGTGTGAAGTTTAATCACAGATGTACTTTGCCAACATCTAGTGACACTCACTTGCTCTAATATTTCTAAGCAAACTTGTAACAAATATGGACACAGTCAAGGAGATGACGTCTGTTATGAGTTCGACAGAAATTAAAAAAAACCAGTTCTTATGGTTTTATAGTATACTGACAATATTTTAAAATACGAATGTAAAGAAAACACTTTCAAAGTTTCTTGTCAATATGTTGACCCTATATCAAAAAGTATTATGAATATAAGATACTGAAGGGAACGAGTGTGGAGCCAGGATTTGTTGCAGAGAATAAGAAGGGGTGCAGCTTACTAGCTTGTGCCCCATGGTGTGGTCAACCTGCTTTTTTTATTTTTATTTTTTTTTAGAACAATAGCAGAATACTTGTGTTTATTGACAAATAACAGAGAAACTCATATTTCTTTAGAATTAAATAAATATAAACAAAACAAAAATGAAATCTCATGGAAAATATACCATATTATCTAGCTGTAAGAAAATTATGATCTATATGTTAAAAAAACACAATATTTAGAAGAAAAGCAGTCAGTGTTTACACTTTGCGGAAGAGCTTTCTGGTTGGTAAGGACCTTAAATTAATCTGAGTACTTACACCTTCCTGATATAGCCCAGGAGCTTATAGAACGTATGATCCTCGGCCCAATGGTGGCACCACCCTCAATTTGTTGGGGACTCCCCCACTGATCAGTAATACAGGTTTACCTACAGAAAGATCTTATGCAGGCATTATCTTAACTGAGGAACTCTCTTCTCAGATGACTACAGCTGTGTCAAGGTGACAAAAGAGTAGCCACCACAGTCTTGTTACTTCATACTTCATAGTTCATTTTCTAGAGTTGGATTCATAAGACAAGCATTATTATTTGGACCCAGCAGTGTGTATTTCTGTGTTTTGGAATATATATGTAGCAACATCTAAAGGCAAAGAGGTCAGGTACTTAAGAGAGACAACAAGGGTGCATTACACAAATGGGTTGGAGGAAGAAATGTACAAAAATGATGTAATTATATTTATTAAAATTTTAATTTTAAAAGATATTAAAAAACAGACAAAAACCCTTACATTTCAACATAGTCTATGAGTTGAATTTGCTTATAAAACCAACTCAGATCATTTTTATTTATTATTTAAGCCAGGAGAATTCTTCTAAAGCCAACTTTGAGCAGGTCTAATCTCTTTAAAGCCTTTTTGGATCAGAGTTCTAGGATCCACCCTGTAGCCCCATCTGCATTCACTTTGATTTCTCACCAACCCCATCTGTACAATGGTTCCTGCCAGCCTAGAAACTGGTATGTGGCTCTGGTGTTCTGGAAGCTGAGAATGAAGATGGTAAAGAGGACACTGAGCAGTGGTTTGGGGTTTTAGAAGGCCAGGGTCTGAAGCCAGAAATGACAGTTGACCTGACAAAGGACCAAGCCCTGGTTACACAGCAGGGGAACAGATGAGATGGTTGGAAGATGCAGCAGTCTGGAGTTGGCAGGGGTGTCTTCACAGTGTGAGAACTGCAGCCTCATTAGCAGGGTTGAAAGACTGGCTTCCTCGGCTGAAGTTTTCTGACCAAAAAAACCACTGTCCCACTTTCAAAACTCAGATGAGGCTTGAATGGAAAATAACCCCCCTGCCTTGCTCTTTAACCAAGCACTTAGAGAAGATTGCTCTGTCCTGACTGCCAGGTCAGCAATGTACCTGTGTGACTACTTACCTAAGTCATGGCCGGAAAACATACAGTCTTAATAAAAATTAAATGAACTGATAAAGCATATAAGAGTTTTTCAAAGCGTCATTTCTTACTTGGTTTTCTAAAATTACCATTTTTAAGGAAATGTGATTATTTTTATTTTTATTAATTACAGTTTATTCACTTTGTATCTCCCCTGTAGCTCCCCCCTCCCAATCCCATCCTCCTTCTCCCTTCTCCACCCATGCCCCTCTCCAAGTCCACTGATAGGGTAGGTCCTCCTCTCCTCTTGTTCCTTCTGACCCTAGTCTATCAGGATCCATCAGGAGTGGCTGCATTGTTTTCCTCAGTGGCCTGGTAAGGCTGCTCCCCGCTCAGGGGGAGGTGATCAAAGAGCAGGCCAATCAGTTAAAATTACCGTTTTTAAGTGATTTGAAACACATCTTTTTGATTTCTTTTGAGGACGAACTTAGACTTTTCTGACCTGAAACTCTTCCAGCTGAGGCTTACTTTGCATCCAGCACAGTGATTCTTCATTTCTTCTTTCTCATGCTGTAACACAGGCTTTATTTTTTCCTGCCAGAAAATATTTTGGCCTACTACTTGTCTGAGTTAGAACTTTATCCACCTCTACAAATCCCACCTTAAGTATCATTTTTTTTTTTCCCTCTGAAAATTCTCTGCTGCCTTCCTGCTACTTTAAACTTTGGAAATGCAATCTGTGAATTTTATTATACAACCTGCCCCATCTTTACAGCACAGGCCTTTATGTATCTGAAATATTCCTTCTCACAGATTTTAATCTTCTTTTTGGAGGGAAGATCTATTGAGTCATGGAAAATCCCCACCCGTACAGCTCTTCCACAGATATTTGTCAATATGAACCAATAGCCCACTCTAAATTCTTTCTTTACAAACTTTCCTTGGGAAATATATCTGAGTATAACAGAATGTGTCTTCTCTGTCCTAAGATAGGATTATTGCAGTATAGCAGAAGTTTCATTTTTTATTTCTTTTGGGGAGTGGACATTCTAATATTAGGTAGATATTTTTATCTTTATCATTTTGTTATTATAACATGATAAACTGGACTGGGTAACTTATCAGGACATTTCTTGTGCTGAAGAATCTTAGGAGAGGGATGTGGGAGAGAATGGTGCCTTGGGGAGGATCTGTTTGCTTCAGCACAACATGGAAAGATTATTTCATGCATTGATTGACAGAACACAGTGCAGGCCTTAATTCTGCTTAGAAAGGCCTAACCTCATGCCAGGTAACCCACTTTAATAATCTGCCACTGGCAATTACCTTCCAATTATTATGATTACATGCAATTAAAGATAACATCACATGAAATTTGATGATATATTCAAATCACAACTTTTTTACAATGGAAATGTTAGTCAATTTTAGTTAACAGAAAACTGTCAGAGAGGGTCCTAGGAAGCATCATGCATAGCCATGGCAACCAATAGTGAGGTACTCAGTCTATAATGTTCTTATGTAAGCTCATGTCAGTTACCACTTGAGAATTTACTCAGGTTTCAATAGATAACAAGTCACAAGGATGTATGTAAAATTCACAGACTATATTTGATACCTACATGTGTTTATTATGTTTTCAACTAAAGACCAAGTAGAATAACAAACATGCATTAAACTGGTACAGATTAATAACATAAACGGGTTGCATTTTAAAGAGGAAGTAGGCTTTAACAGCACAAATAATATGGATGAGACCCAACTCAAATAATTCTTCTTCCTTGGATTAGATCCACATCCCTGTGGCAATCAAGAAGTAGAGAGGTAATGCCATTGGTGTAGAAAGCCATGATAACTGAAACCATGCTGGCTATATTCGAGGGGATTTCTCCAGTTGGTTTTATTTGCCTCAAGGCAGTCACACACTAAGCATCATCTACCATCTCAATTCCAGTGAGAAACTTAAAATAGGCAACTACATCATTAATTCCTTTTACTTGAAGTCAACTCTTTCAGGCAGCTCTTGGCCAACAGGGGAAAAAATGATCAATGCTTATTTCATGGAAAAAGATGTTTATCTCCTAACACATCAGGTATAGTGCGCTTCTAACAAGAGACTGCTTTTGAGTAATGTGGGTGTGAGGTGAAGTTTTCAGAAACACACACACACACACACACACACACACACACACCTGTACTTAATACTCTTCAAGATTTATTGCTGAATTAGAATTTCTGTGATAATAGCGAGCTTAGAAGTTGCAATAAAGATTCAAATTTTTATGTTTCTCTTTAGTTGTCTTAATAGCTATTCATTGTCCAACCTGGTGTTTGACCAAACATTTTTGTAGTAATCAGGAAAAATTCTTTTTGAAGTTCTAAAGAGACTCATAGCTTCTTCTGACCAACCCAAAGTCTACAAACGTCATCAGAAAGCATCTGAGGCCTATGTTTAAGACAACCCATTTTTAATTTAGCTACTGGATTTTCCTACCAGTGTGTGTGTCTGTTTTAAGTACTGTGACCTTTGATTAATGGTTTTATTTTTCTGTCTATATAAAATCTTTTTGAAACTGTTACCAATTTGAAGTATGTCAAAAGAATTAAGCACTTCCTCTATCACCTGATGTGATAACTATGTATTATCATTAACAGGGACAGTAGACCAAGCCACTTTACGTTAATCCCTGAGTCTATGGTAGACATTCATCTCTTGGTACGTTACATAGACACAGTTTATGGCTTAAGTTTGTCACTGCCTAGTTACTCATAAAATTCATTCTAAAAAGAATCCATGTTTGGGAAATAAATTATATCTCCCTTACTTTACGGCATATGAAAAAGTAAAATTTATAATTCTTTGCTGTTGGACAGTTCTAGAATGTTAACTAATTAAGGGAAATACAATATAACAAGACATAGTCCTATGTATAAACAGTTGATTGGCAAGCTCTGCCTGTCTTATAATCCATCACAATAAAGTTATTCTCCTATGAGCATTACAGAGTTAGCCTGAACTCAAGAGACCTCAGTGACTTTCCCAATGCTCCACCAGTGCCCTATGACAAGTAAGGAAAGACAGAACAATTTCATGGACTGATGTAGGGCCTTAAGTATTGTTATTTTGTTTCATCGTCCTCTTTGCCAGTCTATAAAAGAAGGGCTTGTGTTGTCTCCTGAAATACTTGCCTGCAGAAGTTTACTGGACTCCACTCTTCTTGTAGAAATGTCTTTCAGCAAAAATTGAAATTTATAACAGCAAGAAATGTAAATTCAGTTTGTGGATAAGAGTAAGAGCATTAAAATAAGAAGAGCTGCCATGGACAGAGGCAGGTTGACAAATGCCACAGAATGAAGGAGAGATAAATGTTGCAATATGAGAGAAGTGAGAAACTGCATTCAGATTTGCTGGGTCATATCCTTGGCTATGGAAATTTGTCAGATATTGTGACAGCTGTGTCTCATGATATAACTTTTCAAATGTGCTGTTGCATTTGTGCAAGGAAGAAGTCATATACTTCATCTTCATAACCAAGGTATATGTGTCAAAAACATTCTAAGGCAGAAGAAACCTATTAAGCCAGTTTGTGAGTCCACAACTCCCTTGCTTGCACACACACACACACACACACACACACACACACACACACACTTGTACATACACAGACATAGTGCTTCTTACAGTATAGTCCTTGGACATGCATCTGAATGGGTAAAAAATTTTACAAAGTTGAGAGGATATGAAACAGCAAGGAGAGTGATGCAGGGTGCTTTAGAATTTCTAATATAGGCAGTGCCTTTGTCTCTTAGATTGCTCTGTTTAATGATGTCAAATAATCTCAAATACACTTTGATGTTGGGTAACCCACAAATATCTTCTGAACAGCTTTGAAGTTAGATTCTGTAAAGCCTCTAATTGAAGTATAATTCAGGAATCCTGGGAATTGCTGCATGTCCCCGGGAGCTGTGAGAAGACATTGGTAGAGAGCTGACTCTGAAACACCAAGTCAAAGGGGAAACTGACCTTTGCTATTTGAGCTGAGAAAGCCAACACGTAGTATCATTGTTTCCATATTTTTGTTATTACAAGTGCAAAGGAACAATATTGTTATTAAGTAATTGACTAATTAAAATTTTAAGATTTATAAATGAAAACAAAATCATACCTTGACATAATAGAAAAACATGAATTGAAAAAAATTAAGTGATCAGAAAAAAGAGAAGAGGTTATTTTAATTTAATGATCTTTTAAAACTTTTAAAAAAATTTATTATTATTATTAATTACACTTTATTCATTTTGTATCCCCCATAAGCCCCTCCCTCCTCCCCTCCCGATCCCACCCTACTACCGCTTTCTGCATGCATGCTCCTCCCCACGTCCACTGATAGGGGAGGTCCTCCTCTTGACAAGAAGGGATTAAGTAATGTGCTTATCTTTGTCTTCTGCTAAGAGAGCACAATGAACACTTTAAATCTGAGAGACTTCCATCTGAGTAGGTGTAGAAAACCACAGGCACCATTCATCATAAGCAGGACAAAACTACTGTCAGTGTATGAATAGAAACTCCTTAGAAGAATGCAAAAACAAACAAACAAAAAACATTAATAAACATTATCTAGCTTACACCCAGAAAATTAGACCTAAAACCAATCTGGCATATCTAATAAAAGTCAGACACTGAAATCCGCTAACCTCAAGATATGTCCATTTCAATAAACTTCTGTATAGTTAGAGTAGACTTTCTGAATCTCTACTAGTTTTTTTATAGTAAAGCTTATAAACTACAAGAGAATCAATGTATCTTTTAAGCATGTCATATTTAACCATTAGGTACATAAGTATTTGCTCAATATCTTTAGTTATCAGAGTGTTTCAGTTACCAAGAGGCAGAGAGAAGAGAACCTGGGCTGTATGACATTCTGATGTCTGTCTGTCTGTCTGTCTGTCTCTCTTCCCCCGACAAGCCAAACAATTAGAATAAAATAATAAATCAATTATTTATATCAAATCAAGAGGCTTCTAAAAGGCTGGATGAATGTTTCCACACTCTAAACGTTGTCCTTCTTGTCACAAGGTGTCAACAAAAAAAAAAGCAGTGAAATTTTGTTCTTAATAATAGTTCTGTGAATTGTCAAGACATGCCCTCTACCTTCCCAGAATGGTCTGTTCCCTCATTTGATGTAATATGAAAGAGAAGCAGAAATACTTTACTGATCCTAACAGACAGGGACATTTCTCTTTATTCCCCAGGTTAGGTGCCAGTGAAGTAGCCAGAACTGCAATAGAGAACCATGGATGCTTTCTTAATTATTTTTAATTCCTGTGAAGTAGGTATGCTTCTTTTCCCCAGCATGAGTACTTTCAGATGTCTAGGTAAAGCTAGTTCCAACTCTTGTAAGAGGATCAAAAACATGTGGGCAGATATCTTACTCCTTTCAAACTTGTAATCCGGGAGAAAGGCAGTCTTTTCAACTTCATATCTGGGTATTTATTTTTGTCAAATTCCTTTTATCTGAAGATTACAATTTCCTATGACACCAGGGCCTAATTTACAAAACCGTACAGTTCAGCATAAAATACACCTCAGCAGAGACACATATTCAGGTGGTCCATTTGACGGTAGACTTCCAAACTCAACAAGGTTGGGTAAGGGCTGAAGGAGACAAAGTATTAATAGGAGAAGGATCAAGAGAGAAAAATTTCGCAGAGCAGACAGGATCTCTGTATATGTAGAACATGTAAAAAACATTTAAATCAAAGGAAGACAGTTATAGCCAGCTTCCCTGGACATTATGTCATCTCTCAGAGGCACCATATGCCTGTAAGAATTATAAGCTTCTCTGAAATACAGCCATGTATTGAAGAGTTTATTTGTGAATCTACAGACATTGTTGCAATGAAATAGTTTAAGTAGAGCTTAATATGATTGACTGATTTATATATTTGGTCATGTGCCCCCTCCCTCATATTTACAGTTCTGGAAACTTATGTCATCTGGGTTCTTCTGATGAAAGCTCTGAATATCCATAGTGCCTTATTTCCCTGAATATGACCACAGAAGGAAGAATCCTTAGTTAGAAACAGCGGCTTAGCAAAAATCATGTCTGACTGGAATAAGTTCAGTATGCAAAATAATTACTTCCTGGGGTATTCATCCACAGACCATTACAGAAGAGCCTGTTAACAAAAAGTCGGAAGGACATCGTAGTCAACCATTCTCTCTGCTTTCATTGTCCCAAGAGCTGCACTTAAACACGGCTTTAAAGAGATGAACTTGGATGTACTTCAGCAGTCCAATCTCTTCCCACCAGGGCAAGCCAGGTCATTTCCCTATTTTGGTGCTTAACCTAATTTGGCATTCTCCTTCATCCTCTTTTGCAAACTGCCTTTACCACCTGCCTGAGGTGAAGGAACAAAGCTCATGCCAACAGACAGAAGTGTTTTCTGCAAGGCTGAGCTAACAGGGCAACCTTACATTATCTTTTGCTGAATAAGGAAATTTTCTCCAAAAGAGAAGGTTGAGAATGTGCTTTTTAAAATTATTTTTAATGAAACTCAGTTTAGGTAGAGAGCAGCCAAAAGAGGCAGATTTCGTACACTGGGGAGATGACAGTGTCCTGGAGTGCTCAGGCCCAGAAGATAGCATGAATGAGGAAAGGCAGAGCAGAATGCACTGCACAGTGGGATATCTTCTGAAATGTTTAGTGTCACAGTACTGAGGAGAGTAGTTTCTTAATGCAATGAAAGCTGTGTACCTAATCATGAAGTGGGATTATGGGCAAGATCCTCAAAGTCTGTCGATATCTTCATCGTACCATTCACTCTTCTCTAGAGGTCACTTTGAGTGTCTTCTGTATAATCTCTAGGGGGTCCTGATACTTCTAGGGCCTTGCCAACACCTTTGGTATGGCAAATAAAGTGAATTGAATCTAAAGTTTTCCGCATACAGATTCTGGTTCACTTTTGTAAATCCAAGTCTACCTATTCACTTTTCAGCTTCCCTTCTCTGTAAGATCTATGTGGCCAATTAATTCTACTGGTTAAACTCTACAGTTTTGCTGCATATTTCAGGTAATCACTCTTAAAATATTCTCTGCTTTTCGATGGCTTTTTACTCCTCCCTAAACTCCCACAGACTTTTTCAGTATATCTGCATTGCCGTGCTCTATGGCTTCCAACATCTATTGGTACAAAACTGATGTAATGTGAGGTACCTGTGTACTGATATATCTTGGTAGTTTTAATAAGGTAAAATGGAGTGAGGTCACACCTGTGGCCTAAAACCCAGGGGTTCAAGTCCATATAAAAAAAGAAGATGACAGAAAGAGTCCTACCCTGGGCAGAAAACCTGGGAATGGAGGAAGAGACTGGAGTGAGATGCCTCCAGGACAAAGAAGCCACAGTTTGCATAAATCAACAAAAGATGCTAACAGGCTAGGAAAGACATATCTTAGGCTTAGAACCTTTGGGAGTGGGGGAGTCCTGCTTTGCTTTTGACTTCAGACTTCTGGCCTCTATAACTATGAATGAGTCAGTTGTTGCTCTTTGCAGACACTAGATGATTCATTATTGCAACCGATGACACACTTACAGTAGCAGGAGACTGTGCTCTGTTCTGAATGAGAGGAAGACATGAATTTCCGAATACAGATTTTACCACCTGCCGAAGATCAGCTTCAGCCACAGCAAATCTCTATAGACAGCTTTAAAAATAGAACAGTTTCTCATCTTTCCAGGATAGTTTTGGTGTGATCCTACTTGAAAGGAGGGTAGTGAACCAAGCGACCTTTCAAGATCTTCTCTATCCTTTGACACTGGGATTTTATGAACTCTGTTCACTTGATAATCTGACCCAACTTTACTTACGCATTTATATTTCCAAGAAAGATCTATATCCAAAATTACACACACACACACACACACACACACACACGCAAAGATATTTCCTTTGGGTTCCTACCTTTTTCCTGTACATACACACAAAAATACAGCAATTCTACTCATACTTGTGTATTATTCTTACTAATCTCTTCTGAATTTTGCCTCTGTTCTCTGTTGTCTGATGGTCACTCTTGTACATGTTATTAATTTATTTGGCTGGATCTATTTTTAGTGAGTGGATATAAAGCATTGTACATAGAAATTTTAGGAGAAATATTTTAAAATTGTAATAGTTCTCAAATGTAGATGAATGACAAGGATAAATATAAAAACTTAGATTTGTTTTAAAGCAAAACAAACAAGCAAGCTAATCCACTCAGTTAGAAAACATTTATGTCTGACCAAATAGCCAACTGTATTAGCACATATATATATGTGTTAATACAGTTTTATATATATATAAATTTTCTTCACAAAGTATATAATATATTTTGAACTATTTTCCCCATCACCTTCCTCTCCTCACTGTTCTCCATCACTTAATCTAGGAAAAAGGCCAACGGAAATTCTTTTTCTGAGCCATCTGAGCAGCTGGAAGAGAAGGGAAGGTAGGGCATGGAGCATCGCTTCATTTGGATGGATGGCATAGGGTACAGGCTACTACAATCACCCTGCATTGGCGAAAATAGCATTCCCAAGACTTTCAAGGAAGCAGACAAAGCTTATGTCTCTTGACTAGTAGACTGCTAACCATGTCAAGTCATAATTCATACTATTTGTTAATGTGTTCTCAATACTGGTTCAGGATAGTTGCTATATCCAAATGACTAAAAGGAGTTTATATTTACATCAAGAAAAAGACAATTTTTTTTTTTTTTGAGGGAGAAATTGTGCAGATACAAACACAGAGCTTAAGTACAAATCTTTGTCTAGGGTACACTAGAGATAAAGAATATTCTAGGTCATTGAACATAAGGTGTAGGGGTCTAAAGCTAGAGCCCCAAGGGCACCTGCATGAGATAAGGGCGTGGGGTTTTCCGTGTGAGTAAAACAGAAGTGTTAGGAATACTGAGCCACTTAAAATATCCACTTGGGCTCTTTTCGGACTTCTCTGCGTTGCATGTAAGCCCAGGCACCTAGGTCCTTCTTTATGTGATCATGATCCTGTAGTTCATTGTGAGCCTGTAGTTCATTGTGTAGTTCATGCTTCAGGGAATGGCAGGATGCCTGACACAGAAAACTTGTTGTCTAGACTCAGTGCTTTCTAATGAGAGTAATCTGAGCATCACAGTAAAAGAGAAGCATCAGATTCGATGTAGGTTCCAAACATAAAGTATAAGAGTAATGCCAATTCTAAGTCTTCTTCTCATGTAAACTGTTGATGTCCATCTTCCTATCCCACAAGCCTATTTGCCTTCATTGATAACCAATGTTCATGCACCACACTTCCTTGCCTTCCTGCACTTCCATGCATCTTTTATGTCTTTTCCACTGCCTTTTCATTCAAGGTCACTATCCCATCTATAAATCCTATGTTGGAAGTTGTTAAAAATCTTCCCATTGTTGGCAATTCTCTACTTTGTCCCTAAACATGCCGAATCTCTGCAAACTGCTCCTTCATTAGTGTCTTTGTACAAGGATTGAATTGTGCTTCTTTATGTGAGTCAAAACCAACCTATTTAACCTAAGCATTCCCCAGTGTATAAAACCAATAAGTTTGCATATTTCCACCTGGGAAAAGAAAGCTTTCAGTTGTGTTCATCTGTCATGATTCATGTAGACTTTGCCTGAAGCAAATTTCCAGATCGATCACATCTGTATTATCCATTGCTATGATGTTCTCATTTTAATTATATAAAAGGCCTGATTTTTATTTCATGGTTTAAAATAACAGAAAAATATTCAAGATCTAAAGTATTAAAAAAATCAAATCCCATGCTCTTTTCAATACAACCCTGAAGTTTTTATGAGAAAAGGGAGAAAAGGGGGAAGAAGCTATTTCCCTAGTGATGGGAGCCCACCAAAAGTTTATAAAGGAATCAGACTCCCCTCAGGCAGTAATCTGTAGCCACACAGAATCTGACAAGCACAGCAGAATTGTATCCAGAGCTTCAGGGTTACTCTTAGTTCTGGTCAATTCCTTTTCTAACTGGAATATGAAAGGAACCCAAGTGAAAACAGTCCAGGGCAAAACAAAACAAAACAAACAAACAAACAAAACAACAACAACAACAACAAAACAAACACACAAAAAAATAAAAACAAACAACAAGCAAGTTAACTTAAAACAAGTTCATTGTATCTGGAATATTAAAGCTTTTCCCCTGTCAGATTTTATTCTCTTTGCCCTCGAGGCTTTCAAGTTCTGAAGATGCATTTAATTCAAAATCCACATAATATTTTTACATAATGCTCATTTTAGGTTGAAAGTTTTGCTTCAAGGAACCTGAAATGATACTGGAAGCAATGAAGGAAATGGCGGAGGCCGTATAAAATTACAAGATGGGAGTCAAATGTTTTACATTAACAAGGTTTGTTTGGGCGAGGATGTTCTTGCATTGATACCTTTCTGTCTCATATCTTTTCATAGTGGCATCTCTTCCTAAACCTTTTTCTCTGAAAGAAGAACAGCCCTACTTCCTGACTAATTAGAATGGTGAATAATTAGGTTCTAGCCTGTAGGAAGGGATTAATCTCGGTAAGAAGTGTAGGAAATTCAGTGACTTCTATTAGCTACACTCTGCTTGCCAACTTTCACTACTTATTTTTATTTTGAGACTTCATTTAATAAGACACTTCATGTCACTGATTTAATTTTGGTTAAAGTAAATTTCTAGCCATACTTTCCTCCACATAAAAATGGCCTGATGCAAATCATTGAATACCTCAAGAATAAAAGTTCGGAAATGTTCACATGTTCAACATCAAACAATCCAGGAAGACCCCACATTTCTGCCACTATCCAAAAGTTTCATAAAGGCACTATAATGAAGAGACGCACTATGCAAAAAGATACAGAAATAAAAGGGGTTTAAAAAGACAGATCCTTTCTAATGCTGTTCAGGAGAGACAGCAAGAAAACCCACGGCATCACGGCAACATTCAGTTCATGGGCCCCATATAAAGGGTACATAATGAGGGTACACCTGAGTTTCTTTTAGAGGAAACTGTTTCCTATTCATGTCCACACAAGCCACTAACGTGATTCAGGAATAACTTTTTTGTTTTTATAATGTATCAAATACCATCTATTGTGGTTTCATAATTGTATTGCCAGAAATAGGCTTCACCCTTACTTGTAAATTCAATCCTAATCTCAATTGTAAGGTCAAAGTACAGAAGGAAGACTTTTATCATAGAAAACCTACTTTTGTGCATAGATTGATTTCTCTCCTTATCACTCACAGACCTGATGTAGTTCATAAGCATAAATGTTCCTGAGAACATTTCTTAATTTTATATTAGGAAATTGTGTGATTAACAGTTTTAAAGGAGCAATCTATTACTGACAGTGTATAGTAGGAATAAAAATAAGTCACATGAGTTTTCATATTCAGTAACTGGGAATCTGTGCCTTTACTCAAAATGATTGGAGAAGTTACCCTGCTCTGCTGACAAACTCATGTTCTCAGTTCAGAGCCTTTGAGAATATGTTCCTGAAGCTTTGTGTCACTATGGCTGGACCTGGGCTCTGTATTGGGATAGATACAGCAGGGATGGCTGCTGAGGTATCAGAATACTGGACCTCAGTTATCCTTCATACTTTTATTTCTGGAATTACCCATTTTCTACTAGGAATTTCAAATACCAGCACATCTTAGGTATCTTTAAAAGCCCATCTTCCTTGAGCAAAACAATTTGTGGAAAACTCTAGATTCCAACTCACATTGTGTATGTGTGAGGGTATGTGTGTTGGGGAACAGACATTATTCCTCACTGTGAAGTTCACCAAGAGCACATGCTCAACTTCAAAATCTCCAGTTTTCTTTTCTTCCAAGTCTATTAGGTAACTAACTATAGGACCCAGAATATTTAATTAATCCTCAGTGAATACACATCACCATCTGTAAAATGGAGTCAATAGAACTTCCGTTCTCACAAGACTGTAGTTAGCATTAGTGGAACAATATTGACAGTGCTCATGAAACAGAACTTGTCATGCATTGAACAGTGCAAACGCTGTGTTGTTAGCTCTCTTTGTTTGATACCTCATAATAACCTTTACTTGGTTTACTGTGAAGTCTTCATGTCAGGTGTTAGAGCTACACCTCTCCAGCTCTGTTCCAGCATCCTGCAGAGGACTGTGCAGTCTTCAGATAGTACACAGTAGTCAATCAACCCTTTACACATATTTTTTTTTAAGGCCGAGGGTAATTTACTAGTGAATAAACATTTGTCTGTTTTCTAGACACAATGCTAAGATGCATAATAAATGCCCTGCATAGAGTTAAATATCAAGGGAGTGCTGAAGACAATCCTGTTTGTATTTCCCACTACAACTATGTTAGGTGTATGTGGGGTGACTGTCCTCCGCAGTCTATTCTGGTGGGTTTCTACTTGACAGAAAAGACAAGAAGACTTAAAATTGGCAATAAAAACACAAATGAATATGTTAAAACAAGTCCCTCTGGTGTTCCCTTTATAGATATACCCCCTGGAGATTCTGCCTTCCCTGTTGCCTTTGATGCTACAATGTGTCTCTCTTAATTTTTGGCTTTTAAAAACATTTTAAAAATTGTAGACAGGATGAAAAGGAAAGTGAGAGCACTGTTTAGCCCATAGCACAAATTAAATGTTCATGCATGTCCCTTGATGGTCTTAGCCTTTGAACCTGATTTTCGTCCAAGTGTCCAGACTGGACTTATGACCACCAAAGCTGGAGAGCATAGATAAGGGGAACAAGGCAACCGGACTAAGAACTGAAAACTTCTCCATGCATGCATGTTTCTGCTTAAATCATTCCTTCAACTGCTAAAAGTGATGTTTCCTAACCACTGACAAGAAAACACAGAGTCATCCATGCTGTGTGAAGTAATTACCATGATAGATTTATTAAGTTTAGTATTGTCATTACAGGTAGGTTTTTTTTTTTTTTTTTTTTTTTTTTGGTAAAGTACCAAAGAAGGAGTATAGGGAAGATCCAAAACAGAAGCTCATATGATATGCATGTTGTGCTGTACAGTGTGTCCAAAAAAGGTTGAAATTAAAATTTTCATGTAGACATATATGTTATCACATGAAAGCTGAACAAGAATTGAATTAAAAATCACTACCAAAAGTTTCCAATGATCTGGGGTAAGGTTCAGAGAAAATGGAAAATAGACACACTGTCTGGGAAAGATGCTTGCCTGTCAGTGCCCTACAGATAGTGACGAGGAGACACAGTTGACTCAAATGATCTTTGATAGAGTTGCTCAAAAGGCTGCACAACAGATCATGTATTTTTCACCAATAAGTTTTGTCTTCAGCTTCTCTTTCAATCAAAACTAAAGTTAGATTTTTTTTTCCTGGACCACTGCATAATCTTTATGTTATTGTCATTGGTGAGAAATTTCTTGTGCTTGTGTGTGTGTGCGTACATATTAAGAAGGGTGTTAGTTTATCATATAATTTCAAATTTTCTTTGCTGGAAATTTCCACAAGGAACGTCGGTCTGGATGCTTAACTATGTGTGTGTGTGTGTGTGTGTGTGTGTGTGTGTGTGTGTGTGTGTGT